>NC_090742.1:32544669-32772169 GCF_036898095.1 Palaemon carinicauda
ATTTCTTCTCCAAGGTAAAGAATATATGGTTTGTATTCTGTGTAGGAACAAATTATATTTCAGACCAAGATTTGGTTTCATTATAAAATAGTGCAATATTAGTTAGGACTTGAAACTCACATAATGAATAGATCCTTACAAATACACTACGAGGAAATACTCCAAAAAGCTAAGAAAAAGGCGCTCTTGACAAAGAAACGAACGCATAGGTAAGCTGCGAAAATTAGAATGGGTTTATCAGAGACGACTAGTACTACGAAGGGAGAGGATATGTACAGTAATGGCTCCTCACCTATCCTCCTCCTTGGATTCCTAGACTGGGTTAAGTCAACTTGGGGCACAGATATGTGGTTATCTACGGATACGTCCCTGATTATACATGATATCTTAGGATAGTCGTTCCAGGGGTTAGAACCCTGTGATACCTGACGGTAATTCTCTTGTAATATCACTCACAGAAATATTATACAGTAGGTAACTGCCCGAAGGAACTACCATCAGGATGAAATGGCTATCTCACCCAAAAATAGATTTTTCCTACGTCTAAATCCGTTTTTTTACCCAAGTCATTCAAGTATACGGTGAGACTTGACCCCCTAATATCTTTATGTATTCCTTAATGCAATACCCACCTGTATATTTCTTTTTGTTTCCATACCCCTTTCAAATGTCCTCTCCCTTATTACAACATTTCAATTATTACCATGAAATATTTATTCCCTTCATTATATCTTACTAGTTTTTCATCATGTGTTGTTATTACCTTATCACACCCAGTTTTCAGATAAATACTTGCTCTGAACAAGTTTCACATGAAAGTTCATTCAAGTTTACTTTACAGACTTCATTCTGTTTCCGTTAACCAATCACGTACCCATATGTATGGAAATTTGCGACCGGGGGTGGGGGGGGTGTAATATTTCCCAACCCCCTTTTTTTTATCGCTTCAACTGCTCGCATTAGTCCCTTCCCAAGCCTTTTTCCGTGTTAAGCCTTTGTCCGTGTTCTACTTTTAACGTGTACTATTATACAACTTCCTATAGGGATATGTAATGGTTGTAGTTATCCATACCTAGACCCAGCAGGGAAGTTTCATGGAAATTACCCCGATGATCCCCAGCCTTCGACGGCCCGATCATAAATTAAGTTATTATTTTAACTTTAAGTTTAATTATATGAGCATTGAATGCAGTTCATTATTAAAGTTATATCAATGTTAACATGCGCAGCTCAACATTATCACTTGCCAGTACATAAGGAGTAAGTTGTTTTTATTTTTCGGCGAGTGAAGTGAGCCCACGGCGGAACAAAAACCACTACGTTCAGGGTAAAACATTGCTGTTACTGTGCGCAGCACAACATTACCGCTTGCCAGTGCATACGGAGCTTGATGTTTTATTTTTTTGTGAGCGAAGCAAGCGCCCGGTGAAGCAAGAACCATTAGGTTTAAGGTAATTCAATTTGATCGGAAAACCTATGTTTCTCTGTAGTAAATAATGTGATTTCACAGAATTCTAGTTCACTTCAATTACCAGTGTGTAGTGGGGAATGAGAAGTCGAACTGGTCGTTCCGTTTACTTGCGGTTGAAATGAAAGTCAAATTTGGTTAAATCACATTATTTACTAAAGGAAAACATATATTTTCTAGTCGAAACATTTCCCTGTCCGTAAATATAGTTTTACCAGGTTTTTCATTAGTAAAGTTTGTCCCGTGTAATTCTATAATAAAGCCACATTGTCTCATTGCTCCTCTGTTTTGGCAAGCTGTACATCAATATTAGTAGCGTGGGCAAATATTTTGGCGAAATAAAAAAAACTCGGTAAAATCCAACCACCTACACACAAACCATCGATTTGACAATAAGAAAGTTTACAGCCGTCCCTGCAAACTACACTACATACATCCCCAATAATCAATTAGTGATTAAATAATATTAATTCAGTGGACTAAAATACTTGTATATATTGCTATATGCTGTCATCCAAGCACCATAACTAGCTTATTTTCAATCCATTTGCAAACTCACATTGAATAAAACTGGCCAAGGCTAATCTAATTTATTAGCCTAGGCCTGACCTGGCTTTGATGATTACTTCATTTCATATACCTTTAACTGTACTAATCTAGTAGTGTCTAAGCTAGCCTGACAAGTTAACTTAAATCTGTATAGAATACGATAAAGTATATTAATTTAACAGTTATTATTTTAAATTTTTAGAAATATGTAAAATATGGTAAGATATGTCAAGTTTTATATAAAACTTCAAGACAAGGTTAATCATAGGCAGTAGAAATAAAATAGTAAATACAACAATAAAACGATAAAAATAAGTTAAATTAAATGTATCTTACTTCGGCCTCAATGTCCGCTATTTTCTGCAAAAGACTCATCTTGCTTTTGAGAGAATTTCCTTATAAAAGAGGTAAGTGGTTAACACCACACCGTGTCTGGCGAACATAAAATAACAAGAATGAATGACTGAAAATTGGACTACGGAGACGGTCTTCTTCTTTCGTCAACTGATAGGTTTTCTTGACGCACTCTAGAATCCAATCCAATCTTAGCTTTTATTATTATTATTATTATTATTATTATTATTATTATTATCATTATTATTATTATTATTACTTGCTAAGCTACAACCCTAATTGGAAAAGCAAGATGCTATAAGGCCAGGGGCCCCAACAGAGAAAATAGCCCAGTGATGAAAGGAAATTAGGAAAAAAAAAATTTGTAAGAACAGTAGCCTAACAGCATTAAAATTTATATTTCATATATAAACAAAATTTTTAACAAAACAAGAGGAAGAGAAATTAGATAGAATAGTATGCCCGAGTGTACCCTCAAGCAAGAGAACTCTAACCCAAGACAGTGGAAGACCATGGTACAGACTACAGAGGCTATGGCACTACCCAACACTAGAGAACAATGGTTTGATTTTGGAGTGTCCATCTCCTAGAAGAGCTGCTTACCATAGCTAAAGTCTCTTCTACCCTTTTGGGGTTATTGAGGCAGAGCACAACTACCTGTGATATGAGGTAATCAAAATGATAGAATAAATATTCTATACACCCTAACCACATTATTCAAGGATATTCTAAACGTTGATAAATATTTTCGTATTTATGTGTATTGTTTTGTCTAAAGCATAAATTCGATCATGGCTTCATTCATTTTTACACAATTTCTTCCAGTAATACAGTATAATCAATCTCGGGATTATGTTTCATAATATTGTTTACACGGAAAAAATACTGTTTCACATGAAAATACTGAATTATGTAAGGGTTGCAACAATGACGTGGTATAATTGTAATTTTTTTTCTCAAATGTGTAAATTTCGATTCCCATATCCATTATTCTTAAAAGTGACTAAAACAGTTCAGATACTTAACCTAAATAATAACCGAGGTAAAATGGTGATAATCGACAATCTAAGGAATTACCATAGTTAATAAATTTTCGGTAAATATGTAAATTTTTACAATAAGATTATACGAGCAGGAGTTCATCTTTACTCTTACAATCTGGTTTCGCAATGAGCCAGTATCAAACTATCTTCTATGTTTCCATTCATATTCAGATCCAAAGCTTTAGGGGGTCTGTAGATGGAGTAAAGGAAGTTGAGTAAAGTAAAAAGATATAACGCAGTTATGGCCCAACGGTACTGTGCAAACTCCCCTAAGTAATATCAATTACACCGTGGGAGTCCACTGACAATACTAACCACCTACACAATAAACCGCCTGAAGATGGTTTGCCACGACAAAAGGGTTGATTGGAAAAGTATTTTTATTCTAATTACGTTTGCCATGAGAAATGTTCATACATATGTATACACAACTAACTCTCTCTCTCTCTCTCTCTCTCTCTCTCTCTCTCTCTCTCTCTCTCTCTCTCTCTCTCTCTCTCTCATATATATATATATATATATATATATATATATATATATATATATATATATATATATATATATACATTATCTCCTCCTCCTACACCTGTTGACCCAAAGGGCCTCGGTTAGATTTCGCCAGTCGTCTCTGTCTTGAGCTTATAATTCAATATTTCTCCATTCATCATCTCCTACTTCACGCTTCATAGTCCTTAGCCATGTAGGTCTGGGTCTTCCAATTCTTCCAGTGCCTTGTGGAGCCCAGCTAAACGTCTGGTGAAATAATCTCTCTTGGGGAATGCGAAGAGCATACCCGAACCATCTCCATCTACCTCTCATCATGATCTCATCCACATATGGCACTCGAGTAATCTCTCTTATAGTTTCATTTCTAATCCTGTCCAGCCATTTAACTCCCAATATCCTTCTGAGGGATTTATTATTAAATCTACTAAATCTATTGGAGATTGTTTCATTGTCATCCCATGACTCATGTCCATACAGTAAACTGATTTGACTAAACTGATATATAGTCTGATTTTTATATGCAATTTCAGGCAATTTGGTTACAATATTTTACTTAATCTAGCCATTGTCTGATTTTTTTTTTTAATTTTTCACTATATTCTAGTTGTAAAGACTGTATTAGACATCATCGTTCCTGAATACTTAAATGATTCTACCTCATTAATCCTTTCTCCTTCCAAGGATATTTCATCTTCCATTGTATACTCCGTTCTCATTATCTCTGTCTTTCTTTTATTTATCTTTAGCCCAACCTCGTGTGATATTTCGTGCATTCTGGTAAGCAAGCACTGCAAATCCTGTAGTGTTCTGCTAAAAAGGACAGTATCATCAGCATACTCCAGGTTTGCTAAATTCCAATCAACAATGCAATCTAATCCTTCTCCACCATCTCTGACTGTTCTACATATTATAAAGTCCACGAGGAAGATAAACAACATAGGTGACAACACATTCCCTTGGAGTACTCCGCTGTTCACTGGAAACTCACTTGATAAGACTCCATTAACATTAACTTTGCACTAGCTGTGCTCATGAACAGACTTAATCAAATTTACATGTTGACAGTATTGACTGGAGAGAGTACTGTATTTAGACAGTAAAGCAGATGAGGTTGACAAAGCTATGAATTCAGGAAGTGGCTATGGTGTAAGAATTGCTCATAGAATTACTAATGAAATTTCGACTGGGGCAAAGAAGAAGAAGCATATACCCATCAAAAAGAGAGATGGCTCTGTTATAGCAACAGAAGATGAAGAAAGACAACGTTAGATGGGACACTTTAGTGAGGTTATGAATAGGACATATGAAGGGAATAATTTGATTGATATACCTGAAGCTGATGAAGACCTTGATGTGCCCATGAATGAATTCAGTGTGTTTGAAGTCAAAGCTATCCTAAAAAAAAAACTAAAGAAATGAAAAGCCCCGGGATACGATGGAATAACTGCCGAGATGATACTGGTCAAAAAATGAAGTGACTCCCAGACTACTTACAAGATTATTTTATAGAATGTGGCATGAAAAGGCAAAACCTGATGAATGAGAGTTAGCAGTGTTGGTGAAAATAGCTAAAAAGGGAGACCTGGCTGACTGCAATAATTACAGAGACATAACACTTACGTCAGTTTTTATGAAAATATATACCGTAGTATGCTTATTCTTAAGAGATTGGAGAGAAAGATTGATAAAAAGCTGAAAAATGAACAAGCAAGATTTAGACCAAATTTCAATTTTGAGACATGTTGTACAGCAATGCGTGGAATATAGATATCCCCTTTAGATGCTATTTGTGGACTATGAAAAAGCCTTTGACAGTCTGCATCGGCCAATTTTGTGGAATACATACATATATATATATATATATATATATATATATATATATATATATATATATCGTCGTCGTCGGCGGCGCCCACTCGTGTCCGAGTATTGGGTTCTGTCGTTAGCCATCAGCCTCCTATCTATGGGGTGGGTGCTTATGCCTGATGTGGCTGTTAAGTCCTAGTCTGTGGTGGAAGAGTCACGGACAGTGTTCACAAGGGAGGGTAGGTGGTGGGCGGGGCTGTTCTAATCGCTCTCTCCTTCTTCTCCTCCTAGCCTCCTCATTTTGTCTCCTCCTCTCCTCGAAGTCCACGGTGCCATGGTGTACTGTACTTCTCCAGGTTTTCCTGTCCCTGGCTGTTTCTTCCCATGAGGAAGGATCGATGTCAGTCAGAGCTAGGGTGCGCTTTAGTTGATCTTTATAGCGCATTTTCGGGGCTCCTCGTGGTCTGGTGCCCTGGGTCAGTTCTCCGTAGAATATTTTCTTTGGGAGCCTAGATGGATCCATCCTATGCACGTGTCCTATCCAGCGGAGGCGGTGGTGGATGATGGTGGCCTCCACGCTGGTCAGCGAGGCACGTTCTAAGACTTCAATGTTGGTGGTGTGGCTCTCCCAGGGGATTTTCAAGATCTGCCTCAGTTTCATTTGTTGGAAGCGTTCTAGGTTTTTATATATATATGTATATATATATACACATGTAGAAATCACGAAAGCTGACACGTGATGAATATAAAATGTATTATAGCCACGAAAGGAAAAATGAAAAGACTTGATTGGAGTTATTACTTTCATCCACTCAGGACATTATCAAACTCAGCAATGAGAATACATATACACAGACATCGTATTTATACAGGAGAAGGGGATCCAACAGCTGTCAGTTTCTTAATAATTCCGGAGAAGTCAGATTTTAGATAAAAGGATAATACTGGATTAAAGGAAAACAGACCTGGGCTTAGATTCAAATTTCTACCTTGAGTACAGGAGACTAAAAAGGATTCAACAATATTCCTTTGGAAATAGTCATTTACATGGATTACTTTTTCCGCCTTTGACCAACCAATTCTGTGACTTGACCCTGACCAGTGGGAGGCCAAGGCATTATTAATTTAAGAGAACTAATGGAGACAGCCACCTGATGCTGTTTTAATCTGACAGGGATACTTTTGGATGTTTGGCCGACATAGAATAAGTTACACTCTGAACAAGGAATGCTATATATTACATTATTATCATTTCCAGAACTATTCTTAATTAACATGTTTTTTAATGTACAATTATATTTAAACACTACATCAATGTCTAGTTTTTTCAAAAGGGGTATAACATCTAAAAAACAAACATGAAATGTCAAACAAAGCATATTATTAATTGTTTCTTTCCTCTTTAATTGGACACTATAAAATATAATCTTTGAGTGGGCCAAGTGCTGAAGGCTGGCGTTTGGAAACGCCAGACCACCTTTACGGCCTTTTACTCTGTAAAGGTGGTCTGGCGTTTCCAAACGCCAGCCTTCAGCACTTGGCCCACTCCAAGATTTCTCTTGGAAGCAAGTGTGTGGGTAATGCCCCTGATCTCGTGAGCTTTAACCCTCACTGGTGCTTGGACTCTTGAGGAAGTCTCATACGCCTTGAGGATGGTTTCACGGATCCAGAAGGATATTATGTTCCTCGACACCTCCCTCTTGGCTCTGCTGGTGCTAACAAAGAGTCGTCGACATTCAGGTCTGAGATGCCGAGTTTGCTTAAGATAGCGCTGGAGACACCTGACGGGACTGAGAAGTCTCTCACCTGAACCGCCACTTGCCGCATCCGGTAAGGAAGGAATAGTGAAGGCCTCGAACCTGGGATCGTGGATCGCTGGGTTTTGAGTCTTGGCCACGAACTCTGGCACAAAACTCAAGGAGATCTCTTTCCAACCCTCTGCATGAGTGACATTACAAGAGAGGCCGTGTAATTCCCCGACTCTCTTCGCCGATGCTAAGGCTAGCAGAAAAACAGTCTTCAGGGTCAAGTGCCTGTCTGAGACACGGCTCAAGGGTTCGTACAGAGCACGAGTTAGAGACCCAAGAACTAGGGTGACATCCCACTGGGGAACTCGAAGTTCCCTCGGGGGACACGACTGTTCAAAGCTCTTAATGAGCATAGAAATCTCCAGGGCATTGATATCTATGCCCTTCAGACTGAACACCATTGCAAGGGCAGACCTGTACCCTTTAATGGCAGAAACCGACAGGAGCTTATCTCTGCGAAGAAAGACTAGGAAGTCTGCGCTTTGAGTCAGAGAGGCTCCGAACGGAGAGATACTCCTTCCACTACACCAATCACAGAAGACCAACCACTTCCCCTGGTAGACTGAGGAAGAAGATCTTCTAAGGTACTCAGACATCTCTCTCGCAGTGAGTCGCGAAAAACCTCGCGTTCTGAGGAGATGCTGGATAGTCTCCACGCGTGAAGTCTGAGCGACTGCACCGCCTGGTGGTACCTGCTCGACAAGGGTTGCCGCAGGAGATTGGGCCAGTGTGGTAGCTCTCTCGGTGCCTCGACCAGGAGCGACAACAGATCGGGAAACCACACCATGTGTGGCCATAGTGGAGCAATGAGAGTCATCCTGAGTCCTGGGGTTACTAGGACCCAAGACAAGACTGCGCGAAGCAAGCAAAAGGGGGGAAATGCGTAGCAATCCAGTCGATCCCAAGGATGTTGCAGTACGTCCTCGAACGTTGCCCCGGGATCTGGTACTGGAGAGCAAAACACGGGAAGCTTGGCGTTGTGCCGTGTTGCGAATAGGTCGACGCATGGTTCTCCCCAGAGGTCGAGTACTCGACTCGCTACCCAAGGGGGGAGAAACCATTCTGCCCCTATTACCTGGTTTCTGCGACTTAGGGCATCTGCCAGAACATTTCTCTTGCCTGGAATGTACCTGCCTGACAAGGTTAGGTGTTGACTCCCTGCCCACAGAAACACCTGCCTCGTAAACTGCTACAAGGGACGTGAGAGCGTGCCCCTTTGCTTGTTGACGTACGCGTCCACTAACGTGTTGTCGCTCATCAGCACTAGCGAGTGCTCTCTCAAACCCCTCTGGAAATGAATGACTGCTCTCGAGACTGCCATCATTTCCCGCACGTTTAAGTGCAGGTGTTTCTCCTCTTACGACCACACACCTGACACGACTAAGTCATCCAGGTGTGCACCCCAACCTTCCGCGGACGCATCTGTGAACAGACGTAACTGAGATAGAGGAGGGTTTATAAGAAACCCTCTCATGAGGTTCTCCTTGTTTAGCCACCAAAGGAGATCCTCCCTTACCTCGCGTTCCATGAGGACCGGACGAGAGGGAGGATCGGTGGCAGCCGACCACTGCTTCTTCAGACACCACTGAAGGGAGCTAAGATGGATCCACCCGAAGGGAACAAGCTTCTCCACTAAGGAAGGGTGACCTAGAAGAGCTTGCCACTGGAGGGCTGGAAGTTGTTCCTGCGACAGGAGTGGCTGTGCAACCTCTCTGAGTCTGCTCATCCATTCTCCCGAGGGAAGAACGCGAGCTGCTGCGGAGTCGATCAGCATTCCCAGATACTTCACCTTCTCCTTGGGAATGAGGTTCAACTTCTCGTAATTCACCACGATCCCCAGATCGCAACAAACGGCCAGAAGTGAGTCTTGGTCCTGAATCAACTGCTCCTGTAAGGGAACGAGAATCAGCCAGTCGTTGAGGTACATCAGTAGGCGGATACCCCTCGAGTGGGCCCAAGCTGCTACCGTCGTGAACACTCGTGTGAACACTTGGGGAGCTGTGCAGAGTCCAAAGCTCAGGACTTTGAACTGGTACACCGAGCCCTGGAAGGGGAATCAGAGGTACTTTCGAGACGACCGATGAACTGGTACTTGAAAGTACGCGTTCTTCAAGTCTATCAAAAGTATGAAGTCGTACTGCCTGATGGCTAACAGCACAATGCGAGCTGTCAGCATCTTGAACGCAGTTTGCTGAACAAACTTGTTCAATGGCGAAAGGTCGATGATCGGTCTCCAACCTCCTGTCGCCTTCTCGACAAGGAAGAGAAAACAGTAGAACCCTGGTGACTGATCGTGCACGACTTCTAGAACATCTTTCTCCAACATTTCCTGGACTTTCGCCTCTTAGGCCAGAGCCTTCGGAGATGTTGGAGCGTACGTGTAGAACGCTATTGGATTGGAGGGTGCCGATGAAGCATGAATGGAAGCTTGTAGCCTTCCCGAAGGATCAACACTACCCATTCCTCGGCCCCAAGGTGGTGCCACATCGTCCAATGGCGCGATAGGCATTCCCCTACCTTCGGCAGCATGGGAAGGGGAAAGCCAAGCTCAGGGTTTCCCTTTCCCTCGATTGCACCTGTTCCTTCCATTACGTGGAGGAGCTCCCGAGGGAGGCTGAAAGGTTTGTTTGGGAACAGAACCCTTCTGAACAGGAGCAGGTCTCGGCTGTACAGGAGCAGCAGGAGCACGATCAGCGGTACCCTTGTTGCTTCCCATGGGCTTGGCCTGACTCGGCCTGGCCATGGACGGTTTCACGAGACCAGGTCCCTTGAAAATCGCAGCCTGCGCCTGGTGGATAATGGAGTCCTTCGAGTCGAGGCGTCATTTATTCCTCGCGGCCCGGACTTCCTCTGGTGGAAAGAGAGAAGTTGCAGCTCTAATAGGAGCGTTCCTGAGTGCCAAGGCCTCTCCTGAATCAATCTGTCTCACCAAACGAGCAGCTAATGCCTTGCGCTTTTTGAGGATCAGATTGGCATACTGGGTAGCAAGCTGGTCCAAGAGAGAGGCAGCAACTTTCCCACCAGACAAAGCATTGTCTTTGTAAAAACACAAAGAAAAACTTTGAACGTCCATATCTCAAAACTATACTTATTGACCTTCAAATTTTATTTTCTGCCTTAGTTTAAAAGATATACCAAAGAGGAAGAGATAATTTCAACATCTTGCTAATATAAGTAAAAAGAACATTCGCTCTAATAAGAGTTCAGAAGTGGGTAATACCGGCGATATTAGCGGAGTTAGTGAAGGGGAGAGATGATGAAGGAGATACCGTCCTGCCTAAAGCAAGATATTAAGCAAAAAAATCTTAATTTATGATTAAATTACATTACTTTGGTTTATTAATATCCAAAAAGGAACATAAAATTCATAATAATCATGATTTATTAAAATTGTCTTTGTAAAAATACAAAGAAAAACTTTGAACACCCATATCTCAAAATTATACTTATTGACCTTCAAATTAAATCTTTACCCCTAGTTTTAAAGATATAGCATTATAATTTGGTATTTAACTTAGAAAGACATTATGAAACATTCAAATCGAGCCTTTTTTCCAATTTTTGTTTCATATTTTTTTTTTCCTGATTTATAGAGTTTATTATTTTACCATAATGAAAGAATTCATATTTAGCAAAAAAATTACTTTTAGGAAAAAACTATTCTATTGGAGATCTACATCAGGGCTATATAGGGTAGTAATCCCAGGTCTTAATATTAAATATCAAGGGAGGAGATAGAATTTGAAAAATACTAATTTTCAGGATAAATCGCCCTGGCATTGCAAAACCGGCCAGAGGAAAAAATCCTAGTCAGTTTGGAGATGTCCTAAGTACCCTATTTAAGTGGTATGAATGTCAAAGTCCTGTCCTTGAAAAAAACGGCATTAGCCGGCTGGCCCCCTCAAGTGAACTTAGTCTTACTCTTATATTGTATTTTTAATGTTGAATGTAAATTGGGTATTGCATAGAATGCATACATGGAAAAGATACACACATAACTCCGTGAAGAACCAAAAGCTTTCAGTTGGTAAGACAGAGGACTCCTCATCTCATAGCTATTAATCTGCCTACTTTAAAGAATTTGGCATTAATCTCTTTGGCCTAACCAGTCCTAAAGCCTTTGTAAAGAAACACACCTATGAATATATCTTGCCATCATGGTTAGATGGTATTAAAGTGTCTCACTTTAATGGTAACATGATAAGATTATGAGGCATGTTGTTCTCTGTCTTCAAGATCAGATATCTCTCAATGAAATGAATTAATGGAGAAAACCTTATCTATGCATCCATTTACATGATAAGAAAAAGTTCAATATTTTATGAATTCAAGAATCTGAATGGTAATTGCAGTACAGTATCTGAAGTCATATATTATGAAGAAAATATAAAAAAAAAGTAAAATAGTTTCAGGACCCAGATAGCAGCAGGTGATGGCCTAACTAGAGTCACAAGAAACAAAGTAATATACTCTTTACTCATTGAAATAATCATTCTCTGAATAGTAAAATGAAACAAAAAGCAAACAAAGAATACCATTAACACATCAAATTTGTGGTTATGTTTTATTCTTCAGTGACATTTAAAACCTGTTACCTTATTGTTCATTAGCTTTTTCTGAAATGTTTTCTGATCTTACTTTAGGTACAAACACCTCACTTCTGATATTTTTTTTATGACGTGTAGTTCCTTCTGATTCCGCTCTGCCATCTCTCCAGCTTTGGTTTTTGTACTCTTTAGTTTCCTTCAGGCTCTGTTTTTTATAATCTTTAGGTCCAAAACCATTATCAAAATTTCGTCTCTGTTTATTCTTATTACTATGATTATTTTTCTTTTTCAGTTGAGATTTATTAAGCCAAAGTTCCTCTCCTGAAGCTCCTGGTCCTTGATACCTAAAAATAAAAATATTTTGATTAATGCTAATTCATGAATGTGAAGACTAGATCCACATGTATATTGAATAGCCAGAAAGGAAGACATCATATAAACATAAAAGTTAAAAGATGGGGAAATGCAGCAAGAGGCTGGTAGGAAACAGCTAAGAATCTATGTAAAATGTATTACACTAAAAATATCCCAAATTTTAAAACAATATATACTTCTCATAACTATACAAATGTGAGTCCTTCATTGGAATATGACTTCAGTACAGCTGGAATGGCCCTTAAAACTTTTACAAGGTAGTTAACTACAGCTAAGTGATATGGAGGAAGCTACACCCACATGTCAGTCAGCAAGACACTTGTTTGACCTTATACCTGGCACTTGCAGTTCAGTTAAGGTGGGAAAAGTACCTTAAGTTACTAAGGTTTGTAATGTTAGGAAGAATAAATTTTAAAAGTACATGTAATTTGTAATTTTCCTAGCCATACAAATCTGAGTACTTTAATTAGAGTGATTACTTTGGTGCGAGCTGGAATCGGTCGTTGAACCGGATAACGAGCAGTTATACAACTGGAGAGGGTGTGGAGCAAAGACCTCAGGCCCCACTCCAATCGGCTATCACTCATTTTTGATACTTCGACCCAAGACTTAGAGGGGTGGTTTGAAGAGGGAAGTTATATTAAAGAACTCAGGTTTGTATGGCTATGAAAAATACAATTGTTCCGTCACTATAAAAACCTTACTATTTATAGGGAGTATTACTTTAGGCATCACTGAAAGACGATCCATAAGACTTTTAGCAAGGAATAATCACCCCAACCACTAATTAGCAGGGGGTGTGGGGGATAGCCAGCTACCCCACTCACTCAAACACCTGGTCTGAGCACCCCCTTTGGTTTTGGCTCAGTGAGAGAGACACTGTCTCTCTCTACTCCAACTTACCGGCCATTTGACTTGTTTTTTCTTATTCTTGAACTTATGTTTTTTCGTTTTATATATTGTATATGAAAACATTCTTGTAATGTTTTTATATATATTTAGGTTTTTCTCTTTAACGAATGTTGCCGTTTGTGTGACAGGTTCTCAAGAGCGTAGAAGTTCTCTTACGATCTTCCACCTTGGTCGCCGGACAACCCCTAAGCTGTTGGCCTTCCGAGTGACTCGGCCTCTGCCATAGGGGAGTCGTCATTATGTGGATACCCCTCCGTTCGGATATTAACGATGCTTTCTCCCTCGAGTTCTTGGAGGAAGACTGCTTACGACCTTCCCAGACCTTGACTTCGGTCTCACTCTTCCTCGTTGATGGTAACACTCTCCCTCGTTACGTAGGTGGCCGGCAGATTCCGTAAGGGGGAACACCTTTATCGTTGCGTGGGTTAGGTTGCGTTCCCGAGTGGTCTTCAGTAATTAATAACTATTTGTAATTTAAGTTTTTCAGTTCTCGACTCCAGATTCCTTTATGCAGCGATGGGCCAACGGGTATTCTTAGTAAATAGAGGGAGTGCAGAGTCATTAGCTTGTCCGCTCCTCCTCGGAGAACCCCTTTCCTGCTGGAGGATTGAGTGGTTCTCCCGAGTAGTGTTTCAACCGCAGAATAGTCAGCTCTCCTTCTTCGCAATAGTTAGGTTACAGACACAGCTGCGAAAAGGGAATTTTCATGAATAGATGCTGCACTAGGCTGGGCTAACTCCTAACCTAAAAGTATCTGCCTCTTCCTATAAGAAGGTGCCTGAGCTGATAATTAACACAGTAAATACAGCCAGTACATTTGCACACATGTACACTACAGTACAGTATTGTGCAAAGGTAAAGTTTTACAAAGTTGTCATCATCCCCTTTCTGTTCTGTAAGGTATAACAAAAGTTGTTCCTATCTAGTAATACTCACTGATACTGTTGTGTATATTACTGTAATATATGTAGAGTAATATTACTACAGTACAGCTTAACTGTACAGTACTTGCTGTAAGTGTTCAGTGTTTTTGTTCAGAAGACTCGTAGCCTAGGCCGCTACACGTTTTCTTGAAGCACGACAGATTCTCATGTGTTATCTCTTGCACAATATGTTATATCTATACTTTCTTAAACTGAAATACAGTTCATCTTATGAACTAAAACCTTGAATATCTTGATAATAATTGTTTCTTTTAAATAAACAAACAAAAACAGTGCATTTGATTACTTTTCAACAGCTGATCTCTCTCTCTCTCTCTCTCTCTCTCTCTCTCTCTCTCTCTCTCTCTCTCTCTCTCTCTCTCTCTCTCGCTCTCTCTCTCTCTCTCTTTGTTTTGGAAGCATTATTACATTCTAGAAAATTACAATTATTTAAATAGTTGACTATGCATTAATAAAACATTTATGTACTTTTGTTTTAAATTTTGGGTGTACTTTAGAAATCTAAGTATTTTGGGTGCCGTGATCAGATCAGCTGATGCACATACAAATCCATAACAAAGAGTATTGTGTATACTGCTTCTTAACATATTCAAAACATCTACTATAGTTAATAGTTAATATAGCATTACATAAGCACCGATGTGTTATAATCTATCATAATTTTCATATAATACAATTATAATTCATTACAGTATTAGAAAACTTCAAATCTCTCTCTCTCTCTCTCTCTCTCTCTCTCTCTCTCTCTCTCTCTCTCTCTCTCTCTCTATCATACATCTACATCACAAAAAACACAAACAGTGTAGTTAAATACATTACATTTTACTGTAAATATTAGGTAAAGCAAACAATAAAATAGCTTACTTGAAATTACTTTGTACACTAGGACATCAGAAATGCATCACATTGGAATTGATGTGATCCATATCGGATATAATAGTGTACACTATCGAAATATTTGTTTGTATATTAGTACCATATTGTACTGCTGGATAAAGTATACAGTACTGTACAACACAGTAAATAAATTTGATTTAGAATACGGAATGGTTTACTTTACTGTACATAAGGAAAAACTATTTATCACGATAAAACATTGCTTAGCCATACACACACACAGACACACACACACTCTCTCTCTCTCTCTCTCTCTCTCTCTCTCTCTCTCTCTCTCTCTCTCTCTCTCTCTCTCTCTGTATAATAAATGAAATCTTTGTTTCTTTGCAAATTCTCTATTGAGGGTTTATAATCAAGCACCACAGAGCTATAAACTATAAAATATCGTGCATCAGCAACATGGATGAAATTCCGGTTAACATTATGCGATTCAATTCACAGTACAAGTAAATGAAATATGAGAGAAGCATTTCAAATAAAACTATTAAAATTAGCATGCTAATTGAAAAATGATAGATCAAGTAATAATTGTTTCTTTTAGTAAATATGAAATATCCTTCTGTAGCATGTCTTAATAATATGGGAGTTATTTGATCTGAAAATTGAGGTTGACGACGGACTACGCAGGGTTGATCAGCTGATTTGAATGTAAGCAATGCATAAGATTATAATTCGCTATGTTTTTAAGTATAAATACATTACTAAAATGTGGATATCACATGTATTATTATTGGATACAGTTAAGTGATTCACAAGTTTAATCAAAATCTGGTTTATTTAAAATATAGTTGTAATTTTCTACCAAAGTAAAAGGATATACACTGTACAGAGAGACAGAGAGTGCTAAGTGTAGAGATAGGTAGTGGCGCACAGCACTCCCAGTGTAAAGGAGCGCAGGCTATTTGAAATCATCGCCCAGCTTGAATTTTATTGCGATTTTTAAGAGAATTTTTATTTAATAGGTATTGCATTGTTCTTCTCTGTGAAAAACCGAAACTGAAAAGCAAGAACCCGCGATTAGTTACAATTCTTACTTTTTACAGTTCTTACGCCTCCGCTCTCCTTCTCATGACGATGACGGCTGGCAAAAGGGGTGCAGTCCTTATTATATTTCTGTTCTCTCAGAACACCTTTCCCGTTCGCGGGTTTGGTGATCCTCCCGAGGGATTTTTTTCTTTCTCAATTTTTATATTTCCTTAGCTAGCGATGCCATACTTCTTCATTCGGCTAAGAATGCCAGAAGCAAGGCAATCTCTCAAGATTGAGGTTCCTCCAGCTCCCTCTGAGCTGCCTCTTCCTGCCGCCGTTTCTACTGCAGAGCATGTACTACGAGGTGATCAACGAGCCTCTTCCGGGTCTTCCTGTAGACTACTTTATAGAGGCACTTGCCAGAAGGGTTCCTTTCAAGAGACTGTCGGGACCATCAGCCTCATTATCAGCTATGGTCACGGGGGTCCACCAGGAGGTCGATGGAGACTTTTCTATTGTATGGTACTAGGACTATCAAGTTCCTCTCCCACCAAGTGGTCAACCTGTAGGTGAACACCAACCTTAAACATCAGGAATCGATAACAGAGAGACTCCATCGACAACTCCCGCAAGCCAATTGATAAAACGATATGCGAGGGTAAACGGGGATAATGTATGATAGTATACTAAAGCGCGTAGGCTAGGTTAGCCCAGCACAGGGCAAGATCTCTGCTACGCTATATCACCGAGACTCTAACGTATACGATCGAGACATTTAAGGAAGAGGAAAAATACGTGCATGATCTTATCTTCACTAGTATAATTTTGCCTAAATAGCTATAATTCATTAAAGCTAAATACTGGGAATGTCGTTTTGCTGGCTAAATAAAGCATGCATGACGAACGACAGCGTCCAAAATGGCGCCTCCGGTTACTGGCTATGCTCCGATAAACACATTAAAATTATGCTAATTTCACTGTGACAAGGGAGCTAAAAATTATACACAGGAAAAATTAAATACTCAACTTTCCAGAGGCAGAAGATGCTGGAGAATACATAATAAATTCCTCAAATAGCAGTCTAGAACACTAGAGCAAGCAGGGAGATACACCGTGCAAAAGCGCTACTGAATAAGGAATGAGCCACCATTTTGGGCCCTGTAATAGTAGGGGAGGAAGGGTAACCTTGATAACGACTCCCCTTCAATTTCGCCACTCTTCCTCCTCAGAGCGAAAACTCTATTCGGGGTGAAGATTGTCATGTGTCGTATCAAGATATACGTCCCCTGATATTTTGCGATATCCTTAAGAAAAATTTTAAGGATACTCGCGCCAGGAGACTTTCAGATCAGCTGATCATAACCAAAGGTAAATAGAATATTAAGTATTCTTGAGTTTAAAATTCTTCCGAACTTGAAAAATAGAATACAAAAATACTTTACTAGAGCATATGATATCCTATTAAACAAAAAATTGAAATAATGATATACAGTAAGAAAATATTAATAAAATATGACTTGGATGATTGACGCATCACAATAATTCTACGGAAACTTCCATTTTTTAATTTGTCATACATCTATATCAACTCTTGGTCCCTATCTCCACTGTAAGTCCACGGCTACCTGTACAGAATACACAGCCTTCAGATCTACTGTATAAAGTTTTCCTCTTTGATAGTACAACACATGGTAATTGTCATTTCTATGCTGAATAGACTTTGTAGGAACAAAGTTTTCAGCAGAGAGGTCAATGACTGGTTCTCAGCACCCGATCAACTTATCCACCAAGAACAGGTGAATGTAGAACCCCAAAGCTCTATTCTCATCTTCAATTGCTTTCACCTCTTCTGCCTAGGCCAGAGCTTTTGGGGATTTCTGAAGCTAATTCTGGAATGCCAAAGGTGAGCAATGTAGGAAAGGAAAAATATCTTCGAAGGTTAGGCAGTATTCTTACCAAAGGACTTTTACAACCTACTTCTCTGCTCCATGTTGCTGCCAAGTTGCCAAATGGCATGACAGGCATACCCCATTTATGGCAGTTGGAGGAGAGGACTGCTGACTTTAGTCTCCCCTTCCTTAACTCTACTGCCCTTCCTGAACTGGCCAGGCTGGGCATGAAGGGGAGGAGCACTGTCTGCACCTTTCCTAGAGGAAGAAGCAATTGGAGGACCTAATCTGGATTTCAAGGCAGCCAGTGCTTTCCTCAAAGCCAATCCTGAGAGCATGGCAGAGACAAAGTCCACTGTATTTGCCTCTGAAGTACCTGGACCCCTGAAGGAACTATGTGGTAGATGAGGGAGTCATAGTTAGCCTTCCTCCAATGCCACTATGTCTTTCTGAAGTAAAATATGAAGACCAGCACAGAAGCATTCTTTAATGCTAGTGTTTTCTATCCAACTTGCCTGGAAAATTGAGAAGCTATAGCTTCCCTCCTCTTCAGGACCCAGTTGGCCCATTGATTACCCGAGTAGCATGCCATGAAGGTCACTGCCTTCACACTGGACAGAACCAAATTTCTGTACGTCTCCAACATTTAAGAATTCCTCTAGAAGACCCAGCACTAGGGGATCCCAAAGGAGATACAGCAGGGTGAGAAGCACCTGAAGAAAAGCATGAATTATAAAGCTTCTTTATAATTAGATTTAGCCAAATCAAAGCTGAATTCTTAAGGGTCTTTCATACACTTCTTCTTCTTGGCACACTCCACCAACTGTAGAGAAGGGTGCGACTTGCACTCATTACAAGGCGGTGACTGCAAACAGTCATGACCCCTGAACAAAATAAAACATAAAGATGATAAGGATCAGTGGCATATATCTTAACATTTCTACATTTATTTTCCAAAGTGAAAAACATGATATTTTGATTATAAAATAAATTTTTGAATATACTTACCCGGTGAATATATAATAGCTGACGTCTCGGACGGCTCGACAGATACCAAAAACTCGCGAGCGATCGCCATGAAGGTTGCGGGTGTGACCACCAGCGCCGACTATCGGCCACATACCGCATATACTTGTCAAGGTCTCCAGTTCTTCTCAGTCCGCTGGGTCTCTATCGGGGAGGAAGGGAGGGCCTTTAATTTATATATTCACCGGGTAAGTATATTCAAAAATGTTATTTTTATAATAAAATAAATTTTTGAATATACTTACCCGGTGATTATATAAGCTGCAGCTCTGCTGCTCGACAGAAAACTCTACGTTCAAAATCCGCCAGCGATCGCTATGCAGGTAGGGGGTGTACATCAACAGCGCCATCTGTCGGGCAGGTACTCAGTACTCAATGTAAACACAGAACTCAATTTTCTCCTCGGTCCACTGGGTCTCTATTGGGGAGGAAGGGAGGGTCCTTTAATATATAATCACCGGGTAAGTATATTCAAAAATTTATTTTATTATAAAAATAACATTTTTCAATATTAAACTTAGCCGGTGATTATATAAGCTGATTCACACCCAGGGGGGTGGGTAGAGACCAGCAATAATTGTTTACATTATTATGAGCTAAGGATTTTTTATTTCATTTTAGCAGTTATTCAAAATAACAAACATAAAATAAATAAGTACCTGGTAAGGAAGTCGACTTGAACAATTACTCTGCCTTTTTAAGTACGTCTTCCTTACGGAGCCTCGCGATCCTCTTAGGATGCTGAGCGACCCCTAGGAGCTGAAGTATCAAGGGTTGCAACCCATACTACAGGACCTCATCAAAACCTCTAATCTAGGCGCTTCTCAAGAAAAGAATTTGACCACCCGCCAAATCAACCAGGATGCGAAAGGCTTCTTAGCCTTCCGGACAACCCAAAAACAACAATAAAAAACATTTCAAGAGAAAGATTAAAAAGGTTATGGAATTAGGGGAATGTAGTGGTTGAGCCCTCACCCACTACTGCACTCGCTGCTACGAATGGTCCCAGGGTGTAGCAGTTCTCGTAAAGAGACTGGACATCTTTAAGATAAAAAGACGCGAACACTGACTTGCTTCTCCAATAGGTTGCGTCCATTATACTCTGCAGAGATCTATTTTGTTTAAAGGCCACTGAAGTTGCGACAGCTCTAACTTCATGTGTCCTTACCTTCAGCAAAGCTTGGTCTTCCTCACTCAGATGGGAATGAGCTTCTCGTATCAACAGTCTGATATAATAGGATAAGGCATTCTTTGACATAGGCAAAGAAGGTTTCTTAATAGAACACCATAAAGCTTCTGACTGTCCTCGTAAAGGTTTAGTTCGTCTTAAATAGAACTTAAGAGCTCTAACAGGGCATAAGACTCTTTCTAGTTCATTTCCAACCATATTTGAAAGGCTTGGAATATCGAACGATTTCGGCCAAGGACGAGAAGGTAGCTCGTTTTTGGCTAGAAAACCAAGCTGGAAAGAACATGTAGCCGTTTCAGATGAAAATCCGATGTTCCTGCTGAAGGCGTGAATCTCACTGACTCTTTTAGCTGTGGCCAAGCAAACCAGGAAAAGAGTCTTTAAAGTGAGATCTTTAAAGGAGGCTGATTGTAGTGGCTCGAACCTTTCTGACATAAGGAATCTTAGTACCACGTCTAAATTCCAACCAGGTGTAGCCAAACGACGCTCCTTCGTGGTCTCAAAAGACTTAAGGAGGTCCTGTAGATCTTTGTTGTTGGAAAGATCTAAGCCTCTGTGACGGAAGACTGATGCCAACATGCTTCTGTAACCTTTGATAGTGGGAGCTGAAAGAGATCTTTCTTTCCTCAGGTATAATAGGAAGTCAGCTATTTGGGTTACAGAGGTACTGGTCGAGGATACCGATACTGACTTGCACCAGTTTCGGAAGACTTCCCACTTCGACTGGTAGACTCTAAGAGTGGATGTCCTCCTTGCTCTAGCAATCGCCCTGGCTGCCTCCTTCGAAAAGCCTCTAGCTCTAGAGAGTCTTTCGATAGTCTGAAGGCAGACAGACGAAGAGCGTGGAGGCCTTGGTGTACCTTCTTTACGTGTGGCTGACGTAGAAGGTCCACCCTTAGAGGAAGAGTTCTGGGAACGTCCACTAGCCATTGAAGTACCTCGGTGAACCATTCTCTCGCGGGCCAGAGGGGAGCAACTAACGTCAACCTTGTCCCTTCGTGAGAGGCGAACTTCTGCAGTACCTTGTTGACAATCTTGAACGGGGGGAATGCATATAGGTCTAGATGTGACCAATCCAGTAGAAAGGCATCTATATGAACTGCTGCTGGGTCCGGGATTGGTGAGCAATATATTGGGAGCCTCTTGGTCATCGAGGTTGCGAAGAGATCTATGGTAGGCTGGCCCCATGTGGCCCACAGTCTCTTGCACACATCCTTGTGTAGGGTCCATTCTGTTGGAATGATTTGTCCCTTCCGACTGAGGCAATCTGCCATGACATTCAATTTGCCTTGGATGAACCTCGTTACTAGAGAAAGGTTTAGATCTTTTGACCAGGTGAGGAGGTCCCTTGCGATCTCGTACAACGTCATAGAATGGGTCCCTCCTTGCTTGGAGATGTACGCCAAAGCCGTGGTGTTGTCCGAGTTCACCTCCACCACTTTGCCTTGAAGGAGGGACTTGAAGCTTTTCAAGGCCAGATGAACTGCCAGTAGCTCCTTGCAGTTGATATGTAACGTTCTTTGATGCGAGTTCCAAGTTCCCGAGCATTCCCGACCGTCTAATGTCGCACCCCAGCCCGTGTCCGATGCGTCCGAGAAGAGAACGTGGTTGGGGGTCTGAACAGCCAGGGGCAGACCCTCTCTGAGGCTGATACTGTCCTTCCACCAAGTCAGGGACGACTTCATCTTCTCGGAAATGGGGATCGAGACCGCTTCTAGCGTCTTGTCCTTTTTCCAGTAAACAGGGGACGGAGGTGTAGTCTCCCTAACGAAACGAACTGTTCCAGGGATGATAGCGTCCCTATCAGACTCATCCACTGTCTGACTGAACATCGTTCCATCTTCAGCATGTTCTGGATGCATACCTGGGCTTGACTTGTTCTGGGGGCCGACGGAAAAGCCCGAAAAGCTTGACTGTGAATCTCCATCCCTAAATACACAATAGTTTGGGATTGGACCAGTTGAGACTTTTCCATATTGACCAGGAGACCCAATTCCTTGATCAGATCTAGAGTCCACTTTAGATTCTCCAGACAGCGACGACTGGAAGAGGCTCTTAGAAGCCAGTCGTCCAAATAGAGGGAGGCTCTGATGTCCGCTAAATGAAGGAATTTGGCTATATTCCTCATCAGCCTCGTAAACACAAGAGGAGCTGTGCTTAGGCCAAAGCACAGGGCTTGAAATTGGTAGACAACCTTTTCGTAAACGAATCTCAGAAAAGGTTGGGAGTCTGGGTGGATGGGGACGTGAAAGTATGCGTCCCTTAGGTCTAAAGAGACCATCCAGTCTTCCTTTCTGACCGCTGCTAGAACGGACTTTGTGGTCTCCATGGCGAACGTCTGCTTTGTGACAAAGACATTCAGCGCACTGACGTCTAGCACCGGCCTCCACCCTCCTGTCTTCTTTACCACTAAGAAGAGACGGTTGTAGAAGCCCGGGGATTGATGGTCCCGGACTTTGACTACCGCTCCCTTTTCTAGTAAGAGAGACACCTCCTGCTTCAAAGCTCGTCTCTTGTCTTCCTCTCTGTACCTGGGAGAGAGATCGATGGGAGATGTTGCTAGAGGGGGTTTGCGTACAAACGTGATCTTGTACCCTTCTCTGAGCAGCTTCACAGATTGTGCATCTGCGCCTCTTTTCTCGCAGGTCTGCCAGAAGTTCTTGAGTCTGGCTCCCACTGCTGTCTGAAGAAGGAGGCAGTCAGACTCTGCCTTTAAAGGACTTGGTACCTTTCTTCTTCCCACGTCTCCCTTCGGCACGAGCACCTCCTCTGCTGGAGGCTCTGCCACGAAAGGGCGGAATGAATCTGGACGCTGGAGTGTCCATCCTGGGTCTTGACAAGGTAGGCAAAGGGGTGGCTTTGCGGGCAGAGGACGCAACCAGGTCATGGGTGTCCTTCTGAATCAAAGAGGCAGCAATCTCCTTAATCAAGTCCTCTGGAAAAAGGCACTTTGAGAGAGGAGCAAAAAGAAGTTCTGATCTCTGACACGGTGTTACTCCAGCTGACAGGAAAGAGCAAAGGTTCTCCCGTTTCTTGAGGACCCCAGACACGAACGAAGCCGCAAGCTCACTAGATCCGTCACGTATGGCCTTGTCCATGCAGGACATTATGAGCAAGGAAGATTCCTTGTCAGACGGGGAGATCTTCCTGCTCAAAGCTCCCAGACACCAGTCCAAAAAGTTAAAGACCTCGAAGGCTCTAAACACTCCTTTCAACAGATGGTCTAGGTCCGTAGGAGACCAGCATATCTTAGAGCGTCTCATGGCTAGCCTGCGGGGAGAGTCTACCAGGCTTGAGAAGTCGCCCTGGGCAGAGGCAGGAACTCCCAAGCCGAGAACTTCTCCCGTGGCATACCAGACGCTCGATCTGGAAGAGAGTCTCGCAGGGGGAAACGTAAACGCTGTCTTCCCTAGGTTCTTTTTGGACTGCATCCAATCTCCTAAAACTCGTAAAGCTCTCTTGGACGAGCGGGCGAGGACGAGTTTCGTAAAGGCAGGCGCGGATGACTGCGTACCTGAAGCAAACTCTGACGGAGGGGAGCGTGGAGCCGCAGACACAAACTGGTCCGGATACATCTCTTTGAACAGAGCAAGAACTTTTCTAAAGTCCAAAGAGGGTTGCGTGGTCTTGGGTTCGTCAAGGTCCGTATGTGGGTCATCAATGTGTGCCGCGTCGTCATCATCAGAGAGTCCATCATCTGAGAATTGAGGAGGAAGCGGCAAAGGAGTAGGAATCGGCTGGTCAGCTGAGTCCGGCAGCACGGGTGCACGCGTGACTGAACCGGACGCAACGTCATGGAACTGTTGCCCAGTCTGTGAACTGGCAACAACCATAGCAGCGCGGGGACGCATAGCGTCTACTCCAGACTGTCTAGTCTGATGTGGGCGAGCAGAGGTAACCACACTGGGTTGCGGAGGTTGACGCACCGCGTCAAAACAAAACAACTTAGACTGTTGTTGTACCTCGCGAACGTCAACGGAAGGTTCCGTGCGTCGCTGAACGTCAACATGCGGCTGGCAGGGTACACTGGAACGCATGGGTGGCGGGACTCTCTCAGCTGGAGTGCGGCAGAAGGTCGCCTCAGCGTCCACAGGACGCACAACCGTGGGTGGTTGTAGGCTAGAGGTTGGTGCAGCGTCAACCTTCTCCGCACGAAAGTCCTGCATCAATGACGTTAACTGAGACTGCATGGTCTGCAGCAAAGACCACTTAGGGTCTACAGGAGCAGGTGCGGCAACAGACGGTGTGACTGCCTGATGCGGTACCGCTTTGCCTCTCTTAGGAGGTGAGCAGTCGTCGGAAGACTGCAGCGAGTCCGAACTGACCCAGTGGCTACAACTGGGCCGTTGGACTTGCGCGGAAGGGACCGACTTGCGCTTAAGAGGCCGCGAGACCTTGGTCCATGGTTTCTTACGAGAAACCTCTTCCGCAGACGAGGAATAAATGGGCTCTCTCGTCTTTGTGTGGGTGGGGCGATCTTGGGTAGATACGCCCGAAACCACGGAGGGAACGTCTGTTCGCTGATTAAAGCCTCTCGAACCCTTTGGTCGTACGACATTGCTTCTCCCCTGGGCTTGGGAGCTTGCAAGAGGTCCCGGACTGGGAGGACGACAGGCACGAACAGACGAACCCTCAAGCACAACACTATCCACAACACTATCACTCACTTTATCACTACCCACTGCACTCTTACACTTCAGCTCCTTGACGTCTGCCATGAGCTGGTTACGGTCACTAGCCAAGGACTCGACTCTCTCACCCAGAGCTTGGATGGCACGCATCATATCTGCCATCGAAGGTGCTTGAGTGCTAGAAGGGGGATCAGGAGCAACCACTACAGGGGAAGGAATAGGTTGTGGGGCATGAGGAGAGGAAAATTCAACGGAGCGAGACGAACTTCTCCTGACTCTATCTCTCTCTAGCCTACGTGTATATTTCTGGAATTCGATAAAATCGAATTCCGAAAGCCCAACGCATTCCTCACATCGATCTTCCAATTGACAGGTTTTATCCCGACAATTGGAACAAACGGTGTGAGGATCGATAGAGGCCTTCGGAAGACGCCTTGAACAGTCCCTAGCATTACACTTCCTGAATTTAGGGACTTGAGAAGGGTCAGCCATTTTGAATTAGTCAAAGGGGAATTCAAAAACTATCCAAAGTCATCAACAAATAATCCGATATCAACAAAAGAATGCAAGGATGTATTGAAGATAAAGCCTGCAAAGCGAAAGCTCAAAACTAGAAATGTGTACTTCACCAAAAAGATGTGAAAACCAATCCAGTTAGCAACAGCAAATTAGTAGGTCTTGCCGGTGGCACGACAGAGAGAAAATTGAGTTCTGTGTTTACATTGAGTACTGAGTACCTGCCCGACAGATGGCGCTGTTGATGTACACCCCCTACCTGCATAGCGATCGCTGGCGGATTTTGAACGTAGAGTTTTCTGTCGAGCAGCAGAGCTGCAGCTTATATAATCACCGGCTAAGTTTAATATTGAAAAATTTATTTTATAATCAAAATATCATTTTTAAATATTAAACTTAGCCGGTGAATATATAATAGCTGATTCACACCCATGGTGGTGGGTAGAGACCAGTATTAATACAATAAAGGCGTATATGCTCATGAGTTTTTGACAATTATATCATAACAAAACCCACTTAAATATAGGTACCTGGTAAGGAAGCTGACTCTGACGATTACTCTGCCTTATTAGTCCGCTTTCCTCACGAAGCCCAGCCATCCTCTCAGGATGCTGAAAGACTCCCAGGAGCTGTTATATCCAGGGCGACCACCCATACAACAGGACCTCATCAATACCCTTAATCTGGGCGCTCTCAAGAAACGACATTTGACCACCCGCCAAATCAAAAAGGATGCGAAAGACTTCCCAGTCTTCCGTACAACCCAAGACAAGATTAAAAACATTTCAAGAGAAGATTAAAAGGATATTGGGATTAAGGGAATGTAGTGGTAGAACCCTCACCCACTACTGCACTTGCTGCAACGAATGGACCCAGGGTGTAGCAGTCCTCATAAAGAGTCTGGACGTCTTTTAAGTAAAATGAAGCGAACACCGACTTGCTCCTCCAAAAGGTCGCGTCCATAATACTTCGCAGAGACCTGTTTTGCTTAAAAGCCACGGAAGTTGCTATCGCTCTTACTTCGTACTTCGTGCGTCTTGATCTTAAGTAAACAACGATCTTTCTCACTTAAGTGAGAATGTGCCTCTCGGATTAAAAATCTAATAAAGTACGATAAAGCATTTTTAGACATAGGCAATGAGGGCTTCTTAACGGAGCACCATAAGGCCTCAGACCCACCTCGTAAAGGTCTAGTACGAGCTAAATAAAACTTAAGAGCTCTAACTGGGCACAGTACTCTTTCAACCTCGTTGCCTACGATTTCTGACAGGCAAGGTATATCAAAAGATTTAGGCCAAGGACGAGAAGGCAGTTCATTCTTGGCCAAAAAACCAAGCTGAAGCGAACATGTGGCTTTATCTGTAGAGAAGCCGATGTTTTAACTAAAGGCATGGATCTCACTGACCCTTTTAGCCGAAGCCAAGCACACCAAAAAAAGCGTCTTGAGGGTGAGATCCTTCAGGGAGGCTGAATGCAATGGCTCAAACCTGTCGGACATTAGGAACCTTAGGACCACGTCTAAGTTCCAAGCAGGAGTTGACATACGACGCTCCTTAGAGGTCTCGAAGGACTTAAGGAGATCTTGGAGATCTTTATTATTGGACAGATCCAAGCCTCTATGTCTGAACACAGAAGCCAACATGCTCCTGTAGCCCTTAATAGTGGGAGCAGAGAGGGAGCGAACATTTCTCAGATGCAGGAGAAAGTCTGCAATTTGGGCTACAGAGGTACTGGAAGAGGAAACGGATGATGACTTGCACCAATCTCTAAAGACCTCCCACTTCGACTGGTAGACCTTGATAGTAGATGCTCTCCTAGCCCTCGCGATCGCTCTGGCTGCCTCCTTCGAAAATCCTCGTGCTCTTGCGAGTCTTTCGATAGTCTGAAGGCAGTCAGACGAAGCGCGGGGAGGCTTTGATGAAGACTCCTTACGAGGGGCTGCCGTAAGAGATCCATCCTTAAAGGCAGACTCCTTGGAACGTCTACCAGCCATTGAAGTACCTCTGTGAACCACTCTCTCGCGGGCCAGAGGGGAGCAACCAACGTCAACCTTGTCCCTTCGTGAGAGGCGAACTTCTGCAGAACCCTGTTGATGATCTTGAATGGCGGGAATGCGTACGCGTCCAGGTGAGACCAGTCCAGCAGAAAGGCATCTATGTGGGCCGCCTCTGGATCTGGGACTGGAGAGCAATAGGTCGGGAGCCTTTTGGTCAAAGAGGTCTATGGTGGGCTGACCCCAAGTCATCCAAAGACTCTTGCACACGTCCTTGTGGAGGGTCCATTCTGTGGGGATCACCTGACCTCTCCGACTGAGACAGTCCGCCAAGACGTTCAATTTCCCCTGGATGAACCTTGTCAACAGTGAGATGCCTCGATCTTTTGACCAGATGAGGAGGTCCCTTGCGATGACGAACAGTGTGTGGGAGTGAGTGCCTCCTTGCTTGGAGATGTACGCCAAGGCTGTGGTGTTGTCCGAATTCACTTCTACCACTTTGTTTCGGAGAAGACTCTCGAAACTCGTCAAGGCCAAGTGAACAGCCAACAGCTCCTTGCAGTTGATGTGCAGGCTCCTCTGATCCGACGTCCAAAGACCGGAACATTCCAGACCGTCCAGAGTCGCTCCCCAACCCAAATCCGACGCGTCTGAGAATAACACGTGGTTTGGGTTCTTGACCGCCAGGGACAGACCCTCTCGAAGACTTATGTTGCTGTCCCACCAGTTCAGGCACGTCTTTACTGGCTCGGAGATCGGGATTGAAACAGCTTCCAAAGTCTTGCCCTTGTCCCAATGGGAGTCTAGATGGAACTGGAGAGGGCGAAGGTGAAGTCTCCCTAACGAGATAAATTGTTCCAGGGATGATAGAGTCCCTAGGAGGCTCATCCAACTTCTCACTGAGCAACGGTCTTTTCTCAGCATGAGGCGGACTTTGAGCAAGGCTTGATCTATCCTGGTGGCAGACGGAAAAGCCCGAAAAGCTAGACTGCGAATCTCCATCCCCAAATAGAGAATCGTTTGGGAGGGATTCAGTTGAGACTTCTCTAAGTTCACTAACAGTCCCAACTCCTTTGCAAGATCCAACGTCCATTGAAGGTCCTGCAGACAGCGATGACGGGACGACGCTCTGAGTAGCCAGTCGTCCAGGTACAGGGAGGCTCGAATTCCCGATAAATGAAGAAATTTTGCCACATTTCTCATGAGCCTCGTAAAAACAAGAGGAGCAGGGCTGAGGCCGAAGCACAGTGCTCGGAACTGGTACACCACATTCCTGTATACAAACCTCAGATACGGTTGAGAATCCGGGTGTCTAGGAATGTGGAAGTACGCATCCTGCAGGTCGAGAGAGACCATCCAGTCTCCCTCTCTGACCGCTGCTAGGACGGACTTCGTGGTCTCCATCGTAAATTTTGTTTTTACAACAAAAACGTTGAGCGCACTGACATCCAGCACTGGCCTCTAACCTCCTGTATGCTTTGGGACTATGAAGAGACGGTTGTAAAATCCCGGTGATTGAAGGTCCGAGACTTTCACCACCGCTCCCTTCTCTAGCAACTGAGACACCTGCTGTTGTAGTGCCTGTCTCCTTGACTCCTCTCGATACCTGGGAGAGAGGTCTAAAGGAACTGTTACTAGAGGAGGTCTCCGTACAAAAGGTATTTTGTACCCCTCCTTGAGCAACAACACAGACTCTCGGTCTGCACCCCTCTTCTCCCAGGCCTGCCAGAAGTTGTTCAGTCTGGCCCGTACCGCTGTCTGAGGACGTGGGCAGTCAGACTCTGCCACGGGAGGACTTGGATCCTCTCCTCTTGCCTCTTTTACTGTCGGCACGAGCGCCTCCCCTACTGGGGGCTCTGCCACGAAAGGGCGGTATAAACCTCGTAGCTGGGGTATCGAGCTTGGGTCTTACGACATAAGACGATGAAGGAGCAGCCTTGCGCGCCGACGTAGCCATCAGGTCGTGGGTATCCTTCTGCACCAGAGAAGCCGCAATATCCTTGATCAACTGCTGAGGAAACAAGGCAGATGACAACGGGGCAAAGAGAAGCTCCGACCTTTGGCAGGGAGTTACTCCTGCCGAAAGGAACGAGCAAAGAGTCTCCCTCTTCTTAAGGACTCCTGCCGTAAAGGTAGCGGCGAGCTCATTAGAGCCATCACGGATGGCTTTGTCCATGCAGGACATAATAAGCACGGAAACATCACGGTCGGCCGAAGAGATCTTCCTGTTTAAGGCTCCTAGCGACCAATCTAAGAAGTTAAAAACTTCGAAGGCCCTGTAAACCCCTTTGAGGAGATGATCAAGGTCCGAGGAGGACCAGTAAACTTTAGAGCGTCTCATGGCCAGGCGACGGGGAGAGTCTACGAGGCTTGAGAAGTCTCCCTGGGCAGAGGCAGGAACTCCCAAGCCGAGAACTTCTCCCGTGTCATACCAGACGCTCGCTCTAGAAGCCAGTTTAAAAGGAGGGAAAGCAAAGGCTGTCTTCCCCAAACTCCTCCTGGTGATCAACCAGTCGCCTAGCAAATGCAAAGCTCTCTTAGAAGAGCGAGAGAGCACTAGCTTAGTAAACGACGGCGTCGAAGTAGCTAGGCCTAGCGTAAACTCTGACGGAGGCGAACGAGGAGCAGCAGTTACAAAATGGTCAGGAAACAGATCCTTAAAAATCAGCATGAAAGTCCATAGAGGGCTGAGCAGCTTTAGGCTCCTCTCCGTCTGACAAAGTCCCCAAAGGAATATCAGTTGGAGGGGATCAGCAACTTCCTCATCTGACGGAACCTCGTCCGACAATTGCCGAGTCTCATGAAAAGGAGAGACCTGCCGCGGCGGCAACGCTTGACAGGCAATGTCAACAAGCAAAGGAGCAGCAGTAGCAGTAGAGGAAGCGACGTCACGCCGCTGCTGAAAGGACTGAAATCCTTGTGACTGACCAACAACAACAGCTGAAGTTGATTGACGCTCGACGTCACGTCGGAACTGCCTTGACTGCATAGCCTGAGCAGGCAAAACAACCTCCGACTGCGGTGACTGACGCTCAACGTCACGTCGAGGCAACGGAGCCGGTCGGCGAATGTCAGTGCGGGGCTGCGGCGGCAGCGGCTGAACATCAATACGAGACTGCAGCAAGGGAGGATCCACGTCACGTGACTGACGTGAAAAACTACTGACATCACGTTTCAAAGTACTAGAAACGTCAGCACTAACGTCAAACGGACGAGTAAATACTCGTTTGGGCGGCTGACGGCCAGAGTCTCGTTCAGCGTAAAGGCGACTCGAAAGCAAAGGATCATCGCGAACCTGCTCAACGTCATACTCTTCCATAAGGGAGGCAAGCTTAGCCTGCATGTCCCGCAGGACAACCCACTTCGGATCAACGGGAGTCGGAACGGGCCGTGACGTCGGTAACGTCTGTGTTGGCAAAACATTGCCTTTACCGCGACCCTCGGACCCCGTGTTACGCTTGCGCTTAATAGGCGAACAGTCTTCCGACGACTGCAAAAGGTCAGAGCTGTCCCAATGGCTACAGCCAGGACGCTGGACCTGTCCTGAAGGGACTGACTTTCGCTTCAAGGGTCTAGAAACCTTGCGCCAAGGTTTCTTGTGCGATAAGTCTTCGGATGACGAGGAGAACACAGTCTCACCCGTCTTATGGTAAGGGCGATCTTGACGAGAAACGTCCGATACCAAAGAGGGAACGTCTGTACGTTGGTTAAAGCCTCTCGTCCCCTTAAGTCCTACGACATTACTTCTCCCTGGTGCAGGGGAGCCTGAAAGAGGTCTCGGACTAGGGGAGCGACAAGCACGAACAGACGAACCCTCGGTCGCAACACTAAATACACTTTGCGCACTTATCACTTTATCACTACGATTTTCTGTTTTACCACTCTGACACTTCAACAACTTAACATCTGACATGAGTTGGTTACGGTCCGATGCTAAGGACTCAACTTTTTCGCCTAAAGCTTGAATCGCAAGAAACATATCCCGCATGGACGGTTCATGAGTGCTAGTAGGGGGTTCAGGAACAACTACTACAGGGGAAGCATTAGGTTCAGGGGCATGGAAGGAGGAAAATTCCAACGACCTAGAGGAGCTTCTCCTCACCCTATCTCTCTCAAGCTTACGAGTATATTTGTCATATTCAAGCCAGTCGAATTCCGACAAGACCACGCACTCATCACACCGATCTCCTAATTGGCAGGATTTACCCCGGCAATTAGAACAAACAGTATGTGGGTCGATAGAGGCCTTGGGAAGACGTTTGTTGCAATCCCTCGCACACTTGCGAAATTTAGGTCCAGGGATAGGAGAAGGGTCAGCCATATTGAACAATCAGAGAAAATCCAAGTCAAAACCAAAGTCATCAACAATAAACACTAGCCAAAAAAAGGGTTTCAAGAGTTTAATTGAAGAAAAAAACACCCGTCACAGCGAAAGCTCAAAAACAACCAAAATAAAGTACTTCACCAAAAAGGTCGAAAACTCAAGGTCATCAGCGAGCGGAACCAACTTGTCGACAAGACCGACAGAGAAGAACTGGAGACCTTGACAAGTATATGCGGTATCTGGCCGATAGTCGGCGCTGGTGGTCACACCCGCAACCTTCATGGCGATCGCTCGCGAGTTTTTGGTATCTGTCGAGCCGTCCGAGACGTCAGCTATTATATATTCACCGGCTAAGTTTAATATTTAAAAAAATGAATTAATAGCCAAATTTGTCAGAGGCAGCAAAAGTATGTCTGTAATGCTTGCAGGCAAAGTAAAAAAAAACCTTAGTCCTGAGACTGAGAGTGGGCAAGGTTTCTGCCATACCACTTGTCTCGTTAACAACCTCATTAAAGTTTTAGTGGAAGTTACTGCTTCGCACAAGTCATACTCCTATTGAAGGACAAGGCTTTGCATTTGTGATGAAATAATTAAGAATTTTTCAAAATAATACTTGTTTTATAAGGAAAAATCATTTCTTTTTAAGTTTTCTCCCTATCTCCTCAACTGGTAATCACTGTACAGCAAACTTTCCAATGTTATAATAATGGAAAAGTTATGTCATCCTACATCACCAACTTCATTCAGTTATAAAGGTAAATTGAAGTTATCTAAACTATAACTTGTTAGCATACAGAGAAAAGCTAAGGAAGGGTTATGTAAAGCAAATTTTTTCTATGCAGTACATTCTACTCCAGGTTTTTACAAATTAACTGATATCTTTCCAGGCATAGAATTTTCAGTACCACACCCCTATAATATAACCAAAAAATAAAAAAAGAACTTTACCCAGGTACTGATGGATCTAGGGCATCCCTTGATAAAAGAATAGCAATAGCTGGTACCTCACGTGTGACCTTCAGCCGATCAAGACCTTCTACCTTGGGCTCCCAATACTCATCAACTCTGAAAAACAATTAAAAGCGTACAATACGCATTTAACAAAATCTATAAAATATCATAATTTGATTTTCATGTACCTTCTGTAATAATTGAATATTAGAATTGCAAAGCTAAGATTACACAACAAAGAATAATGAATTTTCTATTCTTAAAAGTTGTATCCTTCAAAGATTTTCCTGATATTTAATCAATTTTAAAGCACAGTACTGTACTGTACACATATCTTCAGTAACTTTCATTCTTTGATATTTTCATGACTTGATTTAGATAATGAATAAGTTCATGTCACAATCTTTTTAAGTAATCTGTATTTTTCCTAGCTTTACAAACATAAGTCCTTTAAATAGGGAATATAATTTCAGGGCAAACTGGATGACTGTTAGAATAGGTTAATGAGGCAATTGAATGACAGGGGATGAACAAGGGTGAGGAGCTCACCATCTGGTAAGGGACCTGGGCTTACTACACAACTACTTGAACAGTCACCACAAGACCAAGTTTAAAGGCATCAAGAGACTTGTGGGTACTCCTGTAGTCTAAAGGCTGTGAAGGTGGTCTGGTGCATACACCACAACCATCAACACTTGGTGAACTGCATGATTCCTCTTAAAGGCAAGGATAGGGCTTATCCCCTGACTTTGTGAATTCTGTTCTAAGCTGGTACCTAGAACCTCTCAATAGTCAAGGTGTATGCACTACGGATCGACAAATGAAGTCGGAAAGAGAAAAGAAATTGTGTTCCAGATACTTTTCTTGGTTCTGTCAGTGCTCAGGAAGAGTTGCTGACACTCAGGTCTGAGGTGTCAGGTCTCCTTCATATAGCATCGCAGAGCCCTTGAGAGACAAAAGCATCTTTGCTACTGTACATGCCACCTGTCACTTCACATACAGAGGAGATGGAGAAGAGCTTGAACCTGGGGTCATGCCTGGTAGGTTCAGAATATTGGCCATGTGACTTGCCACCAAAGTAAGGGAGTACCTTCCATCTCTGAGCATGGTGGACTAAGGCAGAGAGAACACATAACTAACTTAAACTCTTTGCCGATACTAAGGTAGCAGAGACAGTCTTGATAATCAGAACTTTGACTAACGGCCTTCCCCACAACTCGGACAGGTGTAAGTGAGAGCACTGAAAATGAGGAACACATCCCTCTCTGGTGCCTCAGGTCCTGAGATCAGCAAGATTATTCAAAGCTCCTCACTAGTACAGACAACTCCTTATGAGGATAAGAGGTCTATCTCCTTCCGTCGAAAGACTATGCTCTAGACTGAGTGGTAGCCTTGATAGCAATGACTGAGAGGAGCTTCTTTCAGTAAAGGAAGATGACAAATCCTGCAATATGCTCTCGAGATGATACGACCAGAGAAGAATTTCTTCTATGATATCAATAGCAGAGGATTGCCCATTTGCCTAGGGAGAGTGAGGACCACAGGGAGTTCTCTCAAGATCTCAACGGGCCAGAACAGGATACCATTCGACATGACATTTAGGAGCCACCAAGGTCAACCTGAGTCTCAGCATAATCCCGACACGGAAGATTAGCGGATGGAAAAGGGTTGAACGGAGGAAGGACATAATCATCATTGTGATCCCTTGGGTGTTGTAATGCAACTTCTAACACAGACCAGGAGAGAAAACACGGAAAGCTTTCTACTAAGTCATGCGTCAAACAGATTGATCCCCAGAAAACTCCACGAACCAGAAGCCTATCCACTACTGTATACAGTACATGGATGTAGGGACCACTCTCACCTTACAACTCTCCCCTGGCAACTGAGTGTCTATAGATTATTGTATGCTGTTAGTCTTGCAGATGTTAAGTTCAACTATCATACACGACGTGTATTATGCAAATCTACTCAAAAAAAAGATTACCAAACAATAGCAAAACATTAACCATAAATGAAAATGGTAGCCAGCAAACAGAAAACATGACTATATTCAAGATTTAACATATATATTTACAGCATTACACAAGATCCACCGAATACTCACGGCACACCAAAACTAATGGGTAATATACAAATTTGACAAAGAAGCAGGTCGAGTTAACTACAAAAACTTCTATGCAGTGAGGGAAAGATGACGTTGCTTAGTTTTAGATATAAAAGGTTGACATGTAGGATCAGTTTCTGAGTATGAGATGAATTTCTTGAACTTCTTATATCTTCTTCAAGATGTATTCTATCGTTGTGAGTACAGTAGTCACTAACTTTCAGAGTCAAAAAATTTTAGATGAAAAATGTCTCCAAACACCAGCATTGTATTGTCTCGTCTCGTCTGCTCTTGGTCGGCAACTGTCCTTCACATATGGGGGACCAATACTCCCGAATGTTCATGACGCACTAGAAGCAACCAGGACCGGGATTACACAGCATGACGCCAGGCGACGGACCCATTCTCGAAACATCTTGTACTATATAGCTCAAGCCCATCAGACAGCTGGCGCAGAAGTAGAATCTTGAACTCAGGTAGAAGAACACAGCTATATTTTCACGTTACAATTACATTGACAAAAATAATTGTTTTATTTTTACATGAACATACATGAAAAAATATGCCCTTTTCACAAGTTTTGTAATACAATAAACATATATTCAGTGTATACTGTATATAACAAATCCCCCTACCTAGCAAAAAGTTGGGGTCATTAACCAACAAATTTTCACATATACAAACAGAATTTTATTGTACAAGACTACAAATATAATGTTTTCACTTCAATGAAAATAAAATACAATTATATATTACAAAATGTAACTAAAACATAATTAAATTTACATTCTTAACAACGTATCTTCTTAGGCATTATCTTTATCTTTAATATGTCTTACATCTAAATTGTATTCCTGTAAAACCACACAACACCTCAAAAGCCTTTGATTTTTACATTTCATTTTCTGTACAAAAGTCAGTGGATTATGATCAGACAACACTAAAATAGGGTTACAGCTGGATGTAACATACACTTCAAAATGTTGCAGAGCAAGCAGTAAGACCAAAGCTTCTTTTTCCATGGTTGAATAATTGCATCGGTGAGGGTTAAACTTTTTAGAAAAATAAGTAACAGGATGATCTATTCCTAAGCTGTTTTCTTGTAACAACAATGAGCCACAGCTCAAATCACTCACATCAGTATTAGTAGGTTGGGCAGGGCATCAGCCACCCATTGAGATACTACCGCTAGAGAGTGTTAGGTCTTTTGACTGGCCAGACAGTACTACATTGGATTCTTCTCTCTGGTTACTGTTTATTTTACCTTTGCCTACACACACACAGAAAATAGTCTGGCCTATTTTTTACTTATTCTCCTCTGTCCTCATACACCTGACAACACTGAGATTACAAAACAATTCCTCTTCACTCAAGAGGTTACTACACTGTAATTGTTCAGTGTCCACTTTCCTCTTGTTAAGGGTAGAAGAGACTCTTTAACTATGGTTAGCAGCTCTTCTAGGAGAAGGACACTCCAAAATCAAACCATTGTTCTCTAGTCTTGGGTAGTGCCATAGCCTCTGTACCATGGTCTTCCACTGTCTCTTGCTTGAGGGTACAGTCAGGCATGCTGTTCTGTCTTATTTCTCTTCCTTTTGTTTTGTTAGTTTTTATAGTTTATATGGGAGATAATTATTTTAATGCTGTTACTTTTCTTCAAAATTTTATTTTTCCTTGTTTCCTTTCCTAACTGGGCTATTTTCCCTGTTGGAGCCCCTGGGCTTATAGCATCCTGCTTTTCTAACTAGGGTTGTAGCTTAGCAAGTAATAATAATAATAATAATAATAATAATAATAATAATAATAATAATAATAATAACTGCCAACTTGGAAGGTTTTTGAAATTCGGGAGCAAGAAGTACTGGGTGACTTGATAACATTGACTTTATAGAATTAAAAGATTCCTGACAACTATTATCCCATACAAATCTTACCTTTTTCAAGGTTAGAGCAGTGAGAGGGAGAACATCATACACATACATATACCAAGGCACTTCCCCCAATTTTGGGGGGTAGCCGACATCAACAAATGAAACAAAACAAAAAGGGGACCTCTACTCTCTACGTTCCTCCCAGCCTGACAAGGGACTCAACCGAGTTCAGCTGGTACTGCTAGGGTGCCACAGCCCACCCTCCCACATTATCCACCACAGATGAAGCTTCATAATGCTGAATCCCCTACTGCTGCTACCTCCGCGGTCATCTAAGGCACCGGAGGAAGCAGTAGGGCCTACCGGAACTGCGTCACAATCGCTCGCCATTCATTCCTACTTCTAGCACGCTCTCTTGCCTCTCTCACATCTATCCTCCTATCACCCAGAGCTTTCTTCACTCCATCCATCCACCCAAACCTTGGCCTTCCTCTTGTACTTCTCCCATCAACTCTTGCAGTCATCACCTTCTTTAGCAGACAGCCATTTTCCATTCTCTCAACATGGCCAAACCACCTCAACACATTCATATCCACTCTAACTGCTAACTCATTTCTTACATCCGTTCTCACCCTCACCACTTCGTTCCTAACCCTATCTACTCGAGATACACCAGCCATACTCCTTAGACACTTCATCTCAAACACATTCAATTTCTGTCTCTCCATCACTTTCATTCCCCACAACTCCGATCCATACATCACAGTTGGTATAATCACTTTCTCATATAGAACTCTCTTTACATTCATGCCCAACCCTCTATTTTTTACTACTCCCTTAACTGCCCCCAAGACTTTGCAACTTTCATTCACTCTCTGACGTACATCTGCTTCCACTCCACCATTTGCTGCAACAACAGACCCCAAGTACTTAAACTCTCCATTCAACATGACATCCAACCTTGCACCACCTTCCCTTCTCGTACATCTCATAACCTTACTCTTACCCACATTAACTCTCAACTTCCTTCTCTCACACACCCTTCCAAATTCTGTCACTAGTTGGTCAAGCTTCTCTTCTGTGTCTGCAACAACTTGAGAAAATTTCTTACGAAAATTTTCTATAAAATCCAGCCATTCCCAGAAAATATAGTAGAGATTTTCTATTATCAGGTACTGTACTGGAAAATTCATAATGGATTCAACTTTAGCTTCTCTAGGACTAACTCTACCATGACCTACAACATGCCCCATATAAGTAACACTACCTTTACCAGTCTCACTCTTGACTAAATTAATCGTTAAATAAGCACTAGCAAGCCTGTTAAACAGCTACTTTAAACCAAGAATGCGTTCCCCCCAAGAATCACTAGAACAATATAATCAATATAAACATTACACTTGGGAAGTCCCTGCAAAACCTGATTCATCAAACAATGAAAGGTAGCAGATGCATTCTTCATACTAAACGGCATTACAAAATATTGATACATCCCAAATGGAGTTACAAATGCAGAAATTTTCTTAGCTCTCTAAGTCAACAGCACTTGCCAATACCCCTTTAGCAAATCGAATTTACTGATAAATTTTTCTTTACCAATACGTTCTACACCGTCATCTATCTGAGGGATAGGATAAGTGTGAGCCACAGTGCACAAATTCACTTTGTGATAGTCAGTGACAAAATGCACACTACCATCAGGCTTGGGAACTAAAATACAGGGAGAACTCCAGCCACTTTGACTAGGCTCAATGAGGTGATTATCCAACATATATTAGATCTTAGACTGCATCAAATCACACTTGCAAGGGCCTACATGATAAGCATGCTGTTTACGGGGCCCAGCCAGTATGCCTATATATGGGGGTCTACGACAAAAAACACAAAATTCTGAAAAAATTCACTGAGATTGGTATGGCAATGGAGAATATTTTGTCAAAATTCCTCTTACTTTCATAGTTACAGGGTAATTAGTAAAACTAAATAAATAAGCCAAAAACATTGATCCCAAGAAAATATAGTATTTCTTCAGTTATCGTAAATTTTGAAAATCATTATATTCTAATATACAAAAAATTGTAAACAATGAGATCTGTATAGATCCCATGAGTCACAAGACAAAGTATTACACCCTTCAGTGCTAGCACAAACCTCAGGGAGAGTACACGTTTGAGTTTGATCTCTTGACATTCGCTCGCTTTTAAGTCTGTTATTATTGGTTTCGACAAGAATTTCATCTTACCAAAGAGGAAAAAACAATTTCAACATCTTGCTAACATAAAGAAGAAGAAAATTTGCTCTGATAAGAGTTCAGAAGTGGGTAATATCGGCGATATTAGCGGAGTTAGTGAAGGATGAAGGAGCAACCATCTCGGTTGACCAGAAGCCTAAAGAAGTAAGATATTGAGCAAGGGGATTTTCATTTATGATTAAATTATGATAAATAACATTGCATTTGTTTATTAATATCCAAAAAAGAACATGAAATTCATAGTAATCATAATCTATTAATACTGTCTTTGTAAAATTACAAAGGAAAACTTTGAACACCCGCATCTCAAAACTATACTTATTGACATTCTAATTCTATCTTCTCCTTTAGTTTTAAAGATATAGCATTGAAATTTGGTATGTAACTTAGAAAGATATTATAAAAAAGTCAAATAGAGCCTTTTTTTCCAATTTTTTAAATTTTTTTCTTAATTTTTTTCCCGGATTTATAAGGTTTATTTTTTTATCATAATGAAAGAATTCATATCTGGCAAAAAATTGACTTTTAAAAAAAACTCTCTATTTGAGTTGAGTTCTACATCAGGTCTATATAGGGTAGTAATCCCCGGTTTTAATATTAATTATCAAGGGAAGAGATGGAATTTGAAAAACTCTCATTTTCAGGATAAATCGCCCTGGCTGCGCAAAACCGAAGGTCAGAGGCAAAACTCCTATACAGTTTGGAGATGTCCTAAGTCACTTTATTAAGTGGTCGGAATGTCAAAGTCCTGTCCTTAAAAAACAGCATTAGCTGGTCGGCCCCCTTAACAGCAACGTGATCACCAACATCAACATCCTGGAACTACACATTTGTCCTTGAAGGCACATCAAGAAACACACATGTATACTTATCGAGCAACTCTTCTACATCAGCATGCTGCTGAATAGACAAATGAGACAGCATTACTTCTAGATGAGCGAGAACTTCAGAGTTGCATAATCTGAATGACAAACAGGAAGACTTTACATCAAAATCACCATCTTCATCCCCTTTATTTTTCTCTTCTATACTGATGACTGCAGCTGTCTTGGCTTCTTCATTTCATTCATGGTAAGCTATAAGCATGTTGATATGACACACACACACCTCTTTTGTTTCCCTTATCAGGTGTACTGACAACATAGTTGGTGTCACTAATTTTCCTTTCAATCATATTTGGTCCATTGAACTTGGCACTCAAAACATTTTCAGGAACAGGAAGCAACACCAGAACATTGTCACCAGGCTGGAATTTTCTAGCTCTTGATGAATGGTCATACCAAGTCCTCATATTTTTCTTGGCTATCTTAAGACGATCACTGGCAGTATGACAGGCTGTCTTCAGTCTTTCTTTAAATTCCGACACATAATTTAAAAGATTGTACTTTGCAGTTTCATTCATCTTCTCCTTTAATATCTTCAATAGACCCCTAACATCATGGCCAAACACCAGCTCAAACAGGGTAAAACCAAGGGATTCTTGAACAGTCTCCTGATAGGCAAACAGCACAAGAGGCACTCCATCATCTAAGTCTTCCATATTGGCCAGGCAATATGCCTTTAACATAGTCTTAAAGGTTTGAGGAAACCATTCTAGAGCTCCTTGGGACTGTAGGTACCCGTATTTTATGAATTTTGTAAATATTTTCGTTATGTTAAATATAGTAAATGTTATATGTTTGCTGGGTATTATTTTCTTTCACTGGTACAGTTTTGCTATTTTCTAAGCTAAATTACCATAACTAATACGGGAATGAAACAAAGTAGATTTCAAATAATCTAAGTTTTGATATAACTGACTATAACAAGGATGCAACAGTGCATCTACAGTATACTTTACTTGTTGTGACCGAAAACAAAAGAGAAGAGAATTTGTCAGGTGGGGGGAGTTGGTTCCTCATCCTTGTTCACCATCTGTCATTCAACTGCCTCGTTAAACAATTTCAATGTCGGTCTAGCTTGCACTTAAAACATATTCCTTACTTATAGGATAATGGTTAGTATTTCAAGCACTAACAAAATAGCACTCATTCATTTAATGATTTTGTAAACAATAAATATGATGAAATCGATATTGGGTAGTCCACCAACGTAATACAAGCTTACCTTTTGTAACTCAGCTGGGTAACTTGATGAAGGCCTTTCACCCGTTTCTTAACAATTTCTACCACCGACACAACCTTCATAACTGCTGGGCCAGCACCTATCCATAACAGTTGTTTCTCTGTTTTCAACCTTTGCATCAAAATATAAAAATAAATTAATATAAAAATATCACATATTCAAATCAATTTGTATTTTTCCTAACTATACAAGCCAGAGTCCTTTAATAGGAATACGACTTCAGCAAAGTTGGAATAGCCAGTAAAAATTTAATGAGGTAGTTATTACTGACAGGGGCCTGGGAACCTTAGCAGCCCTTTAAGTCAGATAGATAATCGGTGACTTTCTAATTTGTTAACAAAAAATTTACTTTCTTTAAAAGAAATCTTTTGAAAATTACCATCACATGATGATTTGAAATTTGTTAAATTATAATTATCTCATGTTTTGATAAGTTATTTTGATACATCAGATTAAAATGACAATTTTGGAAGTAATTTGTATTTTTCCTAATCATACAAACCTGAGGTCTTTACTACGGATATATTGCTCAGGCATAGCTGGAAACAAGTCAAGAACTTTTTGTGAGAGGTAAACAACCTGCCACTAGTTAGCGGGGAATAGACCAACCACCCACCTCGCATACTCGGCTAGTCTATTTATCCACTTTTGATTGCATGCAGGACATTTTACGGGGGATAGGTGATGGAGGGCCAAATCTGAGTAAAGAGCTTAGGTTTGTATGGTTATGAAAAATACAAATTATTTCCAAATTTATTATTTGTTTCTACAAAAATACAAATCATTCACTTTTTACCATGGAGACTAACCTTTAGGTGGATGGAAGTCCAAACACCCAACTGGCTGGGAACTTGACCTGGGGTACGACTCTGAGCTCGTGCAAGTGTGAGAGGGGTATCTGTGTCACCTCGCAAACTCTCTACATAAAAAGCTAGAGTTAACGGCCTGGGCAATGGTGGTGTACGTGTGGAAACTTCAGCACTGTGACTTGACGAAGTAAGGATATTGGAATGGGTAACAATCCTACGGTATTACTTAATCTAGACATTGCCAGACTCCCCGTTGCATGGAGAACGGGGACATAACAAAATATATAACATATTGTAGGTACACAAGGGAAATGGGTATTACCAGCAGTCAGAGGTAAGCCCACTTGCATAGACCTCTAGATGCTGTGTCCCAAGAGAGGGGAAGATGAAGGAAGAAAGGGCCATTCATTCTGTTCATTTATCCCAGACCTACACTGGGTAACGTCTGCCCTCGATAGACTGCTACTTGCCCCGTAAGGGATTTGAGGTAGCTTACACCACTTATGCTTCCACCACAGGACCTATGGAAAATGTATCCAAGCTCCTCTGGGTTACATCTTGCAGGTAGTGGGGCATGAAGGTGTTCTGATGCTTTTAGACATCCACTTGTAGGACCAGCGCCACATACAATTTTCTTTTAAATGCTTGGGGAATACTAATATCCCTTGCATTGCGAGCTCTGGTTCTTCAATCTATGAGAGAGTCGGGACTCTTAATGCTCAATCAATATGGTGAATTCAAGCCGAGATCTTGTTTTTAGTGAATCTGCTTTTGACCCTGCCCGTGCTTACAAATAGTCATTTGATGTTCGGGCGAGTTCCAGAAGTTTGTTTAAGATCGCGCCTAAACGTCTTCACAGGACATAGTAACAATTGATCAAGATCATCGGTTGCATGAAGGAGATTCAAGAAGGTCCCGAACCTGGGGTCCTCTACAGCTGGATTCTGAGTCTTAGCAATATTCTCAGCGTAAAATTGAACATTACTTGCCCCCATCTCCTTGAATGGGCTATGTCAGAGGAAAGACCATGCAACTCACTGACCCTTTTGGCAAAGGACATGGAGAGGAGGAAAACCATCTTGAGACTCAAGTCACGATCTGAGGACTGACATAACAGTTCATAAGGCAATCCTTTCAGGGATTCTAGTACACAAACTACATTCCCAGGTGGTCTAACATCTGACTGTGGTATAGGTTAGCTCAAAACTCCATATGAGGAGAGACAATTCCATCAAGGAGGAAATGTTAACTCTGTTTAGTCTAAAGACAAGACTCGAGGCCGAGCAGTAGCCTTTCACCAACGAGACTGAGCAGAGTTTTTCCTTCCTCAGGTACAATAAGAACTACTGTATCATTATCACAGGGATAGTGGTATCAAGAGGAGTAAGATTCCTTCCACAACACCAACTGCAGAAGATAGTCCACTTCACCTGATAGAAGGCTTACCTTTTTGCCACTGCTTGCGAAAGCTTCTCTGCAAGCGGAGATGCTGGATAACATCCAGGCGTGAAGTCGTAGGGAAGCGACTACCTTGTGGTATATTATTATTATTACTACTTGCTAAGCTACAACCCTAGTTGGAAAAGCAGGATGCTGTAAGCCCAGGGACTCCAACTGAAAAAATAGACCAGTGAGGAAAGGAAATAAGGAAAAACTACAAGAGAAGTTTAAGAACAATATTAAAAATGTTATTTTCATTAGTAAAATAAATTTTTGAATATACTTACCCGATGATCATATAGCTGTCAGCTCTGCTGCCCGACAGAAAAACCTACGGGCGGAATACGCCAGCGATCGCTATACAGGTGGGGATGTACATCAACAGCGCCATCTGTCAAGTAGGTATTCCAGTACTCGATGTCAACATAGAACCAATTTTCTCCTCTGTCCACTGGGTCTCTATTGGGGAGGAAGGGTGGGTCCTTTAATTTATGATCATCGGGTAAGTATATTCAAAAATTTATTTTACTAATGAAAATAACATTTTTCAATATTAAACTTACCCGATGATCATATAGCTGATTCACACCCAGGGGGGTGGGTAGAGACCAGCATTACATGTTGACATTATTATGAGCTAAGTATTCCGTATTTCATTTTAGCAGTTATTCAAAATAACAAGCATAAAATAAATAAGTACCTGGTAAGGAAGTCGACTTGAACAATTACTCTGCCTTTTTAAGTATGTCTTCCTTACTGAGCCTCGCGATCCTCATAGGATGCTGAGCGACTCCTAGGAGCTGAAGTATGAAGGGTTGCAACCCATACTAAAGGTCCTCATCAAAACCTCTAATCTAGGCGCTTCTCAAGAAATGACTTTGACCACCCGCCAAATCAAGTAGGATGCGAAAGGCTTCTTAGCCTTCCGGACAACCCAAAAATATTAATAAAACATTTCAAGAGAAAGATTAAAAAGGTTATGGAATTAGGGAATTGTAGTGGTGGAGCCCTCACCACTACTGCACTCGTTGCTACGAATGGTCCCAGAGTGTAGCAGTTCTCGTAAAGAGACTGGACATTCTTAAGATAAAAGACGCGAACACTGATTTGCTTTTCCAATAGGTTGCGTCGAATATACTTTGCAGAGATCTATTTTGTTTAAAGGCCACGGAAGTTGTGACAGCTCTAACTTCGTGTGTCCTTACCTTCAGCCAAGCTTGGTCTTCCTCATTCAGATGGGAATGAGCTTCTCGTATTAACAGTCTGATAAAATAGGATAAAGAATTCTCTGACATAGGCAAAGATGGATTCTTAACTGAACACCATAAAGCTTCAGACGGGCCTCGTAAAGGTTTTTTTAAAAAAGAACTTAAGAGCTCTTACAGGACATAATACTCTTTCTAGTTCATTTCCAACCATACGATAAGTTTGGAATATCGAACGATATTGGTCAAGGCCGAGAAGGCAGCTCGTGTTTGGCTAGAAAACCAAGTTGTAGAACATGTAGCCGTTTCGGATGAGAATCCGATGTTCTTGCTGAAGGCATGAATCTCACTGACTCTTTTAGCTGTGGTTAAGCATATCAGGAAAAGAGTCTTAAAGGTGAGATCTTTCAGGGAGGCTGATTGAAGCGGTTCGAACCTGTCTGACATAAGGAATCTTAGAACCACGTCTAAATTCCAACCAGGTGTAACCAAACGACGCTCCTTCGTGGTCTCAAAAGACTTAAGGAGGTCTTGTAGATCTTTATTGTTGGAAAGATCTAAGCCTCTGTGACGGAAGACTGATGCCAACATGCTTCTGTAACCCTTGATAGTGGGAGCTGAAAGAGATCGTTCTTTCCTCAGATATAAGAGAAAGTCAGCTATTGAGTTACAGAGGTACTGGTCGAGGATACGGATACTGACTTTTGTTTAAAGGCAACGGAAGTTGTGACAGCTCTAACTTCGTGTGTCCTTATTTTGTTTAAAGGCCACGGAAGTTGTGACAGCTCTAACTTCGTGTGTCCTTACCTTCAGCCAAGCTTGGTCTTCCTCATTCAGATGGGAATGAGCTTCTCGTATTAACAGTCTGATAAAATAGGATAAAGAATTCTCTGACATAGGCAAAGATGGATTCTTAACTGAACACCATAAAGCTTCAGACGGGCCTCGTAAAGGTTTTTTTAAAAAAGAACTTAAGAGCTCTTACAGGACATGATACTCTTTCTAGTTCATTTCCAACCATACGATAAGTTTGGAATATCGAACGATATTGGTCAAGGCCGAGAAGGCAGCTCGTGTTTGGCTAGAAAACCAAGTTGTAGAACATGTAGCCGTTTCGGATGAGAATCCGATGTTCTTGCTGAAGGCATGAATCTCACTGACTCTTTTAGCTGTGGTTAAGCATATCAGGAAAAGAGTCTTAAAGGTGAGATCTTTCAGGGAGGCTGATTGAAGCGGTTCGAACCTGTCTGACATAAGGAATCTTAGAACCACGTCTAAATTCCAACCAGGTGTAACCAAACGACGCTCCTTCGTGGTCTCAAAAGACTTAAGGAGGTCTTGTAGATCTTTATTGTTGGAAAGATCTAAGCCTCTGTGACGGAAGACTGATGCCAACATGCTTCTGTAACCCTTGATAGTGGGAGCTGAAAGAGATCGTTCTTTCCTCAGATATAAGAGAAAGTCAGCTATTGAGTTACAGAGGTACTGGTCGAGGATACGGATACTGACTTGCACCAGTTTCGGAAGATTTCCCACTTCGATTGGTAGACTCTAAGGGTGGATGTTCTCCTTGCTCTAGCAAACGCTCTGGTTGCCTCCTTCGAAAAACCTCTAGCTCTCGAGAGTCTTTCGATAGTCTGAAGGCAGTCAGACGAAGAGCGTGGAGGCCTTGGAGTACCTTCTTTACGCGTGGCTGACGTAGCAGGTCCACCCTTAGGGGAAGTGTTCTGGGAACGTCTACTAGCCATCGAAGTACCTCGGTGAGTTATTCTCTCGCGGGCCAGAGGGAAGCAACTAGCGTCAACTTTGTCCCTTCGTGAGAGGCGAACTTCTGCAGTACCTTGTTGACAATCTAGAACGGAGGGAATGCATATAGATCTAGATGTGACCAATCTAGTAGAAAGGCATCTATATGAACTACTGCTGGGTCCGGGATAGGTGAGCAAACTATTGGGAGCCTCTTGGTCATCGAGGTTGCGAAGAGATCTATGGTTGGCTGGCCCCAGGTGGCCCAAAGTCTCTTGCATACATCCTTGTGGAGGGTCCAATCTGTTGGAATTATTTGTCCCTTCCTACTGAGACAATCTGCTATGACATTCAAGTTGCCTTGGATGAACCTCGTTACTAGTGAAAAGTCTAGACCTATTGACCAGGTGAGGAGGTCTCTTGCGAACTCGTACCATGTCAGAGAGTAGGTCCCTCCTTGCTTGGAGATGTACGTCAAAGCAGGGTGTTGTCCGTGTTCACCTCCACCACTTTGCCTTGAAGGAGAGACCTGAAGCTTTTCCAGGTCAGACGTACTGCCAGTAGCTTCTTGCAGTTGAAATGCATTGTCCTTTGACTCGAGTTCCATAATCCCGAGCATTCCCTACCGCCTAATGTCGCACCCCAGCCTACGTCCGATGCGTCCGAGAAGAGAATGTGGTTGGGAGTCTGAACAGTCAGGGGAAGACCCTTTCAAAGGTTGATAAAGTCCTTTCACCAAGTCAGACTAGACTTTATCTTTCCGGAAACCGGGATCGAGACCGCTTCTAGCGTCTTGTCCTTTTCCAGTGAAAAGCTAGATGATACAGAAGAGGACGGAGGTGTAGTCTTCCAAGTGACACAAATTGAACCACGGATGACAGTGTCCTAACCAGACTCATCCACAGCCTGACAGGGCAGCGTTCCTTCTTCAGCATCTTCTGGATGGATAGCAGGGCTGGGGGTTGATCGTCTTGTTCAGCAATGTCCTCATCAGAGGGTTCCTCATCCGAAACTGATGAGGAAACGGCAACGGAGTGGGCAACGTCTGACTCGCTGAATCCGGTCGCACTGGTGGATGCGTGACGGAGCCGGACACAATATCATGGTACTGCTGCACAGTCTGTGAACTGTCAACCATGGGGACGCGAGGAAGTACAGCGTCACCCCGAAACTGTCTAGACAGTCTGGGTTGTGCAGTCAACCCCCTACCGGGTTGCTGAGGTTGCCGCACTGCGTCACAACAAGTTACCTCTGCTGGTTGTTGAACGTCTTCCTAGTGACACACTGAACGTCCACAACCACCTCCGAGAGTCGCTTAACGTCAACGTGCGACTGGCAACCCACACTGGGTCGCATCGGTGGAGGAACCACCTCAACTGGCGGACGCGAGTAGGATACCTCAGCGTCAACAGGGCGCACAACCAACCGGTAGGAAGGTTGTTGGCCAGAAGGTTCTTCTCCGTAAAAAATCCTCTATCAAGGACACAAGCTTGGACTGCATGTCTTGCAGCAAAGCCCATTAGGGTCTACGGGAGCAGGTGTGGCAACAGACGGGGTTAGCGACTGAAGCGGAACCATTTACCATCCCTGGAAGCCTTGTTATGCTTTAATTAAAGTCCATAGGAGGCTAAGCAGCTTAAGGCTCCTCTCCAAATGACAGAGTCCTCGAAGGAATATCAGTAGGAGGGAGAACAGCACTTTCTCATCTACAGGAACCATGTCCGAGAAAAGCTAGGTTATCTCAGTGAGGGTCTCACTGGTGCATAAGCAGCAGACCAGAAGGCAACGTTATGTAACTGCTTGACAGTCTGTGAACTGTCAAAAACTGAACTGTCAACCACAACAGGTGCGTGAGGACATACAGCACTGGTGCATTAGCAGCAGACCAGAAGGCAACGTTATGTAACTGCCTGACAGTCTGTGAACTGTCAAAAAACTGAACTGTCAACCACAACAGGTGCGTGAGGACATACAGCACTGGTGCATTAGTAGCAGACCAGAAGGCAACGTCATGTAACTGCTTGACAGTCTGTGAGCTGGCAACAACCAAAGCTGTGTGGGGAAGCCTCAACTCCTGACTGACTAGTCTGCTGCGGGCGAGTGGCGGTAACCACAGTGGGTTGCGGAGGCTGACACACCGTGTCAAAACACGGCAGCTTGTGGTAGCTCACGCTCGGCAACGGAGTGCTCCGTGTGTCTGTGGGAGTCAGCATGCGTCTGGCAGGGTCGACTGCGCATGGGTGGAGGAGCTCTCACAACAAGAGTGTGGGAGCAGGCAGCCGCAGCGTCTGCTGGGCGCACAACCGTGGCAGGTTGTAGGCAAACGGGTGCATCGTCAACCTTCTCCGCAGTCGGAGTGTGGGAGCAGGCAACAACCAAAGCGGAGTGGTGGTGCGTGGTGGGGACTGCCGTGGGTTGCGGAAACTAACGCATCGCGTCAAAACACGGCAGCTTGACTCCACCTTCCCACTGCTGATGCGGTAGCTCACGCATGTCAACGGAGGGTGCCGCACGTCGGCTAACATCAACATGCGTCTGGCAGGGTCGACTGCGCATCGGTGGTGGAGCTCTCCGCAGCCGGAGTGTGGGAGCAGGTAGCCTCAGCGTGAGCTGGGCGCACAACCGTGGCAGGTTGTAGGCTAACGGGAGCAGTGTCAACCTTCTCCGCACGAAACTCCTGCATAACCGCAGTTAACTGAGTCTGCATAGACTGCAGTAAAGACCACTTAGGGTCTACAAAAGCGGCAACAGACGGAGCTACTGTCCGTTGAGACTGAGGGTCTAAAACAGCTGGTGCGGTAACAGACGGAGTTACTGCCTGTTGCGGTACCACCTTGCCTCTCTTGGGAGGTGTGCAGTCGTCGGATGACTGCAGCGAGTCCGAACTGACCCAGTGGCTACACCTGGGCCGTTGGACTTGCGCGGAAGGGACCGACTTGCACTTAAAAAGCTGCGAGATGTGGTCCATGGTTTCTTACGAGAAACCTCTTCCGCAGACGAGGAATAAATGGGCTCTCTCGTCTTTGTGTGGGTGGGGCGATCTTGGGTAGATACGCCCGAAACCACGGAGGGAAAAACGTCTGTTCGTTGATCAAGGCCTGTGGAACCCATAAGTCGTTCGACATTACTTCTCCCCTGGGCTTGGGAGCTTGTAAGAGGTCCCGGACTAGGTGAACGACTGGCACGAACAGACGAACCCTCGGACGCAACACTGTAATACTTTGCGCATATCACTTTATCACTTTGATTTTCTGTTTTGCACTTATTTCACTGAAATCGAAACTTTAACTGATTTCTACCTGAAACACGCAATCCTATCCTTCATTAAAAGGTAGTAATTGCGAAAACAGTCGTACAATGCAACAGAAAACATAAATAAAGATAAAGAATTCAGTGGCTGGGAAAGAGACTAAACACTAGATCAAATAAACTACGTTTACAATCTCTCACCGCACATAGCCTGGGAACAAGAATAAAACCCTAGAAACGTTTTACCTTCTTCCCCTACAGCGACTAGGGAGGAGAGTACAAAAACGAGAAAAACGTTACCAGCTTGAACGAAACGTTTATTCTCCTCTCTCTCCTTCCGTCTCTATCTCTCTCTCTCTTTCTCTCTTGATTTCGCACCTGAGAGAAGAGCCCAATTATATATCGTTAAAACATGTTATTTGCTAAAGGAAAAAACTGAAAGGTTTTCCAAATAAAAAGTTCCTTTAATTTAGAATTTAAACCATTTAAGCTAAGAAAGAATGAACGAAACGCCAGAATCGGTTTACTCTTACTGCAAAGTGAAACCGTGATACACTCTCTCTCTATCATAACGATAGAGCGCATGTTGAACGTCCTGAACGTCAACAACTGCGTAGACTAAAAACAAAACGTTAGTTCATCTTTGAAAACAGTACGAGACTATCAAAGAAATTCTTTCATAAAACATTAAAATTTAAAAAGTATTAAATTCTTTAAAGGCCAAATACGATATAACGGGCTCAATGTTAATTAACTTCGGTTCCAAGGTAGGACCGCCTACTATCAGGAAAGGTCGCATATAAACAAACATAAAAATTTATTGTTATATGTTCACAAAAAATGGAAAGTTAATCGAAGAGGCCTATAAAGGCGGAGAGATATAAAATATATAGATCTATAACGTGTTAAGCAAAATTACCAAAAACCTAAACACACTTCCGTCTAAGGGAAGGGTCGGCCATTTAAAAGTGAAAGAGAGTCCATACTCTCTTCGTCACCATAAATAAATCTATCCAAAACGAGTTCAAGTTTTGAAATGAAGATAAAACCCCTGCACAGCGAAAGCTCAAAACTGGTATAGTGTACTTCACCAAATCGTTGTGAAAACAAATCCAGTTAGTAACAGCGTATTTAGTAGGTCTTGCCAGTGGCACGACAGAGAGAAAATTGGTTCTATGTTGACATCGAGTACTTGAGTACCTACTTGACAGATGGCGCTGTTGATGTACACCCCCACCTGTATAGCGATCGCTGGCGTATTCCGCCCGTAGGTTTTTCTGTCGGGCAGCAGAGCTGACAGCTATATGATCATCGGGTAAGTTTAATATTGAAAATAAATCATTCATATATAAACTATAAAAACTTGAAACGAACAAGAGGATAAAAACTTCAAAATAACAAGAGTGAGTTTCTTTGAGGAGGTCGGGAAGGAGAGGAAGCTCTCTCGGTAACTCTGTCAGCAGAAGTATAAGGTCTGGGTACCATTATGTTTGCTGCCAGAGCTGGGCTATCAGGGTCACCGATAGGTCTTGTGCTGCCCTTACCTTATTGATAAATCTCCCCATCAGATAGAAGGGGGGAATGCGTAGATGTCCAGGGTATCCCACAGATGTTGAAAGGCATCTTCAAAAGCTGCCTGGGGATGTGGTACTGGCGAGCAGTACACTGGAAGCTTCTGTCCATCTCAATATTTCCACAGCTAAATGGCAGAGAGCCAGTGAAAATGCACCTCCTTGTTTGTTGCGTTGTTGCTCATCAGCCCCACGGAGTGTCCTGAAAGGAGCTGGTGGAATTGCTTGAGGGATAGAAAGGCTACCCTCATTTCCAGGAGGTTTATGTGGCACCATCACTCGCACTTGGTCCACAGTCCGCACACCATGGGGTGCAACATATGAAACCCCTCTTCTTTAAATGCATCTGTAAAGAGCATCAATCCCGGGGGAGGAGAGAAAAGGTCTACTTCCCCTGAGGAGGTTGGTGTCTAACACCCATCAATTCAGGCCTCTATTTTGCTTTAAACCTATCGAAACCTAGAGGTTCGGAGGGTCTTTATACCGAGACCAAAAGTTCTTCAGTTGCCACTGGAGAGAACAGATATGAAGACAGCCAGTGACCCAGTAGCTTCTGCCACTGTTGACCTGATAGCTTGTCATGCATTAGAAACGGGTTGGTTGCCTGATTCAATCTCTTTACTCTGTGTAAGGACCAAAAGACTTTTCCTAGCTTTGTGTCATTATTAATTCCGAGATATACCAGGGTCTGCGTAGGGAGCAGAGAGGAATTTTCATGATTTACCACAATCCCCAGATCTGTCTCGATGAATGAGAAGGATTTCCATAGAGTACGCTAGAATCAGCTAATCGTCTAAATGTCGAAGTAACCGAATGCCGTGCTTGTGAGCCCAGGTCGACACCAGGGGAAAAACCCATATGAAGACCTGAGGTGCTATGAACAGGCCGAAGTACAGCACTTTAAACTGGTACATCCTGTTGTTGAAGATAAACTTTAGGTACATCTTTGACGATTGGTGGACTAGGATTTCAAAGAATTTTTCTTTGAGGTCCAGCGTTATCATGAAGTCCGATGGTCTGACAGCCTGCCTGACCGTTTGAGCTGTTTCCATTTTAAACGGAGTTTGTTGAACAACTCTCATTCAGAACTGAGAGGTCTATGACTGGTCTTCAGCCTTCAGACGCCTTCTAAAACAAGAAAGAGTTGACATAAAAGCCTGGAGACCGGTCCTGGACCTCTTGGAGAGCATCCTTCTCTAGGATGGTCTAGACTTCAGCCCTTCTGCATCTTTGCTGATGCTGTTGTATAGGAGCTCATCATTGCCAGATTGCGGGATAGAGGAGGGAGGGAGAGCATGAATGGGACGAGGTATCCTGCTCGGAAGATGGAGACCGACCAAGGTTCGGCCCCGTGGAAACTCTATCTCTTCCACCTGCTCTTCAGCATCCTCCTGGTCGGAAGAATGCGCCCCATAGAGGAGGCAACTTCGTCTTCCACCTCTGACTACTCTCCCTCTCGAGCCTCAATAGCTAAAGGACTGCTTGGGATCTTTCTTCCTAGATGCAGGTTGTCTTGGGACTTGAGAGGTTGTCTTCTGCCCCTGTTGAGTTACTGGTGATCACTTCTATGATTATGGAGAAGAGAGTCAAGACTCGCCTTCCTCCATCCTTCTGCTACAGCTTCGATGTCCTCCACATTAAAGAGGGAGGAGCCGTCCATCGAGAAGTTTTGAAGCTTCATTGCCTCTCTTTGAAGCCCCTTCTTCCTAAATTTTCAAAGGACAGTCCCATCTCCTCAGAACCCAGTTGACCCATTGGTTAAGGACGTTGTGGGTGAGGAATTCTACTGTCCTAGGCCTGAAAGTAGGAATGCTGACATAGCTTCCTTCTTCTAGTCCGAGGAGAAATCTCCATTCTTGAAGAGATATCCCATAGTCCTCAAACAATAGTCCTACTATGAGGCAAACAGCAAAGAGCACTTTGCTACCCTCTCCATGTTTCCTTCTCAGCCACCAAAAATATCACTGATAGAGATGCCAACTTGCCTAATGGCATGTTCTGGGTTAAAGCCAGTATTCCCGGATCCAGAGGCAGAGATGATGGATCAACCTCTGCTATCTCGTAGCATTTCCTCCGCCAAACGTATGAAGGGACTGCAAAGCTGCTACCTGGGCATATGCCATCTTCTTTGCAAATTTGATACCCCTAGACCAAGGCAAGGCTACCTTAATCTTGGTGGGTCGAGATGTGTTGTACAGAAGGTCAAGAACAATGTCCTTTCCCTCCATGGGGACTTGATCTGGTTGGCCAAGAACGTTACAATGAATTATAGTTTGTGTGAAAAAAAAGCTTTATGGTTTGGATGTTATGAAAAATACTTTAGCCATTATCAAATTTATCTAATAAATTTTTTTATAGCCCTCAAGTGCCCCCCCCCCCCCCCACCCACCCAAAAAAAAATACAGTACCTTAATCTGTTATCATTTCTTTTAACAGGTAATGGCAACAAGAACCTACCCCCAGTAGGGAGACAAGTAGAGGTGCTAGAATAGGAGTAATATTGCAAAACCCTGCACCTGTTTACATTGCTGGTCAGCCTGGTGAAGACTGTTAAAAGCAGGTTTGCTTGGAGATGGCAACTAGAATTGCAATCAAGTAGAGAAGCCTACAGCAGGCCTTTGACTGTGCATATTGACAGAAATTCCCAAGTGTAAGGGATTTGACAAAAACTGTAGTGAATTAGCCCAGACAGTGGTCAGCGGGAAAGTATCTATATCAGACATACTTTGTGTATCATGTTAACCCACAGAATTGTTGGAGTGACATGAACATTCATCTACATTATAAACTACTGTGAACTTGGTATAGTAATCCAGCTCTGAATAGATTCTTATCAATGATACAGTGAAATAATTTAGACATTTCTTAATGATGTTTATTGAACTAGTACTCATCAAGTTGGCCAAGTTTGCAGCATAAATTGTGAACAGCATCCTTTATGTTAAAGAAATGACATATACTGAATCTTATTTTGTGTGTGGGTGACTTTGCAATTAAGAGGAGGGGCCTCAAAAATGATATTTTAATTATAAAATAAATTTTTGAATATACTTACCCGGTGAATATATAATAGCTGCTGCTCCAGCGGCTCGACAGAAAACACACACAAAAACTCGCGAGCGATCGCTATGAAGGTTGCGGGTGTGCCCACCATCGCCAACTATCGGCCAGATACCGCATATACATGTAAACAGACCCAATTTTTCTCATCCCGCTGGGTCTCTATCGGGGAGGAAGGGGGGGCCTTTAATTTATATATTCACCAAGTAAGTATATTCAAAAATTTATTTTATAATTAAAATATCATTTTTAAATATTTAACTTAGCCGGTGAATATATAATAGCTGATTCACACCCATGGTGGTGGGTAGAGACCAGAGTTAATTAAGTTTACAGCGTATATGCTTAGAGTTTTTGACAGTTATATCATAACAAAACCCAAATATATAAAGGTACCTGGTAAGGAAGTTGACTTAGACGATTACTCTGCCTTATTAGTCTGTCTTCCTCACGAAGCCCAGCGATCCTCTTAGGATGCTGAAAGATTCCCAGGAGCTGAAGTATTAAGGGCTGCAACCCATACAACAGGACCTCATCAAACCCCTAATCTGGGCGCTCTCAAGAAATGACTTTGACCACCCGCCAAATCAACCAGGATGCGAAAGGCTTCTTAGCCTTCCGTACAACCCAAAAAACAATATTAAAAACATTTCAAGAGACAGATTAAAAAGGATATTGGAATTAGGGTAATGTAGTGGTAGAACCCTCACCCACTACTGCACTCGCTGCAACGAATGGACCCAGTGTGTAGCAGTCCTCGTAAAGAGTCTGGACATCTTTTAAGTAAAATGACGCGAACACTGACTTGCTTCTCCAAAAAGTCGCGTCCATAATACTTTGCAGAGATTTATTTTGCTTGAAGGCCACGGAGGTTGCTATAGCTCTAACTTCGTGCGTCTTAACCTTAAGCAAACATCGGTCTTTCTCATTCAAGTGAGAATGAGCTTCTCGTATTAAAAATCTGATAAAATATGACAAAGCATTCTTTGACATAGGCAATGATGGTTTCTCAACTGAGCACCATAATGCCTCAGATTTACCTCGTAATGACTTAGTACGAGCTAAATAGAACTTAAGAGCTCTAACAGGACATAATACTCTTTCCAGTTCGTTGCCTACGATCTCTGATAAGCAAGCAATATCAAAAGATTTAGGCCAAGGACGAGAAGGCAGTTCATTTTTGGCCAGGAAACCAAGTTGAAGTGAACAAGTGACTTTTTCTGTAGAAAAGCTGATGTTCTTACTGAAGGCATGAAGTTCACTGACCCTTTTAGCCGAAGCCAAGCACACTAGGAAAAGTGTCTTGAGGGTGAGATCCTTCAGGGAGGCTGAATGTAATGGCTCAAACCTGTCTGACATGAGGAACCTTAGGACCACGTCTAAGTTCCATCCAGGAGTTGCCAAACGACGTTCCTTAGAGGTCTCGAAAGACTTAAGGAGATCTTGGAGATCTTTATTGTTGGAAAGATCTAAGCCTCTATGTCGAAAGACCGAAGCCAACATGCTCCTGCAGCCCTTAATCGTGGGAGCTGAAAGGGAGCGAACCTTTCTCAGATGTAAAAGAAAATCTGCGATTTGGGCTACAGAGGTACTGGACGAGGACACAGATGCTGACTTGCACCAGTCTCGAAAGACTTCCCACTTCGACTGGTATACTCTAATGGTAGAAGCTCTCCTCGCTCTTGCAATCGCACTGGCTGCCTCCTTCGAAAAGCCTCGAGCTCTTGAGAGTCTTTCGATAGTCTGAAGGAAGTCAGACGAAGAGCGGGGAGGCTTTGATGGACATTCTTTACGTGGGGCTGACGTAACAGATCTACCCTTAGAGGAAGACTTCTTGGAAAGTCTACCAGCCATTGAAGTACCTCGGTGAACCACTCTCTCGCGGGCCAGAGGGTAGCAACCAACGTCAACCTTGTCCCTTCGTGAGAGGCGAACTTCTGCAGTACCTTGTTGACTATCTTGAATGGTGGGAATGCATATAAGTCCAGAAGAGACCAATCTAGTAGAAACGCGTCTATGTGGATTGCTTCTGTATCTAGGACTGGAGAGCAATACAGTGAACCCTCGCTACTTCGCGGTTCGACCATCGCGGATTCACCACTTCGCGGATTTTTTCCATAACCCATATATATACAGTAATATATATATATATATATGTATGTATGTATTTATGTATATATGTAGGTATGTATATGTGTATACATATAATATATATATATATATATATATATATATATATATATATATATATATATATATATATATATATATATATATATATATATATATATACACACACACACACACATATATATATATATATATATATACATATATATATATATATATATATATATATATATATATATATATATATATATATCTAAAGTAGGAAGATGTGATGTAGTTCTAAGGGAAAAGTATGGGAAATATGTCTGGGTAATAAGCAAAGCTCTACCTCCAGTTTGTTTCTTCATTATGATCAGAGATAAATGTAAACAAAACATTGGTTGCCATTTTTTATCGTGCTTTTTAGCGTGTTTAGGAAATGCATGATATAAAATCACCTTTAATATTTGTGCCTGTTTTAGTTTAGGGTACTGTAGTACATGCATTAAGTGTTCTGTACATTAAAGGGTAGTTTGTTAACAGAACTACGTACAAGGGAAGGTTTTAAAAGTCTGAATATACATGTTGAATAAATAGGTAAATATGGTGTCACTACTTCGCGGATTTTCACCTATCGCGGCCGCGACTGGAACCTATCTACTGCGATAAACGAGGGTTCACTGTAGATTGGTAAACTTTTGGTCAACGAGGAGGCAAAGAGGTCTATGGTGGGTTGACCCCAAGTAGCCCAAAGACTCTTGCCCACGTCCTTGTGGAGGGTCCATTCCGTGGGTATCACCTGACCCCTCTGACTGAGACAGTCTGCCAAGACGTTCAAGTCCCCCTGGATGAATCTCGTCAACAGGGAGATGCCTCGATTTCTTGACCATAAGAGAAGGTCCCTTGCGATCTCGAGCAGCGTGAAGGAGTGTGTGCCTCCTTGCTTGGAGATGTACGCCAAAGCTGTGGTGTTGTATGAGTTGACCTCTACCACTTAGTTTCGAAGAAGCTTTCGAATATCATCAAGGCCAAGTGGACTGCTAATAGCTCCTTGCCGTTGATGTGCATGCTCTTCTGACTTGAGGTCCACAGACCCGAGCATTCCCGACCGTCCAGGGTCGCACCCCAACCCAAATCCGACGCGTCTGAGAACAACACGTGGTTTGGGTTCTTGACTGCTAGGGATAGTCCCTCTCTCAGACTGATATTGCTGTCCCACCATTTCAGGCATGCCTTTACTGGTTCGGAGACTGGGAATGATACCGTCTCTAACGTCTTGTCCTAGTTCCAGTGAGAGGCTAGATGGAACCGGAGAGGCCGAAGGTGTAGTCTCCCTAGTGAGACAAACTGCTCCAGGGATGAGAGAGTCCCTACAAGACTGTTCCAACTCCTGACTGAACAAACGTTTTCTTTTCAGTATTAGTTGGACTTCGAGCAGGGCTTGTTCTATTCGGTGGCAGACGGAAAAGCCCGAAAAAAACTGGACTGCGAATCTCCATCCCCAAATATAGAATAATCTGGGATGGGATCAGTTGGGACTTTTAGGTTGACCAAAAGTCCCAACTCCCTGGCCAGACTCAACGTCCAATGTAGATCCTGCAGACAGCGAAGACTGGACGATGCTCTGAGAGGCCAGTCGTCCAAGTACAGGGAGGCTCGGATCCCCGATAGATGGAGGGATTTTGCCACATTCCTCATGAGCCTCGTAAACACGAGAGGAGCAGGACTGAGGCCAAAGCACAGGGCTCGAAACTGGTACCCCACATTCCTGTAAACAAACCTCAGAAACGGTTGGGAATCCGGGTGTATAGGAATGTGGAAGTATGCCTCCTGAAGGTCGAGAGAGACCATCCAGTCGCCTTCCATTAATGCTGTCAAGACAGCCTGGTAGACTTCATCGTGAAGTTTGTCTTGACAATGAACACATTGAGCGCACTTGCCTCTTACGTACTCCTGCAGTGAACGTGGCTGCCAGATCATTGGAGCCATCCCTGAGGGACTTGTTCCTGCAAAGAACGTGGCTGTCAGATCATTGGAGCCATCCCTGAAAGCCTTGTTTATGCATGACATAATTGTACAGCAAAACTTCAAACGCTCGAAAAAACTCCTAACAGGAGATGGTCTAGCTCTGAAGTTGACCATAAAATCTTGGAGCATCTCATGGCCAGGCGCCAGGGAGAGTCTATGAGGTTTGAGAAGTCTATCTGGGCAGAGGCAGGAACTCCCAAGCCGAGAACTTCTCCCGTGTCATATCAGACTCTCGCTCTATAAGCCAGCTTAAAAGTAGGGAAAGCAAAGGCTGTCTCCCCCAAACTCCTCCTGGTGATAAACCAGTCGCCTAGCAAACGTAAAGCTCTCTTAGAAGAGCGAGAGAGCACTAGCTTAAAAAACAACGGCTTCGAAGTAGCTAGGCCTAGTGTAAACTCTGACGTTTAGGCGAACGAGGAGCAGCAGTTACAAAAAGATCCGGACAAAGATCCTTAAAAATCAACATGATTTATTTAAAGTCCATAGAGGGCTGAGCAGCTTTAGGCTCCTCTCCGTCTGACAGAGTCCTCAAGGGAATATCAGTAGGAGGGGGAACAGCAACTTCCTCATTTGAAGGAACCTTGTCCGACAATAGCCGAGTCTCAAGCAAGGGAGAGACCTGCCGTGGTGGCAATGCTTGACAAGCAGAGTCCACACGCAAAGGAGCAACAGTAGCAGTCAAGGACGCTATGTCATGTAACTGCTTAAAGGACTGACCAGCAACAACCAACAGGTGCGGGAGGACGCTCGACGTCAACTCGAGACTGCCTTGACTGCCTAGACTGAGCAGTCAAAACAACTCTTGACTGCGGTGCTTGACGCTCAACGTCAAAACAAGTCAACTTCGCTGGTTGGCGAACGTCCTGAACGTCAACAAGAGCATGCGGCAGCGGCTGAACGTCCACAAGCGGCTGAAAGTCAACACTGGACTGCATCGAGTGAGGCTCTACAAAACGTGACTGACGTGACTTTGTAACGTCAACGTCAACAGGACGAGCAAAGGTTCGTTTGGGCGGCTGACGGCCAGGATTTCGATCAGCTAAGCAGCGAGGATCATCGTGAACCTGCTCAGCAGAATAGTCCTCTATAAGAGAGGCAAGCTTATTCTGCATGTCTTGCCGTACAACCCATTTAGGATCAACGGGAATGGTTGCGGTAAGAGACGAGGGTAACGTCTGTGACTGCAAAACCTTGCCTACAAAAAGACTCTCGGAGCCTGTGTTACGCTTTTGTTTAGGCGGCGAGCAGTCTTCCGATGACTGCATAGGGTCAGAGCTGTCCTAATAGTTAAAACCAGGACGCTGGACCTGTCCTGAAAGGACTGACTTTCGCTTAAAGGGCCTCGAAACCTTGTTCCACGGTTTCTTATGCGAAAAGCCTTCGGATGACGAGGAGAAAATCGTCTCGCTCGTCTTATGGTAGGGGCAGTGTTGATGAGACACGCCTGAAACCATAGAGGGAACGTTTGTTCGCTGATCAAGTCCTCTCGAACCCATAAGTCGTACGACATTACTTCTCCCCTGGGCTTGGGAGCTTGCAAGAGGTCTCGGACTAGGTGAACGACAGGCACGAACAGACGAACCCTCGGTCGCAACACTGATAACACTTTGCGCAATTATCACTTTATCACTACGATTTTTTGTTTTGCACTTATTTCACTGAAATCGAATTTTTTAACAATTCACATTAGGTATGAATAAAACTGATTTCTACCTGAAGCACGCAATTCTACCCTCATCAAAAGGTTATAATTGCGAAATCAGTAGTATAATGTAAGCACATTAATACAAGCAAAAAACAGTAAACATATTTTAAGATAAAAAGATCAGTGGCTGGGAAGGAGACTAAACACTAGTTCATTCAAAACTACGTTTTCAATCTCTCACCGTACAGTGCCTTGGGACGAGAATAAAAACTAAAAACGTTTTATCCTTTCTCCCCGTACAAAGACTAGGGACGTGAGTAAACTCGAGAACAACGTTACTCGCTTGGGACGAGAATAAAGATCGGAACGTTCTCTCTCCTCTCTCTCTCTCCGTCTCTATCTCTCTCTCTCTCTCTCTTGATTTGCACCGAAGAGAAGAGCCCACTTACCTTTCGTCAATAAACAGGTTATTTGACCAAAGGAAAAGACTGAAAGGTTTTTCAATTAAAAAGTTCCTTTAAAATAGTATTTAAAACATTTAAGCTTTGAAAGAATAATGAACAAAACGTCAGAATCGATTTACTCTTTCTGCAAAGTGAAACCGTGATACTCTCTCTCTCTATCGTAACGATAGAGCGCAAACTGCGTAGCATAAATAAACTAAACGTTAGTTCATCTTTGAAACAGTACGAAGACTATTCAAAGAAAATCTTTCATAAAATATCTACTAAAAAATATTCATTTAATAAGTTTTAAATCATTTGCTCTGTAAAAGTTATTTACTATTGAAAGGGCTCAACGTTGTTTAACTTCGGTTTCCAAGTTAGGACCGCCTACTCTCAGGAAAGGTCGCATATAAACAAATCATTAAAATTTATCTTGATGTTTATTATAAATGGAAAGCTAATCGAAGAGGCCTAATAAAGGCGGTTGAGATATAAAATATATAGAGGAAAATCTATAATTAATTTATAACGTGATAAGATAATTGCTAAAAGCCTAAAACACACTTCCGTACTAAGGGAAGGGTCGGCCATTTAAAAGTCAAAGAAAGTCCAAAAAACAATCCAAAGTCATCAAAAATTAAATCTATCCAAAAACGAGTTCAAGATTTAAGTTGAAGATAAAACACCTGCACTGCGAAAGCTCAAACCAAAAGGAAGTACTTCACCAAATATGTTGAGAAAACTCCAGGTTATACAGCGAGTATTGATACGTCTTGTCGTTAAGGCCGACAGAGAAAAAATTGGGTCTGTTTACATGTATATGCGGTATCTGGCCGATAGTTGGCGCTGGTGGGCACACTCGCAACCTTCATAGCGATCGCTCGCGAGTTTTTGTGTGTTTTCTGTCGAGCCGCTGGAGCAGCAGCTATTATATATTCACCGGCTAAGTTAAATATTTAAAAAAGAATTATTACAAGTGGTCTCAACTCTTATCCATTTTCATGGGTGTAGAATAACACTGACATACTGTGTATCACTAAGGACTGTAAGCCTTTTTTGTTGTCTTCCTGATGTAGAGGTGAGAATGTAAAGTCAGGTTCAAGGTGCAACCTTGTTTTATAATCCCTTTGATCTTGAGGCAAGCTAATTCAACTTCTATTTGAATGTAGCCCAAATAGATACAGGGTTAGGGGCGCCTTTGAGTATACTTGTATCTGGAACCCATATGGGTGTCCAGCATGTGAATAATTTTTTTTTTTTTTTTGGTTATTCAAATCACTTGTTTTTATCTTGTTATTGTGAGGCTGGAGTGTAAAGGGATACTAGTTTTTCTTTACATTATTGCTTATCAAAATTTGACAAAATATGTTATTGGTGACCTAATTATTTGTCTTTTTTTCTTATTATATCTGTTTTTAATAAGTCTCTTTTATTGTATTTTTTTCTCTCAGGAATGAAATAAATTTATTTTCCCTTTATCTTATAAACTGGAAGTGTTTCCTTCCCCTGTAAATGTCCCCTTCTAAGCCACCAATTTTGTCCTTTTTTTTTTTTTCTTAGTATCAATGTTTTTCCCTTTTTTTGTTTCCTCCACTAATGTTTAGTATTAAATAACCTGAAAATGGCTTATCTCTGAATAATATTAAACAATTACATTCCTATATGGGTCTCCTTGCCCAGAATAAAATCAAGGGGTGGTGCCCAGTGCCCAGTTCTCTTGACCTGTCACCTAGATTTTTGGGTATTCCACAGTTTTATCTCTTTGTGTGGTGAACGTTGGAGTATGGTCGGCATTCAGACACTAGGCAGTTTGGTTGCTACCTCTGGCCACAATCCGCAAACTACTACAACACTGGTGAGGCGAGCGTTGACGGGGAGACCTCTGTCGAGACAAATGCTGGCGAGGTGAACAGTGGTGAGGTGACCGACGAAGAGGCGAGAGATAGCAAGGCAAGTGTAACTGCCTGCTACCTGTCTGAGAGTACTAAGGTAAGGCATTGTGTGATCTCATTGGTTGTGCACGGCGTACTTGAGGAATCAGTGATGCCGAAGGTTTGCGAGGGGGTGAGTATGGACTATCAAACTCGTTACTCTGGACTAGGGAGGAGATTACAAATGAGTTAAAACTCATGCCAAGCAGAAGACTTGGGGAGCAGAAGACTTGGCCCACCCCCCTCGCTAAGAGTAGGTGGATGGGCGTGCTCCTTAGCAATCTGAGAACATGTGTCAGTTTGCTCTTAACGAGACGAACTAGAGGCTGACTGAACTGGTTCACGATGACGTGACTGCAGAACAGTAGGTTTTACTTAATCAGAAGTTGAGATACTACCACTAAGAGTTATTGGGTCCTTTGACTGACCAGACAGTACTACATTGGATCCCTCTCTCAGGTTACGGCTAATTTTTCCTTTGCCTACATATATACAGGAAACTCTGGCCTATTCTTTCCAAATTCTCCTCTGTCCACAACACTGAGATTACCAACCAATTCTAATTCATCTTTATTCAAGAGGTTACCAACTGTATTATAATTGTTCAGTGGCTCCTTTCCTTTTAGTAAGGATAGATGAGACTCTTTAGCTATGGTGAGAAGCTCTTCTAAGAGGACACTCCAAAATCAAACCATTGTTCTTTAGTCTGGGGTAGTGCCATAGCCTCTGTACCGTGGTCTTGCACTGTCTTGAGGTAGAGTTCTCTTGCTTGAGGGTACACTGCGGCACACTTTTCTATCTTATTTCTCTTCTGCTTGTTTTTTGAAGTTTTTATAGTTTATAGATAAAAGATCTATCTTAATGTTGTTACTCTTCCTAAAATATTTTATATTATTCATTACAGTACTTGTCTTTTAGTTGATTCATTTCCTTTTCTCACTGGGCTATTTTCACTGTTGCAGCCCTTGGGCTTATAGTATCCTGCTTTTCCAACTACAGTTGTAGCCTAGCAAGTAATAATAATAATAATAATAATAATAATAATAATAATAATAATAATAATAATAATAAATAAATAAATAAATAAATAAATGACCTTAGGTGCTACTCCCAAAAAAGTGGTCTTCCAGTAGAGATTTTATGAAATCTGTGAAGTGACTTTCCAGGGGTTGCCATGTGAAGGGTGTATTAATGATTGATGTGTTGTGTGAAGATTTCAAGATTGTGATCACATGATTTGAGTTTTTTACTGTGGAAGATTTTTAGGATAATATTGTAGAGGACACTTAAGTGAAATAAGCCATACATTGGTGTTTACTTTATCAGTAGGTAGTAGGAAGAGGTGGGACTGGTAAAACATTGTATATTCTAATATAGAATAACCAGTTGCAACTTCATTATAGTACTACAGAAATTAGCATTGGTATATAGATTGTTATCTAGAAATTATTACTGATGGTGAGACCAGTAGTTGTAATGGTATGGGAGTGTCCAATGGGTGGACGGTTTGTTTTGTTTTCTAATAATTTTTATCCTTTCTCATTTTGAAATGAACCATTTTTTATATAGATGTAGCATGGATTTCTTTACCTATTGTTCCTTGATTTGCAGCCTTTAGGTTTTTTTTTTTTCAAGTGTAGTCATGCACAAGTAAAAAAAAAATCTTACCTGGAAAGCATACTACTTTATCTATTTAGGACTCAGTACAAAGTACCAGTGAAAGTGAGATGGTATGCGCAGGATAGAATATTAGAAAATTCTAAGGTTCTAGCTGGGTCCCCTTACCCCGTATAAAATCAAAGGGTGGTGCCAAGTGCCCAGTTCATTCTTGACTATTTATTTTTTGCCCAGATCTCTGGGCTTTCCACCGTATTTTTTGTGTAGTGAGAAGTTAGTGTGTGGTCGGTATTCTGACACTAGGCCATCTGCATGCAACATCAGGTAACAGTCCGCAAACCACTACAGTGTAACGGGCAATCATTGGCAGACGGGGGAGGAAGCCAACTTTGCATACCCTCAGCCTGCTGAGAACTCAGGCTGAGGGCGGACATAGAAAGCAACGGGAGAAACCTGGCCGCAGCAAGTTTCTCGATTCACTCCAATAGGATCCTTCAACAGGAAACCCCAAGAGGTACTCGTCAACAACTGCTCTTGCCTAACTACTGAAGTAGCTCGAACAAGAGAGGAAGAAGGTGCTGACACTAATGCTGGCAGAGACATGGAAGGTTCTTTACACCTACATTTTTTGGAATCTCTAAGGTGGGAGACCAAGTATCCCCCTTAAGGGGAGGTGTGTACTCCCGCTCTGTCCCTGCTCGCAGGCCCTCAAGATGTTTCTTAGAGGGGGAACCCGAAATCCTTATGGAAGGCCACAAGTGTCGCAAAGCGTCAGCAGAAAGAGACTTCCATACTTCGTAGGGCGGCACTGCTTTGCTAGGGGAAGCGACGGAGTCCTCTTCGTAAAGTTGTCCGGGGTTAAAGGGCCACCACTCTTACTTGAATGGTCCCCAGAGGAAACCGGTCAAGCAGTCGGAATGGAAAGATCGAGCCGATGAAGAAGGAAGTCTGGGCTTCTTCCCTTTTGAGGGTGAACCCAAAGAATCCCACTTGGACTTCTTTTTTCGAGGTCTAGCAAATCTCTGCCACTGGGAGGATGGCCACTCCCTACACAAAATACATGGAGATTCCTGGGCGGATGAATAGCCCCTGCAGGAAAGACACAGGTCGTGAGGGTTCATTTCTGAGGCGGCCATGTAGGAGCTGCATCAGCGCCCTTTTGCACCTCGACAAACACGCATGGTTTGAATCTCCACTACATTTTGATTCTGAGATGAAAGTTAGAAAGAATTATCGTTTGTAATTGTTATTGGAACGAAAGGTTACAGGAGAGATAGATAGGTATGTTCTATCTGTTCCGAGGCAAAATAAAAAGTGACGTCACTCAACTGGTGAGTGCGTGAGCGGGGCCCCAACTATTCTACCCCCGCTAACTAGCGTTGAGTAGATGTACGTTGCTAAAAGGTCTTTTGGCTAGTTTTCTGCATTCGCCGAAATAATATCCACTGTAAAGAGCAAAAAGGTTTGTATTCATATTGGAACAAAAATCTTTTTCCTGCTGACGGAACATCAGCGATACCCATAAAAAACCAACTTCCTTGGGCTCAGGTTGTCATTGTTGTAGAGACCCACATAGCATGGGGATGGTTATGAACAATCATGACTGTACAAAAGGCACAAAGATTATGAGATTAATGGCAAGTTTGCATATAAACATGTCACATATTTGCACCATATCTGAAAAACAACTGCATAGGCTCATAATTTCATTCAATTTATCCAAGTGTACCAGAACACAACCACCTGTCATCACACTTATCTATTCATCTAGAAAAAGAAAGAGAAACCATTAGAATAGCCAAATTTGAAAAGCTATAACTGTAATGCATATGTGTACTGATTCAAGAAGAAATAAAAAGTGTGGTCTACCTGCCAGTGGTTATATAGTTAAATTTTTAATACTCAAACCAGTTTCATTCAGATTATGCTCCTATCAAAGGAAAATGATTTATATTCTTATAGGAATTAATACGGTATGATACACTTCCAGAAAAGTTTCATGGGTTTACATATACAGGAAGACATGCTTTGTGTGTCTTTTAAATAGATAATGCACAGCATACCAAATTACAGTACTGTTATCTTTTCTGTAATGAGTAATTATTTAAAAATGATATGCAAAGAATTGCAGGGAAACTGTTAATAATCTCATTCACACAAAATATAAAGTAAAGAAAACTACTACAAAATCAAATCTAAACTCACTTTTCAAGGGCTATAGTTATTGCATCTCGTATCTTGGTGCTTGGGCTAATATCAAGTCGAATGGTAGTATCCTCTAATATTGGTATATTCCATTCAGCCTCAGCCTCTACATTTTCACCTTTTGTGTAATTCTCCACTGTCAAGAAAATGAAAATGAATACAGCAAAATTCAAATATCAATTAAATTGATAAAAAATCACAAATTTTAAGCAATATGACAAATTTGGAAGTAATTTGTATTTTTCCTAATGTTACAAACCTGTAGGTATCTATAGGGGTATTACTTTCGGCGAAGCTGAAAGATAAGCCATTAGATTTTTAGCGAGGGTTAACCACCCACCAGCTAGTTAGCGGGGTGGGGGTGGGGGTGGGGGGTGGTAACTACCCCGTTCAGTCACACACCTGGGGTTATCACCCACTTTGCTTGGAGGTAGAACTTCAAGGGGGACTGGTGCTAGCAGGCCAATCTGTATAGATAGCTACATGTTTGTATCGTTAGGAAAAATACTAATTACTTCCAAATTTATCATTTATTACATCACTAAATACAAACCAACGCTATTTATAGGGGTTCACTACCCTTTAGGAGGGTGGAAGTCCTTGCCAATCTGGCTTTTGGTTTAGACCAGGGATTCCCTTTTATGTGTTTAGTGCATAAGAGGTGGAAACCCTACACCTCGCTAAAACTGTCCTACACAAGCTGTGTGCCCGTGATAACAGCAATGTGACTGTAAAGGTAAGAGTTCTTCAAAATCTAGACAGCTATCCCCAGACTTTGAGTCTTTGCAATAAACTCAGGGATGAAGTTGAGCCTTACCTCTTCCCATACCTTTGAATATGCAATGTCATGAGAGAGCATGAAGTTCACTAACTCTTTAGTCCAAAGCCAAAGCGAGTAGGAGCACCATCTTCAGAGTGAGGTGGCAATTTGTTGCCAGGCATAAGGGTTCGTAGGGAGGACCCTTCAAGGCCGAAGAACCTGAACCACGTTCAAAGGAGGAGGTCTCACTTCCAATCGGGGACACTTAAGTTCATATCTTCGTATGAGGAGAGAAAGTTTCAGCAAGGAGGAAATATCTTCTCCTTTCGGCTTAAAGGCAAGACTCAAGACACAGCGGTAACCTTTTACGGCTAAAACTGAGAGGAGCATTTCCTCTCGCAAGTGTAAAGGAACTCTGCTATTGCTGGAATATGATATTTTGATTATAAAATAAATTTTTGAATATACTTACCCGGTGAATATATAATAGCTGACGTCTCCGACGGCTCGACGGATTCTAAAAACTCGCGAGCGATCGCCGTGAAGGTTGCGGGTGTGACCACCAGCGCCGACTATCGGCCAGATACCGCATATACTTGTAAACATCTCCAGTTCTTCTCAGTCCCCTAGGTCTCTATCGGGGAGGAAGGGAGGGCCTTTAATTTATATATTCACCGGGTAAGTATATTCAAAAATGATATTTTAATTATAAAATAAATTTTTGAATATACTTACCCGGTGAATATATAATAGCTGCTGCTCCGGCGGCTCGACAGAAAACACACAAAAACTCGCGAGCGATCGCTATGAAGGTTGCGGGTGTGCCCACCAGCGCCAACTATCGGCCAGATACCGCATATGCATGTAAACAAGCCTCAATTCTTCTCATCCCGCTGGGTCTCTATCGGGGAGGAAGGGAGGGCCTTTAATTTATATATTCACCGGGTAAGTATATTCAAAAATTTATTTTATAATTAAAATATCATTTTCAAATATTTAACTTAGCCGGTGAATATATAATAGCTGATTCACACCCATGGTGGTGGGTAGAGACCAGAGTTAATTAAGTTTACAGCGTATATGCTTAGAGTTTTTGACAGTTATAACATAACAAAACCCAAATATATAGGTACCTGGTAAGGAAGTTGACTTAGACGATTACTCTGCCTTGTTAGTCTGTCTTCCTCACGAAGCCCAGCGATCCTCTTAGGATGCTGAAAGACTCCCAGGAGCTGAAGTATCAAGGGCTGCAACCCATACAACAGGACCTCATCAAACCCCTAATCTGGGCGCTCTCAAGAAATGACTTTGACCACCCGCCAAATCAACCAGGATGCGAAAGGCTTCTTAGCCTTCCGTACAACCCAAAAACAAGATTAAAAACATTTCAAGAGACAGATTAAAAGGATATTGGAATTAGGGTAATGTAGTGGTAGAACCCTCACCCACTACTGCACTCGCTGCAACGAATGGACCCAGTGTGTAGCAGTCCTCGTAAAGAGTCTGGACATCTTTTAAGTAAAATGACGCGAATACCGACTTGCTTCTCCAAAAGGTCGCGTCCATAATACTTTGCAGAGATCTATTTTGCTTAAAGGCCACGGAAGTTGCTATAGCTCTTATTTCGTGCGTCTTAACCTTAAGCAAACATCGGTCTTTCTCATTCAAGTGAGAATGAGTCTCTCGTATTAAAAATCTGATAAAATATGACAAAGCATTCTTTGACATAGGCAATGATGGTTTCTTAACTGAGCACCATAATGCCTCAGATCCACCTCGTAAGGACTTAGTACGGGCTAAGTAGAACTTAAGAGCTCTAACTGGAGACAGCACTCTTTCAAGTTCGTTGCCTACGATCTCTGATAAGCAAGGTATATCAAAAGATTTAGGCCAAGGACAAGAAGGCAGTTCATTTTTGGCCAGGAAACCAAGTTGAAGTGAACATGTGGCTTTTTCTGTAGAAAAGCCGATGTTCTTACTGAAGGCATGAAGTTCACTGACCCTTTTAGCCGAAGCCAAGCACACTAGGAAAAGCGTCTTGAGGGTGAGATCCTTCAGGGAGGCTGAATGTAATGGCTCAAACCTGTCTGACATGAGGAACCTTAGGACCACGTCTAAGTTTCATCCAGGAGTCGCCAAACGACGTTCCTTAGAGGTCTCGAAAGACTTAAGGAGATCTTGGAGATCTTTATTGTTGGAAAGATCTAAGCCTCTATGACGAAAGACCGAAGCCAACATGCTCCTGTAGCCCTTAATCGTGATAGCTGAGAGGGAGCGAACATTTCTCAGATGTAAAAGAAAATCTGCGATTTGGGCTACAGAGGTACTGGACGAGGACACAGATGCTGACTTGCACCAGTCTCGAAAGACTTCCCACTTCGACAGGTATACTCTGATGGTAGAAGCTCTCCTCGCTCTTGCAATCGCACTGGCTGCCTCCTTCGAAAAGCCTCGAGCTCTTGAGAGTCTCTCGATAGTCTGAAGGCAGTCAGACGAAGAGCGGGGAGGCTTTGATGAACATTCTTTACGTGGGGCTGACGTAATAGATCTACCCTTAGAGGAAGACTTCTTGGAATGTCTACCAGCCATTGAAGTACCTCAGTGAACCACTCTCTCGCGGGCCAGAGGGGAGCAACCAACGTCAACCTTGTCCCTTCGTGAGAGGCGAACTTCTGCAGTACCTTGTTGACAATCTTGAATGGTGGGAATGCATATAAGTCCAGATGAGACCAATCCAGTAGAAGTGCGTCTATGTGTATTGCATCTGGATCTGGGACTGGTGAGCAATAGATTGGAAGCCTCTTGGTCATCGAGGTGGCAAAGAGGTCTATGGTGGGTTGACCCCAAGTCGCCCAAAGACTCTTGCACACGTCCTTGTGGAGGGTCCATTCCGTGGGAATCACCTGACCCCTCCGACTGAGACAGTCTGCCAAGACGTTCAAGTCCCCCTGAATAAATCTCGTTAACAGGGAGATGCCTCGATTTCTTGACCAAATGAGCAGGTCCCTTGCGATCTCGTACAGCGTGAGGGAGTGTGTGCCTCCTTGCTTGGAGATGTACGCCAAAGCTGTGGTATTGTCGGAGTTGACCTCTACCACTTTGTTTCGAAGGAGGCTTTTGAATTTCATCAAGGCCAAGTGGACTGCCAATAGCTCCTTGCCGTTGATGTGCATGCTCTTCTGACTTGAGGTCCACAGACCTGAGCATTCCCGACCGTCCAGGGTCGCACCCCAACCCAAATCCGACGCGTCTGAGAACAACACGTGGTTTGGGTTCTTGACTGCTAGGGATAGTCCCTCTCTCAGACTGATATTGCTGTTCCACCATTTCAGGCATGCCTTTACTGGTTTGGAGACCGGGATTGATACCGTCTCTAACGTCTTGTCCTTGTTCCAGTGAAAGGCTAGATGGAACTGGAGAGGCCGAAGGTGTAGTCTTCCTAGCGAGACAAACTGCTCCAGGGATGATAGAGTCCCTACGAGACTCATCCAATTCCTGACTGAACACCGTTCTCTCTTCAGCATTAGTTGGACTTTGAGCAGGGCTTGTTCTATTCGGGTGGCAGACGGAAAAGCCCGAAAAACTGGACTGCGAATCTCCATCCCTAAATATAGAATAGTCTGGGATGGGATCAGTTGGGACTTTTCTAGGTTGACCAAAATTCCCAATTCCTTGGTCAGACCCAACGTCCAATGAAGATCCTGCAGACAGCGATGACTGGACGATGCCCTGAGAAGCCAGTCGTCCAAGTACAGGGAGGCTCGGATTCCCGATAAATGGAGGAATTTTGCCACATTCCTCATGAGCCTCGTAAACACGAGAGGAGCAGGACTGAGGCCAAAGCACAGGGCCCAAAACTGGTATACCACATTCCTGAAAACAAACCTCAGAAACGGTTGGGAATCCGGGTGTATAGGAATGTGGAAGTACGCATCTCGTAGGTCGAGAGAGACCATCCAGTCTCCCTCTCTGACCGCTGCTAAGACGGACTTCGTGGTCTCCATAGTGAACTTTGTTTTCGTAACAAAAACGTTGAGCGCACTGACGTCTAGCACCGGTCTCCAACCTCCTGTATTCTTTGGGACTAGGAAGAGACGGTTGTAAAACCCCGGTGATTGAAGGTCCGAGACTTTCACCACCGCTCCCTTCTCTAGCAACAGAGACACTTCTTGATTTAGGGCTTGTCTCTTTGACTCCTCTCGGTACCTGGGAGAGAGGTCTATGGGAGTTGTCACTAGAGGAGGTTTGCGTACAAACGGAATTTTGTACCCCTCTCTGAGCAACCGAACAGACTCTTGGTCTGCGCCCCTCTTCTCCCAGGCCTGCCAGAAGCTCTTCAATCTGGCTCCTACCGCTGTCTGAGGCTGTGGGCAGTCAGACTCTGCCACGTGAGGACTTGGCTCCTCTCTTCTTACCTCTCTTTCCCTCGGCACGAGCGCTTCCCCTGCTGGGAGCTCTGCCACGAAAGGGCGGGATAAATCTGGATGCCGGAGTCTCGATCCTGGGTCTTACAGCAAAGGATGTAGAAGGAGTCCCTTTGCGAGCAGAGGACGCCATCAAGTCATGGGTGTCCTTCTGCACAAGCGAAGAAGCTATATCCTTAACCAGTTGTTGCGGAAACAAGGACGCTGATAAGGGAGCAAAGAGCAGTTCTGATCTCTGACAGGGAGTAACTCCTGCCAAAAGAAAAGAGCAAAGGGTATCTCGCTTCTTTAAGACTCCCGACGTAAAGGTGGAGGCGAGCTCATTGGAGCCATCGGGGATGGCTTTATCCATACATGACATGATAAGTAAGGAAACATCTTGGTCGGCAGACGAGATTTTCCTACTTAAAGCTCCTAATGACCAGTCAAGAAAGTTGAATACTTCAAAGGCCCTGTATACGCCTTTAAGCAGATGGTCAAGGTCCGAGGAGGACCAACTAATCTTCGAGCGTCTCATGGCCAGGCGACGGGGAGAGTCTACGAGGCTTGAGAAGTCACCCTGGGCAGAGGCAGGGACTCCCAAGCCGAGAACTTCTCCCGTGTCATACCAGACGCTCGATCTAGAAGCAAGCTTAGAAGGAGGGAAGGCAAAGGCCGTCTTCCCCAAACTCCTCCTGGTATCCAACCAGTCGCCTAAAAGTCGTAAAGCCCTCTTGGAAGAGCGAGAAAGCACTAGCTTAGTAAAGGCTGGCTTGGTAGCAGGTAAGCCTAGAGCAAACTCAGACGGTGGCGAACGAGGAGCAACGGTAACAAAGTGATTGGGAAAAAGATCCTTGAAAATCAACATGATCTTCTTAAAGTCCATCGAAGGAGGAACCGTCTCAGGTTCGTCTACATCTGAAGGATGATCATCATGATGAGGATCAGCAACGTCCTCATCTGAAGGATCTTCTTCCGACAACTGCTGAGTAACAAGCAAAGGGGAGACCTGCCTTGGTGGCAATGCTTGACAAGCAGAGTCCACACGCACTGGTGCATCAGTAGCAGTCCAGGACGCTACGTCATGTAACTGCTTAACAGCCTGACTGTCAACAACAACAGGAGAGGGAGGACGCTCGACGTCAACTCGAGACTGCCTTGACTGCCTAGACTGAGCAGTCAAAACAACTCTTGACTGCGGTGCTTGACGCTCAGCGTCAAAACAAGTCAACTTCGCTGGATGGCGAACGTCCTGAACGTCAACAAGAGCATTAGGAAGCGGCTGAACGTCCACATGCGGCTGAAAGTCAACACGGGACTGCATCGAGTGAGGCTCTACAAAACGTGACTGACGTGACTTAGTAACGCCAACGTCAACAGGACGAGCAAAGGCTCGTTTGGGCGGCTGACGGCCAGGATCTCGATCAGCTAAGCAGCGAGGATCATCGTGAACCTTTTCAGCAGAATAGTCCTCCATAAGAGAGGCGAGCTTAATCTGCATGTGTTGCAGTACAACCCATTTAGGATCAACGGGAATGGGTGCGGTAAGAGACGAGGGTAACGTCTGTGACTGCAAAACCTTGCCTACACCAAGACTCTCGGAGCCTGTGTTACGTTTCTGCTTAGGCGGCGAGCAGTCTTCCGATGACTGCATAGGGTCAGAGCTGTCCCAATGGCTACAACCAGGACGCTGGACCTGTCCTGAAGGGACTGACTTTCGCTTTAAGGGCCTCGAAACCTTGCTCCACGGTTTCTTACGCGAAAAGCCTTCGGATGACGAGGAGAAAATCGTCTCGCTCGTCTTATGGTAGGGGCGGTCTTGATGAGACACGCCTGAAACCATAGAGGGAACGTCTGTTCGCTGATCAAGGCCTCTCGAACCCATAAGTCGTACGACATTACTTCTCCCTGGGGCTTGGGAGCTTGCAAGAGGTCTCGGACTAGGCGAACGACAGGCACGAACAGACGAACCCTCGGTCGCAACACTGATAACACTTTGCGCACTAATCACTTTCCCACGATTTTCCACTGTGGCACTCTGACACTTTAACTCTTTAACGTCAGCCATGAGTTGATTACGGTCTGTAGCTAACGACTCAACTCTTTCGCCCAAAGCATGAATGGCACGTAACATATCCCGCATTGATGGTTCCTGAGTGCTAGTAGGGGGTTCAGGCACAACTACTACAGGGGAAGGATTAGGTTCAGGGGCATGGGAGGAGGAAAATTCTAACGATCTAGAGGAACTTCTCCTCACCCTATCTCTCTCTAGCTTACGAGAATACTTGTCATATTCAAGCCAATCGAATTCCGAAAGGCCCACGCACTCCTCACACCGATCTCCTAATTGACAGGTTTTACCCCGACAATTAGAACACACAGTATGTGGGTCGAGAGAGGCCTTTGGAAGACGCTTATTGCAATCCCTAGCATTACACTTACGAAATCTAGGAATTGGAGAAGGGTCAGCCATTTTGAAAAAGTCAAAGAAAGTCCAAAAAACAATCCAAAGTCATCAACAATTAAATCTGTCAAAAAAAGAGTTCAAGAGTTTAAGTTGAAGATAAAACACCTGCACTGCGAAAGCTCAAACCAAAATGAAGTACTTCACCAAGTCTGTTGAAAAACTCCAGGTTAACAGCGAGTAATGGTATGTCTTGTCGATCAGACCGACAGAGAAGAATTGAGGCTTGTTTACATGCATAAGCGGTATCTGGCCGATAGTTGGCGCTGGTGGGCACACCCGCAACCTTCATAGCGATCGCTCGCGAGTTTTTGTGTGTTTTCTGTCGAGCCGCCGGAGCAGCAGCTATTATATATTCACCGGCTAAGTTAAATATTTGAAAATTTATTTTATAATCAAAATATCATTTTTAAATATTAAACTTAGCCGGTGAATATATAATAGCTGATTCACACCCATGGTGGTGGGTAGAGACCAGTATTAATACAATAAAGGCGTATATGCTTAGAGTTTTTGACAATTATATCATAACAAAACCCAATTAAATATGGGTACCTGGTAAGGAAGCTGACTCTGACGATTACTCTGCCTTATTAGTCCGCTTTCCTCACGAAGCCCAGCCATCCTCTCAGGATGCTGAAAGACTCCCAGGAGCTGTTATATCCAGGGCGACTACCCATACAACAGGACCTCATCAAAACCCTTAATCTGGGCGCTCTCAAGAAACGACATTTGACCACCCGCCAAATCAACCAGGATGCGAAAGACTTCTCAGCCTTCCGTACAACCCAAGACAAGATTAAAAACATTTCAAGAGAAGATTAAAAGGATATTGGGATTAAGGGAATGTAGTGGTAGAACCCTCACCCACTACTGCACTCGCTGCAACGAATGGACCCAGCGTGTAGCAGTCCTCATAAAGAGTCTGGACGTCTTTTAAGTAAAATGAAGCGAACACCGAATTGCTCCTCCAAAAGGTCGCGTCCATAATACTTCGCAGAGATCTGTTTTGCTTAAAAGCCACGGAAGTTGCTATAGCTCTTACTTCGTGCGTCTTGACCTTAAGTAAACAACGATCTTTTTCACTTAAGTGAGAATGAGCCTCTCGGATTAAAAATCTAATAAAATACGATAAAGCCTTTTTAGACATAGGCAATGAGGGCTTCTTAACGGAGCACCATAAGGCCTCAGATCCACCTCGTAAGGATCTTGTACGAGCTAAATAGAACTTAAGAGCTCTAACTGGACACAGTACTCTTTCAACCTCGTTGCCTACGATCTCTGATAGGCAAGGTATATCAAAAGATTTAGGCCAAGGACGAGAAGGCAGTTCATTTTTTGGCCAAGAAACCAAGCTGAAGCGAACATGTGGCTTTATCTGTAGAGAAGCCGATGTTTATACTAAAGGCATGGATCTCACTGACCCTTTTAGCCGAAGCCAAGCACACCAAAAAAAAAGCGTCTTGAGGGTGAGATCCTTCAGGGAGGCTGAATGTAATGGCTCAAACCTGTCGGACATTAGGAACCTTAGGACCACGTCTAAGTTCCACCCAGGAGTTGCCATACGACGCTCCTTAGAGGTCTCGAAGGACTTAAGGAGATCTTGGAGATCTTTATTATTGGACAGATCTAAGCCTCTATGTCTGAACACAGAAGCCAACATGCTCCTGTAGCCCTTAATAGTGGGAGCAGAGAGGGAGCGAACATTTCTCAGATGCAGGAGAAAGTCTGCAATTTGGGCTACAGAGGTACTGGAAGAGGAAATGGATGATGACTTGCACCAGTCTCTAAAGACCTCCCACTTCGACTGGTAGACCTTGATGGTAGATGCTCTCCTAGCCCTCGCAATCGCTCTGGCTGCCTCCTTCGAAAATCCTCGAGCTCTTGCGAGTCTTTCGATAGTCTGAAGGCAGTCAGATGAAGCGCGGGGAGGCTTTGACGAAGACTCCTTACGATGGGCTGCCGTAAGAGATCCATCCTTAAAGGCAGACTCCTTGGAACGTCTACCAGCCATTGAAGTACCTCTGTGAACCACTCTCTCGCGGGCCAGAGTGGAGCAACCAATGTCAACCTGGTCCCTTCGTGAGAGGTGAACTTCTGCAGCACCTTGTTTAGGATCTTGAAAGGTGGAAAGGCATAAACGTCCAGGTGAGACCAGTCCAGCAGGAAAGCGTCTATGTGGGCTGCCTCTGGATCTGGAACTGGAAAGCAGTAAGTCGAGAGCCTCTTTGTCAGAGAAGTCGCAAAAAGATCTATGGTGGGTTGACCCCATGTCATCCATAGCTTCTCGCACACAGTCTTAAGCAACGTCCACTCCATGGAGATGACTTGTCCTCTTCTGCTGAGGCCGTCCGCCAAGACATTCATTTTTTCTTGCACAAATCTCGCCAAAGGAGAGATGTTACTTGCCTTAAATGGAGTTCCTTCTGATCCGTGGATCAAAGACCCGAGCATTCCAGACTGTCCAGTGGAGCTCCCTAACCCAAATCCGATGCATCTGAATACAACACATGGTTTGGGTTCTTGATCGCAAGAGAAAGACCTTCTCGAAGTCTGATGTTGCTGTCCCACCAAGTCAGACATGTCTAGACTGAGTTGGAGATTGGGAAAGAGATACTCTCTAAGCCCTTCTCCTTGTTCCAATGGTTTAGGTGAAATTGGAGAGGGCACAGGTTGAGTCTCCCCAGAGAGATAAACTACTCCAGCGATGAAAGAGTTCCCACGAGGCTAGTTCAAACTCTTACAGAGCAACTGTTTAACTCTTGCAAGTGAAGGACTTTTAACAGAGCTTGTTCCATTCTTGTGGGAGACGAAAAGGCCCGAAAAATTAGACACTGTATCTCCATTCCCAAATAAAGAATAGTCTGGGATGGGGTACTGTAAGTTACGACTTCTCTACGTTCACTATGAGACCTAGCTCCTTGGTTAGGTCTAATGTCCATTAGAGGCTCTCCAGACAGCGATATAATGACGACGCCCTGATTAGCCAGTCGTCAAAATAAAGGGAGGCTCTGAATCCTCAAAAAATATTTTAATTATAAAATAAATTTTTGAATATACTTACCCGGTGAATATATAATAGCTGCTGCTCCAGCGGCTCGACAGAAAAACACACAAAAACTCGCGAGCGATCGCTATGAAGGTTGCGGGTGTGCCCACCAGCGCCAACTATCGGCCAGATACCGCATATGCATGTAAACAAGCCTCAATTCTTCTCGTCCCGCTGCGTCTCTATTGGGGAGGAAGGGAGGGCCTTTAATTTATATATTCACCGGGTAAGTATATTCAAAAATTTATTTTATAATTAAAATATCATTTTTAAATATTTAACTTAGCCGGTGAATATATAATAGCTGATTCACACCCAAGGTGGTGGGTAGAGACCAGAGTTAATTAAGTTTACAGCGTATATGCTTAGAGTTTTTGACAGTTATAATATAACAAAACCCAAATATATAGGTACCTGGTAAGGAAGTTGACTTAGACGATTACTCTGCCTTGTAAGTCTGTCTTCCTCACGAAGCCCAGCAATCCTCTTAGGATGCTGAAAGACTCCCAGGAGCTGAAGTATCAAGGGCTGCAACCCATACAAAAAGGACCTCATCAAACCCCTAATCTGGGCGCTCTCAAGAAATGACTTTGACCACCCGCCAAATCAACCAGGATGCGAAAGGCTTCTTAGCTTTCCGTACAACCCAAAAAAACAATATTAAAAACATTTCAAGAGACAGATTAAAAAGGATATTAGAATTAGGGTAATGTAGTGGTAGAACCCTCACCCACTACTGCACTCGCTGCAACGAATGGACCCAGTGTGTAGCAGTCCTCGTAAAGAGTCTGGACATCTTTTACGTAAAATGACGCGAACACTGACTTGCTTCTCCAAAAAGTCGCGTCCATAATACTTTGCAGAGATCTATTTTGCTTGAAGGCCACGGAGGTTGCTATAGCTCTAACTTCGTGCGTCTTAACCTTAAGCAAACATCGGTCTTTCTCATTCAAGTGAGAATGAGCTTCTCGTATTAAAAATCTGATAAAAAATGACAAAGCATTCTTTGACATAGGCAATGATGGTTTCTTAACTGAGCACCATAATGCCTCAGATTTACCTCGTAATGACTTAGTACGAGCTAAATAGAACTTAAGAGCTCTAACAGGACATAATACTCTTTCCAGTTCGTTGCCTACGATCTCTGATAAGCAAGGGATATCAAAAGATTTAGGCCAAGGACGAGAAGGCAGTTCATTTTTGGCCAGGAAACCAAGTTGAAGTGAACAAGTGGCTTTTTCTGTAGAAAAGCCGATGTTCTTACTGAAGGCATGAAGTTCACTGACCCTTTTAGCCGAAGCCAAGCACACTAGGAAAAGTGTCTTGAGGGTGAGATCCTTCAGGGAGGCTGAATGTAATGGCTCAAACCTGTCTGACATGAGGAACCTTAGGACCACGTCTAAGTTCCATCCAGGAGTTGCCAAACGACGTTCCTTAGAGGTCTCGAAAGACTTAAGGAGATCTTGGAGATCTTTATTGATGGAAAGATCTAAGCCTCTATGTCGAAAGACCGAAGCCAACATGCTCCTGTAGCCCTTAATCGTGGGAGCTGAGAGGGAGCGAACCTTTCTAAGATGTAAAAGAAAATCTGCGATTTGGGCTACAGAGGCACTGGACGAGGACACAGATGCTGACTTGCACCAGTCTCGAAAGACTTCCCACTTCGACTGGTATACTCTAATGGTAGAAGCTCTCCTCGCTCTTGCAATCGCACTGGCTGCCTCCTTCGAAAAGCCTCGAGCTCTTGAGAGTCTTTCGATAGTCTGAAGGCAGTCAGACGAAGAGCGGGGAGGCTTTGATGGACATTCTTTACGTGGGGCTGACGTAACAGATCTACCCTTAGAGGAAGACTTCTTGGAAAGTCTACCAGCCATCGAAGTACCTCGGTGAACCACTCTCTCGCGGGCCAGAGGGGAGCAACTAACGTCAACCTTGTCCCTTCGTGAGAGGCGAACTTCTGCAGTACCTTGTTGACAATCTTGAATGGTGGGAATGCATATAAGTCCAGATGAGACCAATCTAGGAGAAATGCGTCTATGTGTATTGCTGCTGGGTCTGGGACTGGAGAGCAATAGATTGGAAGTCACTTGGTCATCGAGGTGGCAAAGAGGTCTATGGTGGGTTGACCCCAAGTCGCCCAAAGACTCTTGCACACGTCCTTGTGGAGGGTCCATTCCGTAGGAATTACCTGACCTCTCCGACTGAGACAGTCTGCTAAGACGTTCAAGTCGCCCTGGATAAACCTCGTTAACAGGGAGATGCCTCGATCTCTTGACCAAATGAGCAGGTCCCTTGCGATCTCGTACAGCGTGAGGGAGTGGGTGCCTCCTTGCTTGGAGATGTACGCCAAGGCTGTGGTATTGTCGGAGTTGATCTCTACCACTTTGTTTCGAAGGAGACTTTCGAATTTCATCAAGGCCAAGTGGACTGCCAAAAGCTCCTTGCCGTTGATGTGCATGCTCCTCTCACTTGAGATCCATAGACCTGAGCATTCCTGACCGTCCAGGGTCGCACCCCAACCCAAATCCGACGCGTCTGAGAATAGTACGTGGTTTGGGTTCTGAACTGCTAGGGAAAGTCCCTCTCTTAGACCGATATTGTTGTTCCACCATTTCAGGCATGCCTTTACTGGTTCGGAGACCGGGATTGAGACCGTCTCTAACGTCTTGTCCTTGTTCCAGTGAAAGGCTAGATGGAACTGGAGAGGCCGAAGGTGTAGTCTTCCTAGCGAGACAAACTGCTCCAGGGATGATAGAGTTCCTACTAGACTCATCCAATTCCTGACTGAGCACCGTTCTCTCCTCAACATTAGTTGCACTTTGAGCAGGGCTTGATCTATTCGGGTGGCAGACGGAAAAGCCCGAAAAACTGGACTGCGAATCTCCATCCCTAAATACAGTATAGTTTGGGATGGAATCAGCTGGGACTTTTCTAGGTTGACCAAAAGTCCCAATTCCTTGGCCAGATCCAACGTCCAATGAAGATCCTGCAGACAGCGATGACTGGACGAAGCTCTGAGAAGCCAGTCGTCCAAGTACAGGGAGGCTCGGATTCCCGATAAATGGAGGAATTTTGCCACATTCCTCATAAGCCTCGTAAACACGAGAGGAGCAGGACTTAGGCCAAAGCACAGGGCCCAAAACTGGTATACCACATTCCTGAAAACAAACCTCAGAAACGGTTGGGAATCTGGGTGTATAGGAATGTGGAAGTACGCATCTCGTAGGTCGTGAGAGACCATCCAGTCTCCCTTTCTGACCGCTGCTAAGACTGACTTCGTGGTCTCCGTAGTGAACTTTGTTTTCGTAACAAAGACGTTGAGCGCACTGACGTCTAGCACCGGTCTCCAACCTCCTGTCTTCTTTGGGACTAGGAAGAGACGGTTGTAAAACCCCGGTGATTGAAGGTCCGAGACTTTCACCACCGCTCCCTTCTCTAGCAACAGAGACACTTCTAGGTTTAGGGCTTGTCTCTATGACTCCTCTCGGTACCTGGGAGAGAGGTCGATGGGGGTTGTCGCTAGAGGAGGTTTGCGAACAAACGGAATTTTGTACCCCTCTCTGAGCAACCGAACAGACTGTTGGTCTGCGCCCCTCTTCTCCCAGGCCTGCCAGAAGCTCTTCAATCTGGCTCCTACTGCTGTCTGAGGCTGTGGGCAGTCAGACTCTGCCACGTGAGGACTTGGCTCCTTTCTTCTTTCCTCTCTTTCCCTCGGCACGAGTACTTCCCCTGCTGGGAGCTCTGCCACGAAAGGGCGGGATAAATCTGGATGCCGGAGTCTCGATCCTGGGTCTTACAGCAAAGGATGTAGAAGGAGTCCCCTTGCGAGCAGAGGACGCCATCAAGTCATGGGTGTCCTTCTGCTCAAGCGAAGAAGCTATGTCCTTAACCAATTGTTGCGGAAACAAAAACTTTGATAAGGGAGCAAAGAGCAGTTCTGATCTCTGACAGGGAGTAACTCCTGCCGAAAGAAAAGAGCAAAGGGACTCTCGCTTCTTTAAGACTCCCGACGTAAAAGAGGAGGAGAGCTCATTGGAACCATCGCGGATGGCTTTATCCATACATGACATTATCAGTAAGGAAACATCTCTATCAGCCGATGAGATTTTCCTACTTAAAGCTCCCAATGACCAGTCAAGGAAGTTGAAAACTTCAAAGGCCCTGTATACGCCTTTCAGCAGATGGTCAAGGTCCGAGGAGGACCAACTAATCTTCGAGCGTCTCATGGCTAGGCGGCAGGGAGAGTCTACGAGGCTTGAGAAGTCACCCTGGGCAGAGGCAGGGACTCCCAAGCCGAGAACTTCTCCCGTGGCATACCAGACGCTCGATCTAGACGAGAGCTTTGACGGAGGGAAGGCAAAGGCCGTCTTCCCCAAACTCCTCCTGGTATCCAACCAGTTGCCTAAAAGTCGTAAAGCTCTCTTGGAAGAGCGAGAGAGCACTAGCTTAGTAAAGGCTGGCATGTTAGCAGGTAAGCCTAGAGCAAACTCAGACGGAGGCGAACGAGGAGCAACAGTGACAAAGTGATCGGGAAAAAGCTCCTTGAAAATTAACATGACTTTCTTAAAGTCCATTGAAGGAGGAACCGTTCTAGGTTCGTCTACATCTGAAGGATGATCATCATGATGAGGGTCAGCAACGTCCTCATCTGAAGGATCTTCATCCGACAACTGCTAAGTAACAAGCAAAGGGGTTGGCAATGCTTGACACGCAGAGTCCACACGCACTGGTGCATTAGTAGCAGTCCAGGACGCTACGTCATGTAACTGCTTAACAGCCTGACTGTCAACAACAACAGGAGCGGGAGGACGCTCGACGTCAACTCGAGACTGTTTTGACTGCCTAGACTGAGCAGTCAAAACAACTCTAGACTGCGGTGGTTGACGCTCAGCGTCAAAACAAGTCAACTCCGCTGGTTGGCGAACGTCCTGAACGTCAACAAGAGCATTAGGAAGTGGCTGAACGTCCTGAACGTCAACAAGAGCATTAGGAAGTGGCTGAACGTCCATATGCGGCTGAAAGTCAACACGTGACTGCATCGAGTGAGGCTCTACAAAGCGTGATTGACGTGACTTAGCAACGCCAACGTCAACAGGACGAGCAAAGGCTCGTTTTGGCGGCTGAAGGCCAGGATCTCGATTAGCTAAGCGGCGAGGATCATCGTGAACCTTTTCGGCAGAAAAGTCTTCCATAAGGGAGGCGAGCTTGATCTGCATGTCTTGCAGTACAACCCATTTAGGATCAACGGGAATGGGTGCGGTAAAAGACGGGGTTAACGTCTGAGACTGCACAACCTTGCCTACACCAAGACTCTCTGCGGAGAGCAGTCTTCCGATGACTGTAAGGGGTCAGAGCTGTCCCAATGGCTACAACCAGGACGCTGGACCTGTCCTGAAGGGACCGACTTTCGCTTCAAGGGCCTTGAAACCTTGCTCCACGGTCTCTTATGCGAAAAGCCTTCGGATGACGAGGAGAAAATGGTCTCTCTCGTCTTATGGTAGGGGCGGTCTTGATGAGACACGCCTGTTACCATAGAGGGAACGTCTGTTCGCTGATCAAGGCCTCTCGAACCCATAAGACGTACGACATTACTTCTCCCCTAGGCTTGGGAGCTTGCAAGAGGTCTCGGACTAGGCGAACGACAGGCACGAACAGACGAACCCTCGGTCGCAACACTGATAACACTTTGCGCACTAATCACTTTCCCACGATTTTCCGCTGTGGCACTCTGACACTTTAGCTCTTTAACTTCCGCCATGAGTTGATTACGATCTGTAGCTAATGACTCAACTCTTTCACCCAAAGCATGAATGGCACGTAACATGTCCCGCATTGATGGTTCCTGAGTGCCAGTAGGGGGTTCAGGCACAACCACTACAGGGGAAGGATTAGGTTCAGGGGCATGGGGAGAGGAAAAATCTACTGATCTAGAGGAACTCCTCCTCACCCTATCTCTCTCTAGCTTACGAGAATATTTGTCATATTCGAGCCAATCGAATTCCGAAAGGCCCACGCATTCCTCACACCGATCTCCTAATTGACAGGTTTTACCCCGACAATTAGAACACACAGTATGTGGGTCGAGAGATGCCTTTGGAAGACGCCTATTGCAATCCCTAGCATTACACTTACGAAATCTAGGAACTTGAGAAGCGTCAGCCATTTTGAATTAGTCAAAGAAAGTCCAAAAAAACAATCCAAGTCATCAACAATTAAATCTGTCCAACAAAGAGTTCAAGAGTTTAAGTTGAGGAAAAACACCTGCACTGCGAAAGCTCAAACCAAAATGAAGTACTTCACCAAATATGTTGAGAAAACTCCAGGTTATACAGCGAGTAATGATACGTCTTGTCGTTAAAGCCGACAGAGAAGAATTGAGGCTTGTTTACATGCATATGCGGTATCTGGCCGATAGTTGGCGCTGGTGGGCACACCCGCAACCTTCATAGCGATCGCTCGCGAGTTTTTGTGTGTTTTTCTGTCGAGCCGCTGGAGCAGCAGCTATTATATATTCACCGGCTAAGTTAAATATTTAAAAATGTAGAAAGCTTGCTACATTTTGCAAGGGCCTTGTAAAAACAAGAGGAGCAGGAATGAGGCCGAAGTACAGTGCTCGACATTGGTACATTACTTTCCCGTCCACAAACCCTTAACAAAAATAAAAGTTGAATGGGCTCAACGTTGTTTAACTTCGTTTTCCAAGTTAGGACCGCCTACAAGGAATAGGTAACGGCCGCATATAAACAAAACATAAAATTTATCTTGATGTTTAGTATAAATGGAAAGCTAATCGAAGAGGCCTAATAAAGGCGGGTGAGATATAAAATATATAGAGGAAAATCTATAAATATCAACAATAATTTATAACGTGATAAAATAATTACTAAAAGCCTTAAACACACTTCCGTACACTGAGGGAAGGGTCGGCCATCTTTACTCTATGGAAAAACCAGAGATGAAAAAAAATAAGCAAGGGCAAAACACTTTTCCTCTCCTTTCAAAAGCATTTCTTTTGAAGATAGTATTGAATAATCCAACACGGCGAAAGCAATAAAACCAAAACCAAGACCTCATCACCAATTCGGTAGAAAACTCGAGGTCATAAAGCGAGTGGAACCAACTTGTCGACAAGACCGACAGAGAAGAACTGGAGATGTTTACAAGTATATGCGGTATCTGGCCGATAGTCGGCGCTGGTGGTCACACCCGCAACCTTCACGGCGATCGCTCGCGAGTTTTTGGAATCTGTCGAGCCGTCGGAGACGTCAGCTATTATATATTCACCGGCTAAGTTTAATATTTAAAAATTGGTATCGAGGGGAGAGATAACCCTTCCACAACATCAACCACAGAAGACATTCCACTTTGCATGGTAGACTGATGCTGATGATTGTCGCAGATGTCCAGCTATCCACTTACCAGAGTGTTGCGAAAATCCTCTGAGTGAGGAGGTGCTAGATAGTCTCCAGACGGGAAGTCGTAGTAGAGCTACAGCTTTGTGGAAGATGTCTGCATGTGGCTTGAGTCGCTCATGTCGTGGAGGGAAATCTCTCTGAAACTCTGTAAGGAGCTGCAGAAGATCTGGGAACCATTCTGTGTGATGCCATAGCGGATCTATGAGAGCCATCCAGAGATAGACCGATGTTCTGGTTTTGTTGAGTACTCTTCTCCTCAGACAAAACTGGGGAAGGGCGTGTAAACGTCAATGTTGTCCCACTACTGATGGAATGCATCTTGCCAGATAGCCTTGGGGACCGGAACTGGGGACCAGTAAAGCATGAGCCTGAAATTCTGGGACGTCGCAAACAAGTTCACAGTTGGGGAACCCCAAAAACTCACGACTTTGTTGGGTACTAAATGATCCAAAGACTACTCAGAACCCACTATCTGAGTCGCTCTGCTCAGGTTGTTTGCGAGCACATTTCTTTTGCCTGAAATGAAGTGGGATGATAGGGTCACCGAGTTGTCTTCTGCCCATCTCAGGTTCTCTACTGCTAGATGGAATAGGGGCTACGAAAAGGTACCGCCTTGTTTGTTGATGTAAGCCACTACTGTACTGTGGTGTTGTCACTCATCAACACCACCGAGTGGCAGGACAGGAACTGTTGGAACTGTTGAAGGACCAGGAAGGCTGCCTTCATCTCTAGGATTTATGCGTTGGTACCTTTTGGACTCTGACCACAGGCCTGAGGCTGGTGGTGCAGCATTTGGGGGTCCCCACCCTTCTTTTGATGCATCTGAAAAGAGTATCAAGTCCGGGAGGGAGGACAAGAAGGTCAACGCCTTGAGCAGATTCTCGTCTGCTATCCACCACTCAAGGTACATCCGTTCTTCCAGTCCCATTGGAACTAGAACATCCGGGGAATTGTTGGACTGATTCCAGCTGGACTTTAACAGCCATTGGAGAGATCGCATCCTGATGTGGCTATTGGGAACTAGGCAGACCATGGACGATAGGTGCTCAAAGAGACACAACCACCTCTGGGCTGGGAATTCTTCTTATCTCAGGAATGGTCTTACAACCTTCCTGAGCCTCACTAACCTGTCGTCTGATAGAAAGACTTTCTGAAGGTTCGGTGTCTATTATCATACCTAGATAAGTAATGTGTGTAAAAATGTTATTTTCATTAGTAAAATAAATTTTTGAATATACTTACCCGATAATCATGTAGCTGTCAACTCTGTTGCCGACAGAAATCTACGGTCGGGATACGCCAGCGATCGCTATACAGGTGGGGGTGAACACCACAGCACCATCTGTGGTCAGGTACTCTAGTACTTCTTGTCAACACCACCTCAATTTTTTCCTCGGTCCACTGGTTCTCTATGGGGAGGAAGGGTGGGTCAATTAAATCATGATTATCGGGTAAGTATATTCAAAAATTTATTTTACTAATGAAAATAACATTTTTCAATATTAATCTTACCCGATAATCATGTAGCTGATTCACACCCAGGGTGGTGGGTGGAGACCAGCATACATGTTAACACAGAAGCTAAGTATCCCGTATTTTATTTTATTAGTTATTCAAAAATAACATAAAATAAATAAGTACCTGGTAAGGAAGACGACTTGAACCATTACTCTGCCTTTATTAAGTACGTCTTTCTTACTGAGCGTAGCGGTCCTCTTAGGATGCTGAACGACTCTTAGGTGCTGAAGTATAAAGGGCTGCAACCCATACTAAAGGACCTCATCACAACCTTTAACCTCGGCGCTTCTCAAGAAAGAATTGACCACCCGCCAAATCAACAAGGATGTGGAAGGCTTCTTAGCCAACCGTACAACCCATAAAAAGTATTCAAGAGAAAGGTTAAAAAGGTTATGGGATTATGGGAATGTAGTGGCTGAGCCCCCGCCTACTACTGCATTCGTTGCTACGAATGGTCCCAGGGTGTAGCAGTTCTCGTAAAGAGACTGGACATCTTTGAGATAGAATGATGCGAACACTGACTTGCTTCTCCAATAGGTTGCATCCATAACACTCTGCAGAGAACGGTTCTGTTAGAGGGCCACTGAAGTAGCCACAGCTCTCACTTCATGTGTCCTTACCTTCAGCAAAGCAAGGTCTTCTTCCTTCAGATGAGAATGTGCTTCCCTAATCAGGAGCCTGAATAGGTAAGAAACTGAGTTCTTAGACCTTGGAAGAGAAGGCTTCTTGATAGCCCACCATAAGGCTTCTGATTGTCCTCGTAAAGGTTATGACCTTTTTAGATAGTACCTAAGAGCTCTAACTGGGCAAAGTACTCTCTCCAGTTCGTCCCCCACCAAGTTGGACAGGCTTGGGATCTCGAACGACTTAGGCCAAGGACGTGAAGGAAGCTCGTTTTAGCAAAAAACCGAGCTGCAAGGAACATGTAGCCGTTTCAGATGTGAAAACTATGTTCCTGCTGAAGGCGTGGATCTCACTTACTCTTTTAGCTGTTGTCAAGCACACGAGGAAAAGAGTTTTTAATGTGAGGTCCTTAAAAGAGGCTGATTGGAGAGGTTCAAATCTTGATGACATAAGGAACCTTATGACCACGTCTAGATTCCAGCCTGGAGTGGACAACCGACGTTCCTTTGAGGTCTTAAAAGACCTAAGGAGGTCCTGTAGATCTTTGTTGGTGGAAAGATCTAAGCCTCTGTGGCGGAAAACCGCTGCCAACATACTTCTGTAACCCTTAATCGTAGGAGCTGAAAGGGATCTTACGTTCCTTAGATGTAACAGGAAGTCAGCAATCTGGGTTACAGTGGTACTGGATGAGGAAACTGCATTGGCCTTGTACCAGCTTCGGAAGACTTCCCCTTTAGACTGATAGACTCTGAGAGTGGATGTCCTCCTTGCTCTGGCAATCGCTCTGGCTGCCTCCTTCGAAAAGCCCCTAGCTCTTGAGAGTCTTTCGAAAGTCTGAAGGCAGTCAGACGAAGAGCGTGGAGGTTTGGATGTACCTTCTTTACGTGAGGTAGACGTAGAAGGTCCACTCCTAGAGGAAGAGTCCTGGGAATGTCGACCAGCCATTGCAGTACCTCTATGAACCATTCTCTCGCGGGCCAGAGCGGAGCCAACCAACGTCAGCCGTGTCCCTTTGCGAGAGGCGAACTTCTGAAGTACCCTGTTGACAATCTTGAACGGCGGGAATGCATACAGGTCGAGATGGGACCAATCCAGCAGAAAAGCATCCACGTGAACTGCTGCTGGGTCTGGAATCGGAGAACAATACAACGGGAGCCTCTAGGTTATCGAGGTAGCGAACAGATCTATGGTTGGCTGACCCCACAGGGCCCAAAGTCTGCTGCAAACATTCTTGTGAAGGGTCCACTCTGTGGGGATGACCTGACCCTTCCGGCTAAGGCGATCTGCTATGACATTCATATCGCCCTGAATGAACCTCGTTACCAGCGTGAGCTTTCGATCTTTTAACCAGATGAGGAGGTCCCTTGCGATCTAGAACAACTTCCACGAATGAGTCCCTCCCTGCTTGGAGATGTAAGCCAAGGCTGTGGTGTTGTCAGAGTCCACCTCCACCACCTTGTTAAGCTGGAGGGACTTGAAGTTTATCAAGGTCAGATGAACCGCCAACAGCTCCTTGCAATAGATGTGAAGTGTCCTTAGCTCCTGATTCCATGTTCCCGAGCATTCCTGTCCGTTCAAAGTCGCACCCCAGCCCGTGTCTGATGCGTCAGAGAAGAGACGGCGGTCGGGTTTCTGAACAGCCAAAGGTAGACTTCCTTGAGAAGAAAGCTGTTCTTTCACCACGTGAGAGTAGACCTCCTCTCTTCGGAAACAGGAACTGAGATCGTCTCTAGCGTCATGTCCTTTATCCAGTGAGCCGCTAGATGATACTGAAGGGGGGGAGGTGGGGTCTCCCTAACTCGATGAACAGTGCCAGCGATGAAAGTGTCCCTGTTAGACTCATCCACTACCTGACTGAGCATCGGTTCCTTCTCAGCATGCTCTGGATACAATCTAGGGCTTAGTATATCTTTGGGGCCGACGGAAAAGCCCGAAAAGCTCGACTCTGAAGATCCATACCCAGGTAGACAATGGTCTGGGATGGGACGAGCTGGGACTCCTCAAAATTGACCAGGAGGCCCAGTTCCTTGGTCAGATCCATAGTCCATCTGAGAATCTCCAGACAGCGACGACTTGTGGGAGCTCTTAAAAGCTAGTCGTCTGACGGAGCCGGACACAAGATCATGGTACTGCTGCACAGTCTGAGAACTGTCAACCATGGGCAAGCGAGGAAGTACAGTGACAACCCGAAGCTGTCTAGACTGTCTGGGTCGTACAGACAACTCCTTATCGGGTTGCTGAGGTTGCCGCACTGCGTCACAACAAGACACTTCTGCTGGTTGTTGAACGTCTTCCCAGTGACACACTGACTCCGTAAACAAAAAATCCTCTAACAAGGACTAAGCTTGGACTGCATGTCTTGCAACACAGCTCAAGGTCTATGGGAGCAGGTGTGGTAACAGACGGGGTTAGCGACTGAAGTGGAACCATTACCCTCCCTGGAAGCATGCTATGCTTAAATAAAAGTCCATAGGAGGCTAAGCAGCTAAAGGCTCCTCTCCAAATGACAGAGTCCTCAAGGGAAAATCAGAAGGAGGGAGAATAGCACTTTCTCATCTACAGGAACCATATCCGAGAAAAGCTAAGTTCTCTCAGTGAGGGTTTCACTGGTGCAAAAGCAGCAGACTAGAAGGCAACGTTATGAAACTGCTTGACAGTCTAGTGAGTTGGCAACAACCAAAGATGTGTGACTGAGAAGCATGCGGTAAGGTATGCAGAGCATGCTGTATGTAGAGCATGCTGTAAGGTAAGCAGAGCATGTTGCATGGCGTGCGGCTTATGCTGCATGGGATGAGGCTCATGCTGCATGGGATGAGGCTCATGCTGCATGGTATGAGACTCATGCTGCATGGGATGAGGCTCAAGCTGCAAGGGATGAGGCTTATGCCGCATGCGTTGAGGAGGATGCCGCATAGTATGAGGCTCCTGCCTCATGGGTTGAGGCGGTTGCCGCATAGCATGAGGCTTTTGCCTCATGGTTTGAGGAGGATGCCGCATAGCATGAGGCTCCTCATAAGCATGAGGCTGCCTCATGGGTAGAGGAGGATTTTTTAAAGAAATCTGAACCTGACACTAATCTAGCTGTCCGAGGATTTACCTGGTGAGACATCAGTCTCTTCACCAGCGAGTTTTACCAGATTTCCCCGGGCCACCACGTGACACAATTGGTAGTAATTCATTCAAATTACCCCTAATGAGTCAATATGGATAAATATCAACACAACATCGTGTTCAAATAGAAATAAATTTCTACCTCATACTTGGGATCGAACGCTAGCCCCTTCTAATGAAAGGCCAGGTCGAAACCAACCATGCCACGAGAGCCCATTCAAGAGTTGAGGTTCTTGCCTCAAGAGTGGAGGTGGCTGCCGCAAGAGTTGAGGTTGCTGCCTCAAGGATGGTGGAGGTTGCCGCAACGCAAGAGGTTGCTGCATAGCGCTGGTATCTGGCAACTCCCAATGCGGCAGCTCACGAGTGGAGGTAGGTTGAGGAACCTCAACATCATACGTCTGGCAGGGTGGACTGCGCAGAGGTGGAGTTGAGGTTGCTGCCTCGAGGATGGTGGAGGTTGTCGCACCGCAAGAGGTAGCTGCCTCGAGGATGGAGGAGGTAGTCGCAACGCATGAGTCTCCTACCTCAAGGGTAGAGGAGGTTGCTGCAAAGCATAAGGCTCCTGCCTCAAGTGTTGAGGAGGTTGCCGCGTGGCAAGAGGCTCCTGCCTCAAGGAAAGTGGAGGTTGCTGCACAGAGCTGGTATCTGGCAACTCCCAATGCGGCAGCTCACGCATGGAGGTAGCTTGAGGAACCTCAACATCATACGTCTGGCAGGCTGGACTGCGTAGAGGTGGAGGAGCGCTCGCAGGAGGAGGTGTGTTAACCTTCTCTGCCTGAAACTCCTGCATCAACACCGCAAGCTGAGACTGCATTGTCAGCAGCATAGACCACTAGAGTTTAAGAAAGACAACAACAAACGGAGCTACTGTCCGTTGAAACTGAGGGTCTAAAACAGCTGGTGCGGCAACAGACGGAGTTACTGTCTGTTGCGATACCACCTTGCCTCTCTGGGAGGTGTGCAGTTGTCGTACTGCAGCAAGTCCGAACTGACCCAGTGCTAATGGCACCACCTAGGAGTTGGACTTGCGCGGAAGGGACCGACTTGCACTTAAAAGCTGCAAGATTTGGTCCATGGTTTCTGCGAGAAACCTCTTCCGCAGACGAGGAATAAATGGGCTCTCTCGTCTTTGTGTGGGTGGGGTGATCACGTCGGCTACGTGAGTTGGTTACACCCGAAACCACGGAGGGAAACGTCTGTTCGTCGATCAAGGCCTGCTGAACCCATAAGTCCTTCGACATTACTTCTCCCCTGGGCTTGGGAGCTTGTAAGAGGTCCCAGACTAGGCGAACAACTGGCACGAACAGACGAACCCTCGAACGCAACACTGTAACACTTTGCGCTTATCACTGTATCACTTTTGATTTTCTGTTTGCACTTATTTCACTGAACTCGAAACTTTAAGTGGTTTGTACCTGAAACACGCAATTCTATCCTTCATTAAAAGTTAGTAATTGCGAAAACAGTATTACAATGTAACAGAAAAACATAATGAAAGATAAATAATTCAGTGGCTGGAAAAGAGATTAAACACTAGATCAAATAAACTACGTTTAAAATCTCTCACCGCATAAAGTCTGAGAACAAGAATAAAACTCTAGAAACGTTTACCTTCTTCCCCTAAAGAGACTAGGGAGAAGAGCAAAAACGATAACAACGTTACCCGCTTGAACGAAACGTTTATCCTCCTCTCTCTCCCTCCGTCTCTATCTCTCTCTCTCTCTCTCTTGACTTAGCACCTGAGAGAAGAGCCCAATTATATATATCGTTAAAACATATTATTGTTAAAGGAAAAAAAAACTGAAAGGTTTCCCAAATAAAAAGTTCCTTTATTAGAATAGAACCATTTAAGCTAAGAAAGAATGAACAAAACGCTAGAATCGGTTTACTCTTACTGCAACGTGACACCGTGATAGACTCTCTCTCTATCGTTACGATAGAGCGCAAGTTGAACGTTCTGAACGTCAACAACTGCAGAGACAAAACAAAACGTTAGTTCAACTTTGAAAACAGTACAAGACTATCAAAGAAATTCTTTCAAAAACATTAAAATAGCATAATATGTTAACAGGTAAAAACGAAATGACGGGCTCAAAGTTAATTAACTTCGGTTCCAAGAAAAGACCGCCTACTATTAGGAAAGGTCGAATATAAACAAATATAAAAATTAATTTTAATAAGTTTATAATAAAAGGAAGTTAATCAAAGAGGCCTATAAAAGGCGGAGAGATATAAAATAAATCTATAACTTTGTTAAGCAAAATTAAGAGAGTCTATACTCTCTTCGACACCAACACTTCCGTCTAAGGGAAGGGTCGGCCATTTAAAAGTGAAAGAGAGTTCATACTCTCTTCGTACCAAAATTAAATAAAAAATTAAATCAAATTAATTCCAAAAACTTGCTAAGCTAATGATATAGCTTCCTGAATAGCGAAGGCTAAACTCTAGAGCAAATACATCACCAAATCGTGAGCAATAACTCCAGAATCAACAGCGTATCCATGTAGGTCTAGCCGGAGGCACGACAGAGGAAAAATTGAGGTGGTGTTGACAAGAAGTACTAGAGTACCTGACCACAGATGGCGCTGTGGTGTTCACCCCCACCTGTATAGCGATCGCTGGCGTATCCCGACCGTAGATTTCTGTCGGCAACAGAGTTGACAGCTACATGATTATCGGGTAAGATTAATATTGAAAATTACATGATTAAATCCATGACCCAAGAGGTCAATGTAGAAGTTAGGAGGAGTGTGAGAACGCCAAGTCAGTCATAAGTAGGATGCAAAAGTCAAGACCAAGCTAACCATTTGCAATGTAACATTTTCCATGAAGAGTAAACATAAAACAAACCGTGAAAAGAGTTGTGTCTCACCGGATCCAGGTGCCTTCCTATCATTGAGAGGGAAGCAGAGAGGACTTCTTGAGGTTTACCATGATCCCTACATCTTGGCAAAGCTTCAGAAGTTTGTCTTAGTGTTGAAGAAGGGGTACCACCGAGTCTGCTAGAATCAGCCAGTCGTCCAGATAGCATGGGAGACGGATATCGATTCTGTGAGCTCAAGATGACACTAGAATGAACACTCTCGTGAAGACCTGATATGCTGTACGAAAGACCGAAGCACAACACCTTGAACTAGTATTTTTTGTTGTATAACATGATTCTTAGATACTTCCTTGAAGACAGATGAATTGGGATCTGAAAGTATGCATTCTTTAGGCACAGTGTACACATTGCAGTGGTTTGCGGACTGCTGACAGACGTAGCATGCAGTCTGCCTAGTGCCCGAATGCTGGCCATAATCCACCTTTTCACTACACAAAAACAATACTGTGGAATACCCAGAGATTTGGGCGGAAGATAAGCAGTCAAGAAGAACCGGGCACTGGGCACCACCCCTTGATTATTATTTTATACTGGACAAGGGGACCCAGCTAGAACCTCGGATAATTAAACATTAGGAACATTAGGAGAGGACATAAAAAACCAATACTAAAAGTACTATCATAGGCTGGCGTGTAAAACACCCTCTGGGAGGAAGCGTATTGAAAAATAATTAACAAAAGCAAATATTTTATTACCAAATTGCAAAAAAATGGGTTGACAAATACATCAATATGGCACTAGGATCATTGCCACTGGGTACATTCCCCATATGGGAACATTTCCATTGGGTACATTGCCCAGTTTTTTCCTAAGATAATTGGCTACTTCACATTTAACTTATACTTTAATTCAAAAGATAATTAGCTAGCTTACTAGTTAAATGTTACTTGCTACCTATTTTGTTAATGTTTGCATAATTAGAAATTAGTAATCGTTTAAACTGTTATTGGATTGTTGGAGAATGTGAGCTAAACATCTATTTAACTTTTATGTAGATTACATCAATAAATAAATATTTTGTTGATATTTCCACAAACCTAACCTAACCTAACCTAATAAAAATTCATTTTCAATATTTTTTATTTTTATAAAGGCAATGTACCCACCAGCAATGTTCCCACATGGGCAATATTCCCACATGGACAATGTACCAAGTGGCAATGTTCCCACATGGGCAACATTCCCTGTGGCAATTTACCCAGTGGTAATATCCCCACATGGGCAATGTACCCAGTGGAAATGTCCCCACATGGGCAATATTCCCAGTGGCAATGTTCTGCATACGCATCAATATATATCTCTACAACTTCAATAAGAAAATTTGTATTGTAAAAAAATAAAAACTATCTCTCTACACTTCAGTCCCACAATAACTACAATAAAAATAATTTGAGAGAAATAATTATTCTCATGTTTGATACTCCCAAATCTAGTCACCAGGAACAAATTATTCAGTAAGCCACATATCAAAAAAAAAAAAAAAAAAAAGTATAAAAGATAAAAATCCTGCTTCAAATTACCATCCCATTGCATTCCAGATACAAAACCTAAACTGCAAGCATTATCATCCCAACAAAGGCTTTACACTCAAGGTACATAAGAAACCTTCAGGCTAAGAAGAACCCTGCAACATTGTGGTTCACTATCTACACAGTTAGTCAACAGGGTCTGGACATGAATCTCCGACTACCTACTGATAAAGTATACACAACCGTAGGGATTTTTTCACTAAAGTCCACTGCACGAGTATCCTAAGAACTTTCCACAGTAAAAAACTCAAAGTATCTGATCGCAAGCTTGAAATCTCTACACATCACATCCTTCATCAATGCACCCTTCATCTGGCAACCCTTGGCAAGTCGCTTAACATTTTTAATAAAATGTTTACTGGTTGACTTCCTGATCCCATCACAAATACCTTATTAAACGGGGTAATTTCAGGTCCCGTAGCTCTAAACTCCGAAAGGTTGCCCTTAATACTATAGGTTAATAGACATTAGTCAGAGAGGTAAATGTGATGAACATATCTTCTTAATACACTTAATAAATAATAGTAGTAAGAGAATTAACCAAAGCACTCAACTTACAAGTTGCCCAGGTAACATACGACAGTATTTACATTGACTTTATAAAGCATTACCTGATAAGCAGAAAACGTGATGAGAACACAAAAGAGAGGCTGGCTGCCTCCCTCTCTCTTCAAGTCCAAATGGAGATGATGGCCGGGGACACAAGGACCCCAGGCTTCTAAATGGTCTTGGCTAAGACCCATCTCGCCACCCTGACGAAGGACTTCTACAGCTTCATCTGGGCCCAGAGAGCTTGTAGAGAATTCTTTTACATTGACTTAAAGTAATCTTAGATTAGTCTTGAAGTTATTTAAACTTATAATATAAGATTCCTTTCCAAGTGTAAGCTTAGGATAGGTAAGCTGGAAATGAAGCAGAAAAGACACATACTTGTGCATCCCGCCCAGCCAATTGCCGTGACCCCACACCACAACTAATTCTAGGGGCTCCTTAATAGCCTTCAAGAGGGGGAAGGAATATCCACAATGGATAAAGCATAGTTTAGACTTCCTCCAGGGTATTAGTCATGGTGAGAGGGGGAGCTGAGTTCATTCATCATAAAAGAAAGGGGAAGAAACGATTCTTCCCAATTCAGATAGGTCCCGGCAAGGGACTGTGCATGGATGCACAGAGTATGCTAGAAGAATTTACTGCACAACTATACACCATAGTTTTCTGACTAGGGTATGTACTATACCATAGATGTACTGGCTATCGTATATAGCTATACAATAGACACTGCCGGCACAAGGCCAGCAGGGAAGAGGTGACAGTCCACTAAAGTAGTATGATTAGGTGGCGCCAGCAGTGTGACGGCGTGCCGGAATCGCGCCGGGCATCGGCAAATCTCCATCGAGGGGGAACCCTCCCAGCCATCAGTCTATGTGGCAGAGAGAGGGCGAAACCTCAGGTTGATGGCAGATCGCCGGCAAGTCGGCGCCCCCGGCAGTCGGCAAGCAACCGGCGAAGGTATTCCAACACTGACGTCAATCAATGAGACAGAGAGGAAACCGGGCTAAGCTGACGGCTGTTGCCGGCAGGGTAGGGTGGCAGTGGACCGGCACTGATGAGATAGAGAGAAAGGATAGAAGAAGAAAGAGGGAAGGGCTGTAGCTCACTACACAACCTCGTCTTCTTCCGGAAGGAGTGTTCAAATGAAAGGGAGAGGGTAGCAACCTTTCATCCAGCCGCAACAGGACCGGCAGCCGGCTAGAGTTGCAGGTGGCAGCCCAAGGGAGGACCGAAGAACACTCTAAGATAGAGAGGTCTTCCGCCGGCAGACCGACCTGTCGTATGCTATCCCATAGTTCGACTATATGCGGGAAGCCTAGCAGTTCAGACTAACCAACGAAAGGACCAAGCCGACCCCACAACCCGCCGGCACACGGTCGAGTTGTAGAACGGTGAACAGAGGTGTGATGGCTAGGCCAACACTAAAGGACAGAGGGGGGAGGGGCGAGGGTCCTGAGGGGGAGTGTAGGGGAAGGCGTGAGCCCTCACCAACACTCCAGGGGGGGGGGGATTGTTCTGTTTCAGTACCAGCACTATCCCAGGTGTAGGAAGAATTCATTCTCCAGTCTAGGGTAGGTTAGCGCAGTGAAGGTACAGCACAAATGTACCGTCCTAAAGTATAAGAAACAGAATCCCATGGCCTGCCTAACCTAGGCTAGGGAACAAGTCCCCAGACCAGGGAAGGCAGGTGTAGGACAAGTCGCTAGGCCACAGGGAGGAAGGGTCGTAACCCTACAAGGTGTGGACTAGGGGGAAGGGCAGAGCCCCCCACCTTCACCGACCAGAAGAGACCAAGAGGAGAGTTCATTCACCTAATGGGGTAGCTGGGGGGCGAACGACTGGTACTCTGAGGTTCTGTCACAAACTCAAAGCTCATGTACTATGGCTAACAGTGGGGAAAGAAAATACCAGCCTAACCTCACTTGAATACGATTCAAGGCAAGGAGGGCTAGGACGTAGCCTAGGCTACTTCAGAGGGAGGAGATCACCTTGGATAAGGTAACTGGGGAGGTGAGAAAGTATACAAAAGCCCTAGCGTCAGGTTAGGGGCAAGGGAGTCGACTACCAAGATCATCGGAACCCCTTGTATACTTCCTAGAAGGCAAAAAAACATGTGCAATCACTGAATCTTATATGTATAAATGCCTAACATCTTCATTTCGTAAATTAACACTAGGAACACTTATTATATCATGCATGAAAGTAAATAAAAAATGCCTAGGCTATCGAGCCTAGGGGCTAGGCTAGCAATCTAGCATACGAATTTGGCTACCTACATTCGCCGAAAATGAATACTATCGGCATAATATAATTAATTCCTAGCAATGAAGACTAAATAACTAATGCTGATAATTAGTTATAAGACCGGGAATGTTGTTCTGGCTAACTAAATAAAGCATGCGAAGCGAACAACAGCGTCGGCGTCATGACGCCTCCGGTCAAGGCACAACTCCGCCACAAAACACGGTCTTTTAAGATAAAAAGGGCGTTACTATACGGCCAGAGCTGATTTATACAATACAAGAATATGGTACTCAACTTTCCAGAAGAAGGCGAGGCAGAAGATTGCGACATGATGAATTACTTAGCGAACAACTGGGAAAAAGCACCTGGTCATAAATGCTACGTAAGAAGGAATGAGGTAGGCGCGCAAAGGTGACGTCAACCAAGCGGCCAAACATGGCGGCGGTTATGATGTCACAGAGTACCGTAACGGTAACGAGGGAGGAGAACTTAGCAACGGCTCCTCCCATAACTTGCCACACTTCTCCCTCGAAGCGTAAACGCTATGTGGGGTGCAGATAGCTATGTGGCATGTCAAGCATACGTCCCCTGTTATTATACGATATCCTAAAGGGAAACCTTAAGGGTACTCGCGCCAGAAATTAGAATTCTGAGATACCTTTAGTTTAGTTCTCTGGGAATATCTACTGTAGTCATATATACCCTTAGGAAGCTACTGAAGGAACCTTCCATCAGGACGACATGGCTTGAGCCCAAAAAATAAAATAAACATTTCAGGGAAAGAGGATCCCTATATTTTGAGCAATTTTTCGTGGATATATTATGCAACCCAGAGAATAATGTATAGAGAAGAAAAGGTTAGTTTTGCAATTATTCATCTATTCACCATAAAAATTTTCCCTAATCAAAACCCCTGGTTCCTATGGGGTGGCTCAATTACCGTATATATTGGGGTATTTTTATTAATTATTTATTTGCGATGGAAATGAAGGTCATTTTAAAAAAAAAACAGTTTTTCTATATATACACCCCAATCATTTTTATCAGTAAAGTTTGTGCTGCGTATTTCTATAGTACCCAATTATCTATTTCACGAAGATAGTTATAATGTTTGAACTATGGTAGATAAATAATTAGACTGATTTACAAACTCTTTGGTATGAATTACAAGAATTACGCAAAAGAGTATGACTAGAATCGAGTAAGAATACATAGATTGCTCAAAATTAGGAATGCCCAGTTGCCCACCATGTAGCATTGTCTGGTTTACTAGGCTATCGAGGGACTAGCTTAGGCTTATATTATCCTAAACTGGGCAAAAAGCAATCAAGCAGACACCTTCTTCTAGTGTTACCTTTAAACTAAACATATGCAAGACAACTGGCTAGTACAGTGGCAACGTGTTTGCCTAGCAATTGCATGGTGGCAAATCGTTCCCAGCCAGGGACCGTGATTATAAGATGTTTACAGGGGAGGATACGGCTGTGGTTGGGCTCCACAGTGGGGGGTTGGGATTGCCCGGCTGACGTTCTGGTGGGTATCTATTCTGATGAGACTAAAACCAGACACCTTTAACTGACATTACACTAACCGTAGTCTATCTGAACAATTACCAGAAAAAAATATATGCAACTTACTTCAATTATGTTCAACCATAACAGCCAACGATCAAAACTGTAAGTGCAATTTGCAATTGCATTAAACACCCGATTCGTGGTTCCTAATAAGTTTGCGGCCACTCTATCATTTAACAGATAGGTGCAAAGCTTCTAGCTTATAGTCTCAAAATTAAATATATGTAACGGCTCCTCACCTATCCTCCTCCTTAGATTCCTAGACTGGGTTAAGTATGCTTGGGGTGCAGATATCTGTGGTTATCTACGGATACGTCCCTGATTGTACACGATATCTTAGGATAGTCGTTCCGGGGGTTAGAACCCTGTGATACCCGACGGTAATTCTCTTGTAATATCACTCACAGAAATGTTATACAGTAGGAAGCTGCCCGAGGGAACTTCCATCAGGACGACATGGCTATCTCACCCAAAAATAGATTTTTCCTACGTCAAAATCCGTTTCCTTGTAACCGTAAGCAACAGACTTCATGAAAATCTTAGGTTTTATTCTTATCCCATTCGACCTTTAAATAAGTTGGGATTATACCTTGCTTTCAATTTTGGCAACCTATTGTCATAAATTTAGTAGTTTTAAACTATTTTTTACAAAAAAATGTAGTTTATGCTTCCCAGATATACTTCCCCATTTCTGTCTAATTATGTTTAGTTATAACGTATGAGTTCTTGCTCGAAAGTATAATAGTGATGTAAATGCAGTCGTATATTTGTTTTTCTTTCATTTCTTTCTTCCACTTTCTGTATCTTTCTAAGCTCAGTCTACTTTATAATTGTCTTTCAATTTCTCAGTAGGCTACAGGTATCCCACTTTCTGATTTCTTATTTCATTTTTGTCTTGGTCCTTCTTAGTTGCCTTATATCCAGGTGTAATTCTTGAAAGTATTTTGCTGGTTGTTTCCACCAACTTTCTTCTATTTCTTTTATGTCCAAGCTTATTGTTTTCAGTATCCTTTTTTTTCATTCAGGGTAGGATTAATGTTTATGTACTGAAGCCTGTTTTCATGGAAGATGTGCAAATCTCATCCCTTAATATAATGCAAGCTGTACTTTTAGTAGCACCTAATATTTCCCTGTATACCCCATTCTCTATCCTTTGTAGTTTGTCTGGTTCAGTGTTCGTCAAGTTTGTGATAGTCAGTCCATACCGAATGGATAGTAATACTACGCTTTTCCAAAATAATTACGTTATAGCAATTTTTTTTCTATGACTGAATACGTTAGGTTGACTAATATTTTTTCTATCATTTCCCTCTTCTGAGTTTTAAGTGTGCTCCTATTACTTTTAAGTTTAATTCCTAAGTAAGTTAAATTGCAGTCGCCAGCCAAAGTAACTGAAGTAGGAAAGATTCTATATAATGGATCAATGACCGGTTTTGTCTGCAAGATACTCCTTTCAATTTTTATGTTCTTTAAACCGGGTTACCTAGAGGTCCAGTTCTATTTGATGTTTCCAAATTGGAAATTCTTAACACTATACCCAATACTGTATATTATTATGTTAGATACTATCCTCTGCTATTACACTCCCCGTAGATGTCGTGATAATAATTAGAAATACTATAAGCCATAGGTTGAATTAATTAAGGTTTACACATTTTCGAATACTAATGAATGCGTGTGATCGACTAGGCAATCAAATAAAGATAATAACTATTACACTCATATGAGGGAAATAATAGTTATGAGAATCAAATAAGAACAAGTCAAAACAGAATAAAGTTAACTTTAGTCCTCTGTAAAATTCACTTACAGGGAAATCATTGATGGTTTGTTTGTGCTGTATTTAGAAAACAGTTCTTTCAGACGAAATGTATTTTCTAACACAGTATCACGATATGACAGTAACACCCTTGAATTTTCTTCCTTTTGTAAATGCGCCAATTTCACTTGATTATTATTATTATTATTATTATCATCATCATTATTATTATTATTATTATTATTATTATTATTATTATTATTATTATTATTATTATTATTATTATTATTATTATTATTACTACCATTTGCTAAGCTATAACCCTAGTTCGATAAGAAGGATGCTATAAGCCCAAGGGATTATTTATTATTCATTACTCATTTGGTAATATTCCCATTTGAATAATTAGGAAAGCTTGAAATGCATGTATTGTTGATTTCTGTATAAATCATATTGTATCACTAGATCAAATAGGATATTTGCGTTACTTGAAAACTTATGCCCCCAAAAGTATTTCAGGAATTTGGGTCAATCTAGTTTTAAGGAAGAAGATGAGTCTGTTGACAATTGAGCGAACCCAAACGCTGGCGTCAGTTGTGTTCGTTTATGTAAAATCTTGTCTTTACTGCACATTAAAGGTGTAAAAATTATATTAATCAGGTAGCCTAAATATTGTATTAACATAATTGAAGTTACTATTTATGAGATGCTAATACTTATTCACATTACCATTAAAAATTTGTATAAATAATCATATTAAAAAAAAGTAGTTTCGAACATTGTAATTCCAGATGATTTTGACGTTGACTTGAATCGTGTGAACAGAATTGATTGACGTGGTAAACTGTTATTGTCTTTTCTAACTGGAACTATAACTTTACTAGCATTTCATTGAATCTTGATTGAAGTCTTAATCTGGGTCAAAGTTTTACATATATCTTGTAACTTAAAAAACTAGGTATGCTAGTACTTACAGTCCTGTAATATTTTGGAGGTTTTCTGATTACTAACCATTACTGGGAGACATGGCATTGTACAGATAGTGTGTAGGAAAGATGGTCATGATTATTTTTCACGCATCTAATCGTTGTTTAGCACTCTAAATGCAAATTATTTTTTTTAACTGACCCAATTTCCTACAGGGGCATTACTAAACAGGTTTCTTCCCTTGAGCACTCCCTACTTCGCCTTCTACCTCATCCCACTTGCTAGAATTCCTTCATCTTCCTGTCCAACCCCTTTCAACTTCAATTGATTACTTATTTGGATGATTACTTTTGAGTTGGTTGCTATGGATCTTGTGAGTCTCCCTACAACCAGTACTGCTTTAATGGGGGGTCTGATGGTAGTCAACCAATGTTCCATGTGGGTGCTGGCATACTCATAAGGATTAAGAGGAGATGCATGATATGCCTAGTACTTGGAGGCAGGGTTTTCTAGTTATTCTGCATGAACCAGTGTGGCTATTGCATTTTCCATGAATTTACTGAGTCTGAGAAGTACAATGTTGTACATGTGAAAATAACTCCATTTAAACCTTCCAATAATGGTGCACGGGAAAAGGGTAAACTGCTTGTAATCCAATTGAGGATATACAGGAAGGTGCTCATAATGTTGTCAGTGTCCTGTTGCTTCAAGATGAAACAAGAGACCCATGGGCTGAAGGTTATCCTCCGTACAGACCGTTCAAGGAGGGTTCTTTGGTTCTGAAGAAGGTGCACCTGTTGGGACACATTCTGATGAACAAGGTCATCCCTAGGTTTAAGGGAGTATTCCATGCTAGTAAGGTACATGAAAATAATGTCACCTATGAGCTGGGAAGACTGAGTGATGGTGAACTGGTGAAGGTTCAATATATTCAGCTAAAAGGATGGCCGTAGCCCCCTGCCTATCTCAGGAGACACTTCCTTTAGTACTCGAAGGGTCTTAACAACCCCGTAACAGAGACTTGGGATAGGTTAGGGCATGTTGATACTAGTCTTACTCCGTCTAATATCTCAGATAGGCCTAGTTCTGATTCTAAAAGTGATGGTAACTTTTTGGTGTGGCTACTGTTGTTGCATCCTATCTTTTGTCTGAAGATTGCAGCAATTCTGTATGACAAAGGAAAAGTTACAGACTTTCAAAATATTTTATTCAGCCCAAGAACATCCTCAAGTCAGACAGGACCGATAGAAATAAAGTACTGGACGCTTAGTTATACAGAACTCTTTACATTCATGCCCAACCCTCTATTCTTTACCACTCCCTTCACTTCCCCCAACACTTTGGATCCTTCATTCACTCTCTGACGTACGTCTGCTTCCAATCCACCATTTGCTGCAACAACAGACCCCAAATACAGTACTTAAACTGATCCACCTCCTCAAGTATCTCCATTCAACATGACATTCCACCTCGCACCACCTTCCCTTCTCGTACATCTCATAACCTTACTCTTACCCACATTAACTCTCAACTTCCTTTTCTCACATACCCTTCCAAATTCTGTCACTTATCAGCCAAGCTTCTCTTCCGTGTCTGCAACCAGTGCAGTATCATCCGCAAACAACAACTGATTTACCTCCCATTCATGATCATTGTCGTCTACCAGTTTCAATCCTTGTCCAAGCACTCGAGCATTCACCTCTCTCACCACTCCATCAACATAAAAGTTAAACAACCATGGCGACATCACACATCCCTGTCTCAGCCCCACTCTCACCGGAAACCAATCACTCACTTCATTTCCTATTATAACACATGCTTTACTACCTTTGTAGAAACTTTTCACTGCTTGTAACAACCTTCCACCATTTCCGTATAACCTCATCACATTCTACATCCCTTTCCTATCAACTCTATCATACACTTTCTCCAGATCCATAAACGCGACATACACCTCCTTACCTTTTGCTAAATATTTCTTGCATGTCTGCCTAACTGTAAAAATCTGATTGTTCCGATGCAATATACAAACCTCGTAATCATTTGATATAGGAATTCGCTTCAGCACAGCTGAAACAGCCTAAGAGAAAGAAAACCAGGCAGTTGTGCTGATTGGTTGGCTGGCGGTATAGGGCTGAGCTTAGCTCCCCCCCCCCACCACCAGCCCGCTTTCCTCATTCACTCGCTTCGGCTTAACGTGGATGATTGTACTACTCTCCACTCTCTACGCTGCAGCCTTTTTCCTTCTCTTGTACTTGTGTATTAGTAGTTGTGTGAATTGTAATGGACGAGAAAATTACTTGTAAGATGCGATGTTGTGTAGGCCGTGGCGGGCGCTGCAGTAGGTGGCTTTCGTCACCTTCTGTAGACCCGCACACGCTCTGCCCAACATGCAGGGGAAAACCTTGATCTCAAGGTTCTCCTTGCCGTGAGTGTGAATTCTGGCAGCCCTTGTAGAGGCAAGGTTTTGAGAATCGACGCAAATATCGCCGGAATCCTAAAGCTTCTTCTGCTTCGGAGAGCTCGCCTCTTTCGAAGAAGAAAAGTAGGGAGCCGGTGCAAAGTGTGTCGTGTCAAGAAACTACCACAGGGAAGTCTGCTCACGCCCTCTCCGAATCGGAGGAGTGTGTGAGTATGATTTTGGGAAGCTCGGATTCACAGCCTGTTGGGGATTTTTCGGGTTTCGCTGGGAAAGCCGGGTGACCTTATCCCTCCCGCTACTTTGGCGATCTCAAGGGACACCCGATAGATTGTTGTACCGTCTGATACAGATGAAGATACGTTACCTGAAAAGATGGGGGAACTTTGGGTGTCTCTCGGATTATCAGGTAAGCCTGACTTGGATTTGTTAAAGTTCCGTTTAACTCTGGCGAACGAGATTGAACAACATTTGAATGACCCGGTTAATGATGGAAACATGAATGTATCCGATTTTGCAACTTTATCAACTCCCATGTTCCCTGATGCCCCTGTTGTTGCTGACCATGTTCCTGTTAAAGCGTTTGTTCCTGGCAAAATGCAAACATTTTACAAAGGTAAAATAACTGCTGGACTCCCTGTTAAAACAAGGGAGATTAAGGTTTTAAACAGAGATTTCTTTAACCACTGCTGGCAAAACCTTTACAGCTTCGCCCGCAAGTCTGTTAAAATTAAAATCTGCCAAAACTCCTACAGAGAAAATAGGTTTTTCAGGTTCACCAAGTTCACCGACCACGGCTCTAACTACGGACATGGCTCAGGTTGTTCATCCTCGTCCAGTGTCATCTGCTGTTGCCTCGACCACCGTTCCAGTATCTCGGAGGGGGCACAAGAAGAGGAAGCGTGGGCTGTATTCCTCTCCTAGTTCTTCCTCCTCTCTCTCCTTCTTTTCGTCTTCATCTTCTGACTCTGACTCTTCTCCCCCAAGGAGAAAGAGGAAGGGGAAGAAGAGAAAAGCGAGGAAGGCCAGTCACAGTCAAAGGGACATGACACCCCTAGACATCTCCTTTGGAGGATGAGGGCGACGTGCGAGATTCCCGTGTTCCCCGTGCTAGTGGGATTGTTCACGGTGAATCTTGCGCAAGGCCTCCATGCACGACAACCGCGCTCGAGGGCGTAGGTATCGTCTCCCAGAGCATGGTGACAGGGTCCTCGGGCCCCCGAGCTACTGCTCAGACTCGAATTGAACCGCTCTTGAGAGGGGAAGTGAGAGTCCTGGCTTCAGCACGAGAAACCTCAGCTGTGGTCTCTCGTAAAGAATCCGTGGTACGCACAACTACCTCCATGGGGGTAGCCACGCGGACCGACTCCACGACTCGTGTGTTGCATGATCAGGGAGCAGGCCCAGACAGCCGTGCACTTGACCCGCGCGACTTGGGCCCGGCATGGAGCCACTTCGCGGCCAGGCCGTGACATGGGGGCCGGTCGTGCACGACCAAGCTAGCTTTTGCGCATACCAGCTGCGCGAGATGAAGCCAACCCTCATGCTTTCTGGCCATGTAACAGGGGAGACCGCGTGCACCTCTCGCATGACCAACCTGTCTACACCTCCTGGTGTGAGCGCTGCAGTTCCCAGCAACCCTGCTCGCGCTCGAGCTTCTTGGGGCTCGCAGCGAACAGCCATGCACTCGGTCGCACTGGGAACCTGGATGCATTCCGTTGGGGATGAACCATGCTAGGGTCCTTCCTTGACTCCTGAATACACGCCTGGTTCGGTCTTAGGGCCAGAGCGAGGGTATTCATGGGGATATCATCACCCGTGCAGCATGTCGCTTCCCCTACACCTACGGATGTAGCGGGACCGAGGGATCAGCCACTTCCACGGCCTTCACCGGCCGTGGAGACGGAAGATCTCGAGGTGGAGTCGCCGTTCCTAGAGGTCATTAACCTCATGCCTGAGATTAATGGCCTCAGGGGTCCTCCTGCGGTAGTGTCTGAGGATAAGTGTACAGCCTTGGAGATCCTATGGGGAGCTCCCGAAGGTAGTTCACAGCCCATCACACTATCCTGGTCAAGACAGGCTGCTCGAGCATTGGACCGAGTGAGTGACCAGATTTCAGGACCTGGTGACTCGCTTAGGAGCCAAGGTTTGAACAAGTTTCTCCTTCAACCACTCCAGCGACAGAAGAGGAACTATGTCACAGAGTCTTGTGTGCCTTGTCCTCTCCCTTCGACCCCGCGGTCGAAGCGCTTGCTGGGGGTTCCTCGGTCGAGAGCTTGAAATCCCAGATTGTCTCCTTCTCGGCCTCTGAGATTTCAACTATGGAGTTCATCTCTGTAGCTGCTTTCAATGCTGCTTCATGGCTCAACCACTGGTGTTGTACGGCCACAGTGTTCACACGGAACACCGAGCTCGCTATCCCCGAACACATGGAGCAGTACAGGAACCTAGCTTTGTCTGATGGGAAAGCTGTTGCTTTTCTCTTGGACCAGCTTGCTACCCAGTAAGCCAATCTCATCCTCAAAAAACACGAGGCAGTAGCTGCTCTTTTGGCGAGACAGATTGGTTCAGGAGAGGCCCTGGCACTCAGGAACACTCCTATTAGAGCTGCAACCTCTCTCTTTCCACCAGAGGAAGTTCGGGGCGTGTGGGATAGATAGTGCCTCGACTCAAAGGACTCTATTATCCACCAGGCGCAGGCTGTGAGTTTCAAGGGACCTGGTCCCGCGAAACCGTCCGCAGCCAGGCCAAGTCAGGCCAAGCCCAGGGGAAGTAGCAAGGGTACCGCTGGTCGTGCTCCTGCTGCTCTTGTGCAGATGAGACCTGCTCCTGTTCAGATGGGTTCTGCCCTGAAACAAACCTTTGAGTCTCTCGGGAACTCCTCCACGTCTTGGAAAGAACAGGGGCAAGCGAGGGAAAGGGAAACGCTGAGTTTGGCTTTCCCCTTCTCATGCTGCCGGAGGTAGGGGAATGCCTATCGCGCCATTAGGCGATGTGGCAGCACCTCGGGACTGAGGAATGGGTTGTGTTGACCCTTTCAGTAGCGTTCCACATGTATGCTACGACATTGCCGAGGGCTCTGGCCTTGGAGGCGGAGGTCCAGGAAATGTTGGAAAAGGATTCGCTAGAAGTCATACACGATCAGTCACCAGGGTTCTACTGTCATCTCTTCCTTGTCGAGAAGGCGACAGGAGGTTGGAGACCGATCATCGACCTTTCGCCATTGAACAAGTTTGTTCAGCAAACTGCGTTCAAGATGCTGACAGTTCGCACTGCGCTGTCAGCCATCAGGCAGTACGACTTCACGCTTTCGATAGACTTGAAGGACGCGTACTTTCAAGTACCAGTTCATCGGTCGTCCCGAAACTACCTCTAATTCATCTTCCAGGGCACGGTGTACCAGTTCAAATCCTGTGCTTTGGACTGTGCGCAGCTTCCCGAGTGTTCACGTGAGTGTTCACAGCGGTAGCAGCTTGGGCCCAGTCAAGGGGCATCCGCCTACTGATGTACCTTGACGATTGGCTGATTCTCGTTCCCTTGCAGGAGCAATTGATTCAGGATCAAGACTTGCTTCTGGCAGTGGTGAACTACGAGAAGTCGTGCCTCATTCCCAAGCAGATGGTGAAGTATCTGGGAATGCTGATCGACTCGGCAGCAGCTTGTGTTCTTCCCTCGGAAGAACGGATCAGCAGACTCAGAGAGGTTGCACAGCCATTCCTGTCGTAGGAACAACTTCCAGCCCTCCAGTGGCAAGCTCTTCTAGGTCACCTCTCCTCGCTGGAGAAGTTCGTTCCTTTTGGGTGGATCCATCTCCACTCTCTTCAGTGGTGTCTGAAGGAGCAGTGGTCGGCAGCCACCTATCCTGCCTCTCGTCCAGTCCTCATGGAACGCGAGGTAAGGGAGGATCTCCTTTGGTGGCTAAACAAGGAGAACCTCCTGAGAGGGTTTCTTATAAACCCTCCTCCATCTCAGTTACGTCTGTTCACAGATGCGTCCACGGAAGGTTGGGGTGCACACCTGGACGACTTAGTCGTGTCAGGTGTGTGGTCGGAAGAGGAGAAACACCTGCACTTCAACGTGCTGGAAATGATGGCAGTCTCGAGAGCACTCTTTCATTTCCATGCCTGTTTGAGAGAGCACTCAGTAGTGCTGATGAGCGACAACACATCCGTGGTCCCGTCCATCAACAAGTAAGGGGGTATGCTCTCACGTCCCTTGCAGCAGTTGACGAGGCAGGTGTTTCTTGGGCAGAGAGTCAACACGTAACCTTGTCAGGCAGGAACATTCCAGGCAAGAGAAATGTTCTGGCAGATGCCCTAAGTTGCAGAAACCAGAAAATAGGGGCAGAATGGTCTCTTCACCCTTGGGTAGCGAGTCGAGTGCTCCACCTCTGGGGAGAACCATGCATCGACCTATTCGCAACACGGCACAACGCCAAGCTTCCCGTGTTTTACTCTCCAGTACCAGACCCCGCAGCTGTGTTCGAGGACGTACTGCAACATCCTTGGGATCTATGGATTGCTACGCGTTTCCCCCCTTTTGCTTGCTTTGCGCAGTACTGTCCCAGGTCCTAGTAACCCCAGGACTCAGGATGACTCTCATTGCTCCACTATGGCCACACATGGAGTGGTTTCCAGATCTGTTGTCGCTCCTGGTCGTTGAGGCACCGAGAGAGCTACCATACTGGCCCAATCTCCATCGGCAACCCTTGTCGAACAGGAACCACCAGGCGGTGTAGTCGCTCAGACTTCATGCGTGGAGACTATCCAGCATCTCCTCAGAACGCGAGGCTTTTCGCGACTCGTTGCGAGAGAGATGTCTGGGTACCTTAGAAGATCCTCCTCAGTCTACTAGGGGAAACGGTTGGTCTTTTGTGATTGGTGTAGTGGAAGGGGTATCTCTCCGTTCGGAGCGTCTCTTGCTCAGATCGCAGACTTCCTAGTCTTTCTTCGCAGAGATAAGTTCTTTTCGGTTCTGCCATTAAAGGGTACAGGTTTGCCCTTGCATTGGTGTTCCGTCTGAAGGGCAGAGATATCTCCAATGCCCTAGAGATTTCTATGCTCATTAAGAACTTCGAACAGTTCTTGGTTCTCTTACTCGTGCTCCGTACGAACTCTTGAGTCATGCCTATGACATGCACTTGACCCTTAAGACTGTTTTTCTGCTAGCCTTAGCATTGGCGAAGAGAGTTGGGGAGTTACACGACCTCTCTTGTAATGTCACTCACGCAGAGGGTTGGAAGGAGACCTCCTTGAGTTTTGTGCCAGAGTTTGTGGCCAAGACTCAGAACCCAGCGATCCACGATCCCAGGTTCGAGGCCTTCACTATTCCTTCCATACCGGATGCGGCGAGTGGCGGTTCAGGTGAGAGGCTTCTCTGTCCCATCAGGTGTCTCCGGCGCTATCTTAAGCAAACTCGGTATCTCAGACCTGAATGTCGATGACTCTTCGTTAGCACCGGCAGAGCCAAAAGGGAGGTGTCGAGGAACATGGTATCCTTCTGGATCCGTCTGCAAGGCGTATGAGACTTCCTCAAGAGTCCAAACACCAGCGAGGGTTAAAGCTCACAAGATCAGGGGCATTGCCCCCACACTTGCTTTCAAGAGAAATCTTGCAGTGGGCCAAGTGCTGAAGGCTGGCATTTAGAAACGCCAGACCACCTTTATGGCCTTTTACTTTGGGGAGTTTACGCACAAGTCCTTGGACACCCTTGTTCTTGGCCCTGTGGTAGCGGCTCAAGCTATTGTCTGACCTCTCCAGTTCCTCCGGGACAGGGAATTCCCTTGTCTTGATTTTATGGTATGTTTTGGCAGTGTGAAAGCAGTCTGCATGTGATCTGCCTTTCTCTCTATCTCCTCCCTTGGAGTTCCATACATCAAGACAAGTCTTCCCAGGTAAGATTGCTATAGTTTGTTTACAGGTATTCTCCCCCCGTCTTCTGCTAGGCAAGGAAGACGGTGTATGTATAAACCCTTTGCCTTTTGGTTTTGGAGGTTCATCCAGTCACTGTGACCCTAGGGTCGAGTGTCTCACACATTCACGCGCTCAGGTCGTGCGATGCTCTTACACATCGCGCGGCGGCTCCCAGTCTCTCAGACCCCTCCATCATCATGTCGGGTCAAGAGACAAGCGTAGGTGGATTTAGTCCTCTGCGCTCATTCAAGACCAGGTCTATATCCGGGCAGTTAGCTGTCCACAAGCAGCAAAGGCAGACCTCCCACCAACCAGTGAGTCTTCCTATATTAAATGATTACGAGGTTTGTATATCATGTCAGAACAAATGACAATTTGTCCTAAATTGTATTTGTTCCGTAACTGGAATACAAACCATGCTATTTAATAGGGATATTACTTTCGGCGTAGCTGAAATGACGAGCCATTAAAATTTAACGAGGGTTTACTACCCACACCGCTATTTAGCGGGGGTAGGGGAGGGTAGCTTGCTACCCCCCCCCCCACACACACACACACACACACACCTGTGCTTGAATTCACTTTGCTCTCGGCTCGGATGATAGTCGGACGTGTCCGCTGTCATACTCGCCGCTCATTGGCAGCCATTAATGCTTTTTTTGCTTTCTCTTTTTGACCGTTTTGTGTGTGAAGTTGGCCTCTGCTATTATGCGCACCTGTCCTGGATTACCCGACCGTCCCTGTGGAACATTCATGTCGGCGGTCGAGACAGACCCTCACGCCCTTTGCCCTTCCTGTAGAGGTCAACTGTGTGATAGCGATAATAAGTGTAGTGAGTGCAGGGAGTGGTCTACCTCCCATTGGGAGAGGTTTTCGCGGCGACGGAAGAAAAAGTCCAGACGGGATATTTCTCCTTCGAAGGTTTCTTTGAAAGGAGAAAAACCCAAGGCCTCTTCTTCCGTTGCTCAAACCTCCTCCGAAGCTCCCACTCGGTCGGTCTCTTTCGAGAGACTGTTGAGTGGTAGGGTAGACCGTTGTACTGTTTTCCAAACTCGGGGTTTGAGAGATAGCGTTGCTTCCCCTAGAGAAGCAGCTCCACCTCCCCCCCGGGGGAGGATTTATCACTAATCTCTCTTTTTCAGCTTTGGTCTTCCTTGGGGCGTGAGGGTTCGCCCTCCAAGAAAGTCTTACTTGACTACATCCGATTGGGTGCCGCTGTCAAGCAATCGCCGCTTCCGGCAGAGGTTGATCCTCTGTCGATTGTCGACGTTGTGGTGTCAGAGGTATCCAATGCGGTATTACCCATCACCTCTGCCTCTTCAAACCCTACAGTAGCTGACGGCTTAGTTTCTCCCGTTCCTGTTCAACCAACGAGGGAGAAACTAAGTCCAACTGTCTCTCCCTCTAGTGTTTCTTCCCCTCGGGGAGTTCACTTACAGACTCCTCTTCGGAGGACTGCAGAAGGTCAGCTTGCTGATCCCACGGCCCCCAGAGGGCGTATTCGTCGCAAGGCTCGCCTTCCTCTTCGCCAGAGGTGAGGAGGCGCCTCTTTGGTTCTACTTCTTCGTTGCAGTCCCCCGCAGAGGAGCCTCGTTATCGATCACCGACTGTTCCTGCTTTGGTCCTGGACCTCTCTGCGGATCGTTCGTGATCCACTTCGGTGGAAGGTCGTCCTTTCAAAGGACACGTCGACCTTCCACCCGTCAGACCTGTCGACCTGCCGTCGCCTTTCCTGGATGCTGATGCACGCTACGCGCCAACGAAACCTGACCTCCACGCTCGTCAGGCCTTGTCATCTAACCCTAATACAGGGCATCAAGGGCGTATGCGCCAACGCCCGCATACTTCCCTCACGCGCTATGCATGCAATTCTGAGCATACGCGCCCAAGTTCTCCAGCGCGCCAGGCTTTGCCTGAGCAAGCGCGCCCACGCCCAACGAGGCAACCCTCACTTGCGCGCCATCAACCTCCTGCGCGCCAGTGCTCTCCTGTACGCCAGCGCTCTCCTGTACACCAGCGCTCTTCTACTCGCCAGTGATCTCCTGCGCGCCAGCGCTCGCCAGCACCCACGCCCAGCAGTCATCTCTCCTGCGCACCCACGATCTTCTGATCTGGGCGCTGTTGGGAAGTCTAAAGTGACTTCTCCCACGCGCCAGCACTCGCCTATGCGCCAGCTTTCAACAGCGCGCCAGCGCGCCGACACGCGCATTCACCTGCACGCATCCATGAGTATACGTGCAGGCGTTCCGCGCGCCCTCGCCCATCCTCTCCTGCAGTTGCGCGCCACCATTCCGACGCGCGCCAGGGGTATCTCTCCTGCGTGGGCTCCCCCTACGGCTTCTTCAGGGGCGCGCAAACTCTCGCCCGCGCATTCAACGCCCTGATCCTGCGCGTGCGCCAACAGTCTCCTGCACGCTCGCCTGTGCGCCCACAGTCTCCCGCGCGCGCTCCTGTGCGCCATCACTCTCCCGCGCGCGATTCCTGGTATTCTCCATCGCGCGAGCACCATTACGCGCCCCCTCGCGAGCTTCAATATCCTCTCGTGCTTGAGACTGCTGAACAACGCATGGCAAGGTCGCCATTGCCTCATTCCCCTCTCCGTAAACGCATAACAGCGCGTATTGTGGCGGAAGGGAAACATCCGGAGGGGTCCAGGATCCCTAAGCCTTTCCAGGCGAACCCACCTATGGGAACTCCTCCCAGGGATCCTTCTATCCCTGTCCCTTCAAAGGGGGTGTCTGACAGCGCATCTGTTAGCCAACAGCCTTGGTTCGGTGCACTAATCAGAGCAGTTACACAGGCGTTCAAGCCTGTTTTCTCTGAATTAGGTCACAGATCCTTGGCTGTCCCTACCCCTCTGAAGAGAAAAAGAGGAGTTCCGGACGCGGTAACTTCTCCAAGGGCTAAGTTGACTCCACGCAAGCCTTCGAGGCAGGTTCCTTCACTTCCCCAGACTTTCTCTCCTTCCCTGTCAGAAGGGGAATCACGTGAGGTGAGACTTTCCCCCATCTCACCAATGAGGGAAACATCTCCTCGCGCTGAGAGGTCTTCTCAGGTGGGGGCTGGAAGGAACTTACCATCTTCGATGTTAGAGTCCTACATCCTTCCCAAGGAGGAATCTAAGGACTCTAAGACTTTACTAAAGTCCTCTACAAGACCAAGGACGGAGCCAACTAGTCACTCGGAGAACGTCCGCGACTCTGCCCAAGAAGAGCCTTTTGGGGACAGATGACTTCGCTGCAAGTCCTATGTCAGGAGAACAGCAAGAGTCAGAACATGTGTTTTGGCAAGTTCTGGCTCTAATGAGGGCTCTCAATGGGTTTTCCGACCCAGAGATCCCTCCTCGAGAGGGCAAGGACACAGTCTTGGACCATGTATTCGGTATTCAGAAACCCTCTAAGACCAGTGCAGCTCTGCCCTGGTCTCAGGGGGTTAAGAGTACCAAAGACAAGATCACTGTACAGCTCTCCGAGATGTCCTCCTCCAACCGTTCCATTGCCGCCAACAAGCTCCTTCCACCTCGCATACAGCAGAGGAGGTACTTTGAGATCTTGGAGGAGCCTTGTTTAGCTCTTCCTCTCCACCACTCGTTGGAAGAGCTTACCAGGGGAGTCCCTCTTGAGAGACTCTCCAACCGGCAGGTCTCGTTCTTGGTAACCGAGATCCTTAACCAGGAGAAGGTTGCAAAGTGTGGTATGCAAGCCACGATCTGATTAGGGACCTTAGGTATCCTGATACGCTCGGAGGATTTCTCCAAAGAACGTACCAGGAAAGCTATGTAGACGTTCCTACTCTCAGGCACTCGCACGATTGAGTTATTGGCCCATCAAGTCTCGAACTTGTGGGCAAACACCATCCTGAAACGTCGGGATGCGGTAGCTGAGAGATTCCATCAGAAGGTCCCTAGCACCGAGATCAATAGGCTCAGACATTCTTCCTTAGAAGGATCCATCCTGTTTGAGCCTAAGGATGTGGAACAGGCTGCTGAGAGGTGGAGGAAGTCTCACCAAGACTCCCTCTTTCATAGGGCTTTGACATCTAAGCCCTATAAGCCTCCAGCACCCCAGCAGTCCCGTCCAACCAAGACCTCTAAATCACCGACAGCAGCGAAGACAGTGGTGTCTAAGCCCTTTCCTGTCAAGGATGGGAAAGGCGAAAAGTTCTCCAGGGGAGGTAAGATTCCTAGAGGGAGCAGCCGAGGCCGCAAACTCTAGGATTGGCAGTCCCCCTGCATGTCCACCAGTGGGGGGATGCCTACAAAGTTGCTCAGACAGGTGGCAGCAACTCTGGGCCAATTTCTGGACGATTTCTTTAATCAGTCAGGGATATCGAGTCCCGTTCACAACATCTCTACCTCCCCTGACGACGAATCCAGTGTCATTGAGCTCCCTTGCCATGGGATCGGCAAGGGGGCAAGCCCTTCGGGCAGAAGTCCAGACCCTGTTGAAGAAGGGCGCTCTCCAAGAGGTCCTCGACGAGTCTCCAGGCTTCTTCAGTCGACTCTTTCTTGTAAAGAAGGCGTCTGGAGGTTGGAGACCAGTCATCGACCTCTCAGCTCTGAACAAGTTTGTCAAACAAACTCCGTTCAGCATGGAGACGGCAGACACAGTCAGACTAGCAGTGAGACCGCAAGACTTCATGTGTACACTGGATCTAAAGGACGCGTACTTCCAGATCCTAGTCCATACGTCTTCAAGGAAGTACTTAAGATTCATCCTAGACAAGAAAAGGTACCAGTTCAAGGTGCTGTGCTTCGGTGTCTCCACAGCACCACAGGTTTTCACCAGAGTGTTCACCCGAATATCTTCATAGGCACTCAGGATTGGCATCTGTCGCCTCCGTTATTTGGACGACTGGTTAATCCTAGCAGACTCGGTGTCATCCCTTCTTCAACACCAGGACAAACTTCTGAGACTTTGCCAAGATCTGGGGATCTTGGTAAATCTCCAGAAGTCCTCACTGCTTCCCACTCAAAGACTGGTATATCTAGGCATGATTATAGACACCAGTCTCCACTAAGCCTTCCCATCAGACGACAGGATAGCGAGGCTGAGGAAGGTCGCAAGTCCTTTTCTCAGACGAGAAGAACTTCCAGCCCAATCGTGGTTATGTCTCCTCGGTCACCTTTCATCGTTGGCTCATCTAGTTCCCAACGGTCGCCTCAGGATGAGATCCCTCCAGTGGCGACTCAAGTCCCGGTAGAATCAATGTTACAGTTCCCCGGACGTCCTGATCCCTATGGGACCTGCAGAACTGACGGACCTCCAGTGGTGGGTGGCAGACGAGAACCTACGAAAAGGAGTGGATCTTCTCGTCCTCCCCCCGGATTTGATGCTTTTTCCGGACGCTTCAAAGAAAGGGTGGGGGGCCCAGGTGCTGCACCACACGACCTCAGGCCTGTGGTCAGTCAGAAAAGTATCTCCATATAAATCTCCTAGAGATGAAGGCCGTCTTCCTGGCCCTTCAACAGTTCCAACAATACCTGGCGGGTCACTCTGTGGTGGTGATGAGCGACAACACCACAGTAGTGGCTTACATCAACAAACAAGGAGGTACTTTTTCTCAGCAGCCATCCCATCTAGCAGTAGAGATACTGAGATGGGCCGAAATCCACTCGATACCACTATTGGCACGCTTCATTCAAGGCAAAAGGAATGTGCTCTCCGACAATCTGAGCAAAGCGTCTCAGATAGTGAGTACCGAGTGGTCTTTGGATCATCTAGTAGCCAACAAAGTCCTGACTTTGTGTGGTTCTCTGACTGTGGATCTTTTTGCAACGGCCCTGAACTTCAGGCTCCCGTTGTACTGCTCCCCAGTCCCAGACCCCAAGGCTCTCTGGCAAGATGCTTTCCAACAATGGTGGGACAACATCGGCGTTTACTCCTTTCCCCCGTTCTGTCTGATGAGGATGGTGCTCAACAAGACCAGAACATCGGTCAATCTTTCAATGACCCTCATAGCTCCGCTATGACATCATGCGGAATGGTTCCCGGACCTTCTGCAACTCCTAACGGAGCTACCAAGAGAACTCCCTCCACGACACAATCTTCTCAAGCAACCACATGCCAACATCTTCCACAAAGCCGTAGCTTCACTGCGACTTCACGCCTGGAGAATATCCAGCATCTCTCTGAGAGAGGATTTTCGCAGCAAGTTGCTGTCAGGATGTCTGGACACCTGTGAAAGTCATCTGCAGCAGTCTACCAGGCAAAGTGGAAAGTCTTCGGTGGTTGGTGTCGTGGAAGGGGTATCTCTCCAACAATAGCAGAGTTCCTCGTGTATTTGCGGGAAGATTTGCGCCTTTCAGTCTTGGCAGTGAAAGGCTATCGCTCAGCCTTAAGTCTAGTTTTCAGGCTGAAAGGAATGGACATTTCTTCATTGCTAGAACTTTCTCTACTCATACGTAGTTATGAACTTACCTGCCCTCAGTCGGAAGTGAGACCTCCCCCATGGAACGTGGTTCGAGTTCTCAGGTCTCTTAAGAGACCTCCCTATGAACCATTGCGCCAGGCATCAGATCGCCACCTAACCGGGAAGACGGTGTTCCTGCTAGCTTTGGCTTCGGCCAAGCGAGTCAGCGAACTTCATGGTCTCTCGTAGGACATCGCCCATTCAAGGGGATGGGGGGAATAACGTTCAGCTTCATCCCTGAGTTTATTGCTAAGACTCAGAATCCTGGAGTAGCGGATCCTCGATTCGACTCCTTCCGGATTTCTAGTCTCCGTTCTGTAACAGATAACCCAGACCATCTCTTACTATGCCCAGTAAGGAGTTTGAGGCTATACCTCAAAAGAACAGCTGCAGTCTGTCCTCATGTGCCAGCACTATTCGTCAGCACAGGAAGGACTAAGAGGAGGGTCACCAAGAACACCATCTCTGCATGGATTCCTAGGGTCATTGATCTGGCCTTGAATCCAGATCCTCCTCCATCATGTCGCCCTAGAGCACATGATGTCAGGGGCATAGCTATGTCCCTGGCCTTCAAAAAAAAAACTGTGAAGCAGGTTCTTCAAGCAGGGGTGTGGAAGCGTCAAACAACGTTCACAGCCCACTACCTGCAAGATGTGACCCACAGGAGGCTCGATACGTTCTCTATCGGCCCTGTGGTGGCTGCACAACAGCTGGTTTAAAACCTCAGGCTCCCTAGTGGACAAGTAGCAGAAGGTTGAGGGCATTGTTACCCGGTTTTTAGTCTGCATGAATGAAAAGGTTTGACTGGCCCTTATTCTTTTCTTCATCATCCCCTCTCTTGGGGAAAGCAGCATCCTGGGTTCTCTGCTTAGCTGACCTCAAACCACTGCAGGTAAACCATACTCCCTTGTGTTCCTAGTATTAAGTTAATACTGTTACGTCCCCATACCCTGACAAGGTGGTATTGGGAAAATCCTAGTCTACAAGTTTCCATCTAAAGAACTTCAGAACAACTTCCAAGGACGAGTCACACTTCTTCATACCTTCACACACAGCTTGCATAGGCCGCAGTCCTTGCGTAGCAAGGTTCTAGCGAGGTGCAGGGGGCTCCTTATTTCTTGGGTGCTTACACACTCAAATAACGAGCCCCCAGGCAAAGCCAAAAAGCCAAAACTGGCTGGGATGTCCACCCTTCCTAATGGGTGAGTCACCCCTATTAAATAGCGTGGTTTGTATTCCAGTTACGGAACAAATGGCAAATTCGTAGATAATTTGTATTTTTCCTAACTATACAAACCTTAGCTATTTAACCAAACTTGCCTGCCAGCCCTATCCCCCTTGAAGTCCTACCTCCAAGCAAAGTGAGTTCAAGCACAGGTGTGTGTGAGGGGGAGAGGTAGCAAGCTACCCTCCCCTACCCCTGCTAACTAGCGGTGTGAGTAGTAAACCCTCATTAAATTTTAATGGCTCGTCATTTCAGCTACGCCGAAAGTAATACCCCTATTAAATAGCTAAGGTTTGTATAGTTAGGAAAAATACAAATTATCTACGAATTTGTCAATTTTCCTAGCTATACAAACCCGTAATCATTTAATATAAATGCTCGCTTCTACCATCCCTCTCATGTTCCACATTGAGCCTAAAGCGTTTGAATAAGGAAAGCGGGCTGGTGGTGTGGGGGGGGGGGAGCTAAGCTCTGCCCCATACCGCTAGCCAACCAATCGGCACAACTGCCTGGTTTTCTTTCTCTTCGGCTGTTTCAGCTGAGCTGAAGCAAATTCCTATATTAAATGATTACGGGTTTGTATAGCTAGGAAAAATACAATTTAGGACAAATTGTCATTTCATACATCCCCACCTCTTCCAAACCCATCCTGTACTTCTAAGATTGCATTATCTGTTTTATCCTTAATCCTATTAATCAGTACTCTACCATACACTTTTCCAACCGCACTCAACAAACTAATACCCTTTGAATTACAACACTCATGCACATCTCCCTTACCCTTATATAGTGGTACAGTATTATCATATTGATTAAAAAAATTTGTGATGTTTACATATATGATTTACATTGAGAATATATCATTGTTGATATGCTAAAGGGACTGAATAACTTATACTTTTATTTTTCAGATGGAAGTCTCTGCATATGATGACTATGAGGAATATGGAGGAGAGGCTGATGATGTTGAATATTTGGATTACTATGATGATGTGAGTATGAATCATAAAGTAAGCAAACTTTTAATAATTATTGTGGATGCCTTTTGTTTATGGCAATTACAATTTTATTCTCAATGTTAATTAGCCTTTAAAAGAGAGCGCAAGTGCTGTAAAGCTTGATAGATATGAAAAAATATTCTTATGATTTGTATAGAGAACTTTATATGTAAGAGACAACAACTTTGGCAGTTTCTGGCCCCTATGGTCTTCTGCCACCATCCCAGATTGCTATTGGCTAAAACCCAGACCACTCATGTGACTGGTGGAGAGTTTCTCTTCAAGATCCTCTTTTATGTGATACAATTCCCCTCAACCCTCTTAATGAGAGAATGCCATGATGAAGTCATTGAGCTTCAGTATGGCATATTATTCCCGTATTGAAACTTGGTAACAGGCATGAGGGTTCTCGAACTTGGGGAATTTGCTCCCCGAGTTCGAATCTAAATTTCTCTCTCATCTTTTTCTTCCTCTTAATATTACTTCGACCTTTTCCTAATTTTATAAACTTTCTTTCGTGTTGCTGTCCCAACTCTCCAAGTAAAATTTCCCATATGTATATGTGTATATACAGTATGTACATATAAATGTATTTGTCTTTTTTTTTTTTGAATGGCATGCATGTTTTTACATCTGTTATTGCCACTGGCGTGGATGTCTCTTCATCCATTATGGCTGCCTGCTTTGATGAATGGGAGGAGGTGTTGTGGTTGGGAGGTATTTGCGCTCAAACCTATATGTAAGAGTATGGATGATCTCAGCCACCCCAAAGATAGTTTGGACCTTTTTGGCGGAAGTATTCTCAAGAGTTGGGTCTTCGGAATCCAGGGGGATCCAATGCTTGGGGTAGGACTCTCGGCTTTTGGTCGGAAGCTCGTCATTACAGATATGGGGAGGATGATTCCATAATTTCTTGGTCTCAGACCTAACAGGCTGGTTTAGCTTACACTTGTGCCTCTGTATCTGTTTGTTCCGTAACTGGAATACAAATCACGCTATTTATTAGGGTGTATTACTTTCAGCCGAGCTGAAATGACGAGCCATTAAAATTTAGCGAGGGTTAACTACCCCCACCGCTAGTGGGGGGGGGCGGTCAGCTTCCTACCACTCCCACTCACACACCTGTGATTTAGCTCACTTTACTTTTGGCTCGGATGGAGAGCAGTTGTTTCCCCTCTACCTCCTCGCCTATTCTGGACTGCCATTAATTTTTGTCTTTTAACTTACTTTTGTTCCGTAACCGAAATACAAACCACGCTATTTACATTGGGGTTACATTTTAGCGTAGCTGAAATGGCGAGCCATTAGAATTTAACGAGGGTGTATTACCCCCGCGCTAGTTAGCAGGGGGGTAGGGGAGTGGTAGCTAGCTACCCCTCCCCCCCTCACACCCCGGTGAACTGCTTCACTTTCACTTTTGGCTCGGACATGGACAGACGTCTCTGTCTTTGTCCTCACTTGGCAGCCATTGTTTGTTTTGTCTTTACTTAATCACTTACTTTTCTTTTACTCAATATATATGTAAAAATTTTTTCGTGTTTATGTATATATTTGAGTATAGAAATCAGTAAGTTTCCTTTTCAGAGTTTGTGCTTGTGTGTGTAGTGTACGATATCTCCGTGGAGCCCTCGGCAGTTAGGCCACCATGGTGTAATTTCATGGGTCGCGATCGAGTTTGACCTCGGTCTTTCTCTCTCTCTCTCTTTGAGGTCGTTCACCCTTTTACTACGCTACTTTTACTACGTCTGAGTAGCTTCCTCCCCGTGTGGGTGGGGTTGCTACGCCGTACGTTTTGTCTCAATTAGTTTATGAATCTAATTGTATTTGTTGTTTTTTCAGCTTGTAGAACGATTCCTTTCGGGGTTTTCGTTCTTTCTTTAGTGTTCATTCATTTTTAAATATTAAACTTAGCCGGTGAATATATAATAGCTGACGTCTCCGACGGCTCGACAGATTCCAAAAACTCGCGAGCGATCGCCGTGAAGGTTACGGGTGTGACCACCAGCGCCGACTATCGGCCAGATACCGCATATACTTGTCAATTTCTCCAGTTCTTCTCTGTCGGTCTTGTCGACAAGTTGGTTCCTCTCGCTTTATGACCTCGAGTTTTCGACCGAATTGGTGAAGTACTTGGTTTTGGTTTTATTGCTTTCGCCGTGTTGGATTATTCAATACTATCTTCAAAAGAAATGCTTTTGAAAGGAGAGGAAAAGTGTTTTGCCTTTGCTTTTTTTTTTTTTTTTTTCTTTTAATCTCTGGTTTTTCCATAGAGAAAAGATGGCCGACCCTTCCCTCAGTGTACGGAAGTGTGTTAAAGGCTTTTAGTAATTATTTTATCACTTTATAAATTATTGTTGATATTTATAGATTTACCTCTATATATTTTATATTTTATATCTCACCCGCCTTTATTAGGCCTCTTCGATTAGCTTTCCATTTATACTAAACATCAAGATAAATTTTATGTTTTTGTTTATATGCGGCCTTTACCTATTCTTTGTAGGCGGTCCTAACTTGGAAAACGAAGTTAAACAACGTTGAGCCCATTCAACTTTTATTTTTGTTTAGTTTAAAACAGTTGCTCTGTAAGAGTGATGAGATGAATATTTTTTAGAAAATATTTTAAGAAATATATTCTTTGAATAGTCTTCGTTTTTTCAAAGATGAACTAACGTTTGGTTTTATTTATGCTACGCAGTTTGCGCTCTATCGTTACGATAGAGAAAGAGAGAATCACGGTTTCACTTTGCAGAAAGAGTAAATCGATTTTGACGTTTTCTTCATTCTTCTTTCAAACTGAAGTGTTTTAGATACTAATTTAAAGGAACTTGTTAATTTTCAATTTCTTAGTCCTTTCAGTTTTTTCCTTTAGTCAAATAACCTGTTATTGACGAAGGGTGAGTGTGCCATTCTCTTGTGAGTGACAAGAGAGAGAGAGAGAGAGAGAGAGAGAGAGAGAGAGAGAGAGAGAGAGAGAGAGAGAGAGAGAGAGAGAGAGAGAGAGAGAGAGAAAGAAAGAGAGAACGATCCGATCTTTATTCTCGTCCCAAGTCTCTGTACAAGGAGTTTGGGAGCGAGTAACGTTGTTCTCGATTCAGTTTTTTACTCTCGTCCCAAGTCTCTGTACGGGGAGAGAGGATAAAACGTTTTAGTTTTTATTCTCGTCCCAATGCACTGTACGGTGAGAGATTGAAAACGTAGTCCTTAGTGAACTAGTGTTTAGTCTCCTCCCCAGTCACTGATCTTTTTAACTTTATATATTTCCGTTTTATTCGATATATATGTATATGTTTATTGATTTTTGCATATGTGTTTCATTTTGTACTAATGTGCTTACATTATACGACTCATTTCGCAATTCTAACCTTTTGATGTAAGGGAGAATTGCGTGCTTCAGGTAGAAATCAGTTTTATTCATGTCTAATGTGAAATTATTAAAAAATACGATATCAGTGAAGTAAGTGCAAAAAACATGTTCTGTGTTGCGGAGGATTCGTTTGTTCGTGCTTGTCACTTGCCTAGTCCGAGACCTCTTTCAGGCTCCCCTGCACCAGGGAGAAGGAATGTCGTAGGACCTAAGGGAGTGAGGAGTTTAAACCAACGAACAGACGTTCCCTCAAAGGTATCAGACGTTGCTCGGCAAGCACGTCCTTGCCATAAGACAGGAGAGACGAAGTTTCTCCTCGTCTTCCGATGATTCGTCTCTTTAAAATCCTGGGCGTAAAGTTTCGAGACGGTTGAAACGTTTATTAGTTCCTTCAGAACAAGTTCAACGTCCTAGCTGTAGTCATCATAAGAGTCCCGTTCATAGCGATGACGTTCATGTACAGACATTTCTGCCACAAACTCGACGTGACGTTGAGCGGTAGACACCGTAGACACAACGTGACATCGAGTGTCAGTCACCGTAGTCTCGATATAGCATCGATCAGCAGTCACTGCTGTTTACTACGTGACGTTTGAACGTCAGCCACCGCAGTCACAGGTTGATCCGAAGTTAAGTGTTTTGCAAGATATGCTGTTAAAGCTTTCTTCTTCAATAGAAGCTTTTGATCCTGTTCCTGTGCGAAAGGATCCTTTGCTTTTTGTACGTCACGGTTCTGGGATACGTGATTCAGGTCTTCAACCTTCTAGACGAGCTTTGTTACGCCACGCTGACGTTATCTCTAGTGACAGCTTTGCTGTTAAGCGAGATGCGGAGCATAAATCTCGATGTAACTTTGATCGCTTTGAACGTCAGCCACCGCAGTCACAGCGTGACGTTGAGATGCAGACACGACGTGACGTTGAGCGGTAGACACTGTAGACATGACGTGACGTCGAGGGTCAGTCATCGTAGTCACGATATAGCATCGAACAGCAGTCACCGCTGTTACTACGGGACGTTTGAACGTCAGTTACTTCTGTCACGACGTGTAGTAGAATAACATTCTCTGCAGTCACAACATGACATCGACCCTCCAACTTTAACTTCTGTTCATATACAAGTTGATGTAGCCTGTCAGGCTTTTCCTTCACGTCATTCTGAATATAAATCTCCTTCTCGCAAGACTTTAGATTTATCAGATGATGTGCCTTCTGAAGATGTTGATGACCCCCTTTCAACTAATGTACCTTTGGGGAGTCATTCAGAAGAGGAGTAACCTAGGGTGGTCCAACAATCCCTTGTTTTTTAATTATGAATTTCTTTAGTGAAATTTTGTCCTACTCGTTTTGTAACGGCTGCTCCGCCGTCTGAGTTTACTCTTGGCATGACTTTCTTCGACTCCTACATTTACTAAGTCAGTTCTCTCTTGTTCTTCCAAGAGGGCCATGCTCTTACTGGGAGACTGGTTGGAATCCAGGAGAAGTTTAGGAAAGTCTGCTTTTGCTTTTCCTCCTTCTTAATTAGCTTCTCGCTCAGGCATCTGGTGTGACACAGGAGAAGCTCGAGGAGAAGTTCTCGGCTTGGGAGTACCTGCCTCTACCCAGGGAGACTTCTTAAGCCTTGTGGACTCTCCTCGTCGTCTAGCCATGAGACGCTCCAAGATTTTATGGTCGGCTTCAGAGCTAGACCATCTCCTGTTAGGAGTTTTTTTTCGAGCGTTTGAAGTTTTTATTTGTTGGATTGGTCCCTGGGAGCCTTAAGTAAGAAGGTCTCTCCAGCTGTCAATGTATTGCTGTACAATTATGTCATGCATGAACAAGGCTATCAGGGATGGCTCCAATGATCTGGCAGCCACGTTCACTGCAGGAACAAGGCTATCAGGGATGGCTTCAATGATCTGGCAGCCACGTTCACTGCAGGAGTACTTAAGATGTAAGTGCGCTCAATGTGTTCATTGTCAAGACAAACTTCACGATGAAGACTACCAAATCTGTCTTGGCAGCAGTAAGGGAAGGCGACTGGATGGTCTCTCTTGACCTTCAGGATGCATACTTCCACATCCCGATTCATCCAAACTTTCAACAACATCTGAGGTTTGTGGACGGGAAAGTAATGTACCAATTTCGAGCACTGTACTTCGGCCTCATTCCTGCTCCTCTTGTTTTTACAAGGCCCTTGCAAAATGTAGCAAGCTTTCTACATTTTTTGAGGATTCAGAGCCTCCCTTTATTTTGACGACTGGCTAATCAGGGCGTCGTCATTAAATCGCTGTCTGGAGAGCCTCTAATGGACATTAGACCTAACCAAGGAGCTAGGTCTCATAGTGAACGTAGAGAAGTCGTAACTTACAGTACCCCATCCCAGACTATTCTTTATTTGGGAATGGAGATACAGTGTCTGATTTTTCGGGCCTTTTCGTCTCCCACAAGAATGGAACAAGCTCTGTTAAAAGTCCTTCACTTGCAAGAGAAAAACAGTTGCTCTGTAAGAGTTTGAACTAGCCTCGTGGGAACTCTTTCATCGCTGGAGTAGTTTATCTCTCTGGGGAGACTCAACCTTTGCCCTCTCCAATTTCACCTAAACCATTGGAACAAGGAGAAGGGCTTAGAGAGTATCTCTTTCCCAATCTCCAACTCAGTCTAGACATGTCTGACTTGGTGGGACAGCAACATCAGACTTCGAGAAGGTCTTTCTCTTGCGATCAAGAACCCAAACCATGTGTTGTATTCAGATGCATCGGATTTGGGTTAGGGAGCTCCACTGGACAGTCTGGAATGCTCGGGTCTTTGGTCCACGGATCAGAAGGAACTCCATTTAAGGCAAGTAACATCCCTCCTTTGGCGAGATTTGTGCGAGGAAAAATGAATGTCTTGGTGGACTGCCTCAGCAGAAGAGGACAAGTCATCTCCATGGAGTGGACGTTGCACAAGACTGTGTGCGAGAAGCTATGGATGACATGGGGTCAACCCACCATAGATCTTTTTGCGACTTCACTGACAAAGAGGCTCTCGACTTATTGCTTTCCAGTTCCAGATCCAGAGGCAGCCCACATAGACGCTTTACTGCTGGACTGGTCTCACCTGGACGTTTATGCCTTTCCACCTTTCAAGATCCTCTCACGAAGGGACCAGGTTGATGTTGGTTGCTCCACGCTGGCCCGCGAGAGAGTGGTTCACAGAGGTACTTCTATGGCTGGTAGACGTTCCAAGAAGTCTGCCATTGCGGATGGATCTCTTACGACAGCCTCACGTAAAGAGATTTCATCAAAGCCTCCCCACGCTTCGTCTAACTACCTTCAGACTATCGAAAGACTCTCTTGAGCTCGAGGGTTTTCGAAGGAGGCAGCTAGAGCGATCGCGAGGGCTAGAAGATCCTCTACCATCAGGATCTATCAGTTGAAATGGGAGGTATTTAGAGACTGGTGCAAGTCCTCCTCTATTTCCTCTTCCAAGTGCCTCTGTAGCGCAGATTGCGGATTTTCTGCTTTATCTGAGAAACGGTCGCTCCCTCTCTGCATCCACCATTAAAGGCTACAGAAGCATGTTAGCTTCTGTTTTCAGGCATATGGGTTTGGATCTTTCTAATAACAAAGATCTCCAAGACCTGCTTAAGTCTTTCGAGACTCCCAAGGAGCGTCATATTTCGACTCCTGCTTGGAACTTGGACGTGGTCCTACGGTTCCTTATGTCAAACAGGTTTGAACCATTAAATTCAGCCTCCCTGAAGGATCTTACCCTCAAGACACTTTTTTTTTGGTGTGCTTGGCTTCGGCTAAAAGGGTTAGTGAGATACATGCTTTTAGCAAGAACATCTGCTTCTCCACTAATAAAGTAGTATGCGCTCTTCAACTTGGTTTTTTGGCCAAGAATGGACTTCCGTCTCGTCCTTGGCCTAAATCATTTGATATCCCCAGTCTTCCTGAGATTGTGGGGAATGAAGTTGAAAGAGTGCTGTGCCCCGTTAGAGCTCTTAAATTTTATTTATCCAGAGCTAAACCGCTACGAGGTTGTTCAGAGGCTTTATGGTGCTCCGTTAAAAAGCCCTCTTTGCCCATGTCTAAGAATGCGTGGTCTTATTTTATTAAACTTTTGATTCGGGAGGCACACTTTCATTTAAGTGAGAAGGATTGTAATTTACTTAAAGTCAAGGCTCATGAAGTCAGAGCGATAGCAACTTCAGTAGCGTTTAAGCAAAATAGATCCATTAAAAGTATTATGGACGCGACCTTTTGGAGAGGCAAGTCGGTATTCGCTTCATATTACTTGAAAGATGTCCAGACTCTTTATGAGGACTGCTACACACTGGGACCATTCGTAGCAGCGAGTGCAGTAGTGGGTGAAGGCTCTACCACTACATTCCCTTAATCCCAATATCCTTTTAATCTACTCTTGAAATTTTTAATCTTATTTTGGGTTGTACGGGAGACTAAGAAGTCTTTCGCAATCTTTTTGATTTGGCGGGTGGTCAAAATGTTGTTTCTTGAGAGCGCCCAGATTAAGGGTATTGATGAGGTCCTGTTATAGGGGTGTTCGCCCTGGATATAACAGCTCCTGGGAGTCTTTCAGCATCCTGAGAGGATGGCTGGGCTTCGTGAGGAAAGCAGACTAATGAGGCAAAGTAATCATCAGAGTCAGCTTCCTTACCAGGTACCTATACTTAAGTTGGTTTTTTATGAAATAATTGTCAAAAAACTCTTGAGCATATACGCCTTTATTGTATTAATACTGGTCTCTACCCACCACCATGGGTGTGAATCAGCTATTATATATTCACCGGCTAAGTTTAATATTTAAAAATGATATTTTGATTATAAAATAAATTTTTGAATATACTTACCCGGTGAATATATAAATTAAAGGCCCTCCCTTCCTCCCCGATAGAGACCCAGCGGACTGAGAAGAACTGGAGAAATTGACAAGTATATGCGGTATCTGGCCGATAGTCGGCGCTGGTGGTCACACCCGCAACCTTCACGGCGATCGCTCGCGAGTTTTTGGAATCTGTCGAGCCGTCGGAGACGTCAGCTATTATATATTCACCGGGTAAGTATATTCAAAAATTTATTTTATAATCAAAATATCATTTTTAAATTACATAATTACATAGTTACATATAATTATAATTGTTATAATTCTGTGTTGGTTACAGCTCTCCTTCCGTGAGTGTAAGTGGTTGTGAGGGCACGTGCCTGTTGTGTAATTCTTGTGTTCCTTTCCCTTGGGATTCCTCTTCGGAGCCTTCCCGGGGAATGAATGTTAACTAATGATTTTTGTTTTTATTTTTCACAGTTACCGATCTAGTTCGTTTCTGTAATGTGACATCGGAGTGAGCTGTCTTGTTGAGGCCTGGGGATTCGGCTGTTGCTGCCTCCCCTATAGATCTTCGTCAGGGGCGTGTCTCCTTCTCCTGGAAGTACTCCCGTGACGATTGACAGCTCTCCTGTTCTTTTTAGAACACTCAGGAGGCTCGCCTCCTTGGGTGGGTAACTTTCCTTCCGAGGGAAGTTTTCCTGTCCAGGCTTGAGTTTTTTCCCTTTGGGGGTTCTTCTCTTGCCTTTTTTTCGTGTGACTATGCTCTTGGTGCTGAGCGGTCGCACCAGCAGTTACGCTCAAGGGGCTGGGCAACTGCAGGAGCCCCTCTTCGGAGGATTGCTCTTTTTAGGTCACTGGCTGACCCGTCTCTTCTACGAAGTGTTTCTCTTTCGTTCACGAGAGAGTACACTCATAGAGACTCCTCTTCGGAGGACACTTCTGCTGTTGTTGCTGTTGTCCGCCTTCGCCGTAAGGCTCAACGTTCGCTACGTCGTAAGGGCCTCCCATCTCCCTATAAGGGTGCTAAGAGGCGCCTTTTTGAATCTCCGTATGCAGCCTGCAGTTCCTTCTTCTTTACCTTCCGCCCCTGGTGCAGATGGACAGCAGTCTGACCTCGTCTTCCAACGGACAAAGGTCTTCCGACGGACAACGATCTTCCGACGGACATCGGTCTTCCGACGGACAACGGTCCCTTCGGGGCAAAGGGTTGCCTCCCACGGGGGTGCTTCCCTTGCGTGTCAGGGTTCCCCTGCGCGCCCTTCTGCAGTGTTCTCTCCTGCTCAGTGTTAGCGCACAGGCGCTCTCCTGCTCAGTGTTAGCTCACAGGTGCTCTCCTGCTCATCAGTTTTTCCTGATCGCAAGCGCTCCCGTGTTCGCCAGCTCTCTCCTGTTCGTCAGCGCTCTCCTGTTCGTCAGCGCTCTCCTGATGAGCGTCGCTGCTGTTCCTGTTGGTTCCTGTTATGCACCCTGTGCGCCCACGTTCGCTCGCGCAATCTAGAACTGTAAGTTTACTTGTGAACGAAGGTTCTGGAGTGGGAGGTGAGACCTTCCGGACTCACCAGTGGTAGCTTATACACCCCCCCCTGGAACCCCCCCAAGCGGCGGCGCGAGCCCTAAACCACGCCCCTTGGGCGGAGTTACCAGGGACGAGCGGGTTGACTCGGCAATGGAAGTCACATTTTTGAAGTTGAAATAGAACAAAAAATAACACAGAAGTGGTTGAGCTTACCTTGGTTGTGCAAGTTATGAAGGAATTACTGTGAAGGTGCAAATTGTTGGACGTAAAGGTCTTTTTACTAGTAAATTCAATCTTCTTGTGCTCTCTTGGTTGATATGAATATTGAAAGATTCCAGTTAGTTTGTTTTCTGTGGAATAATAGTGATTGTATGTGTGTGTTTTTGTATATAGCCTACTCTGTTGAATTATGAAGTTGTTAGAATATTCCCTCCTAAGTACATGGTCTCCTCGGCTCACGGGGGAAGGGTTGGAGGGTGACCCAGACTTTGAGTCCGGAAGGTCTCACCTCCCACTCCAGAACCTTCGTTCACAAGTAAACTTACAGTTCTGGAGAGGGAGGTCTCAACCTTCCGGACTCACCAGTGGTAGCTAGGCAGATGCTTCAGGGGGCTTGAAGATGAAGTCCAGCGACCACAGCATCGAAAGCTCCCTGTAAGCCGAGGAGAGCATAGTAAGAGCTGAAGACAGAGTCGCTTCTCCAATTCATTCTGGACATGATTTCTTGTATAGATACTCCATTGTATAGCAGTCTTGATGAAGCTTGACCCCTTATAGAGTGGAAATTCGTTGACTGTTTAGTTGCATTTGGGTCGGCTCTGAAAATGCACTCCCTAAAAAGTTGTCTCATTTTTTGTAGAGACATTATCTTGAAGTGTTCATCTAGCCATATGTGGTCTTTCCTGTCTATGTTTCTTTCCATACAGACTTTGTTTGTGTATTCCAAATAGAAGTTCAATTGTCTGACTGGACATATTTTTGGTCTGTTAGGAAGCTTCCTAAAGCTGATCTCTATTGGCGTGTAGTTGTTCTTTTGGTTTTGGCCATGAAGGAAGGGTGGTTCCGTAACACAGTGTGTTCTGGGGTGAAGGTGCTCCTGGAAATGCAGAGATTGTTAAATTGATTTGCTCTTAAAGGGCAAGCTAAGGCTACTAGGAACAAGGTTATCTGTGTCAGTAGTAAGGTAGAGTTATCTCTTGTGGTGTTGAGAAACGAGATTACTTTGTCTAGATCCCAGCCAGGGAACTGGTGAGAATTTCTAGGTTTCTTTCTGTTAACTCCCGATATCATTGCTTTGACATATTTGTCTTCTGCAAGACAGTAACCTGGGAAATAACCTGACAAGATAGGACCTAAAGCTGCTCTGTAGCTCTTCAGGGTGTTGTAAGACAGTCCCTTGTCTATAAGGTGATTGAAAAATAAAATAATTGCTAACAGGGGGAATTTGTTGTCTCTTCCATACTCCTTGTGAATGAAATTTTTAAAAATGTTGTATAGGTTTTCATACTTGTGCAAGGAGCTGTCCCTCAAGCTGACAGCAATTTTGGAGCAAACCTCAGGAGGAAAGACGTTAGGGAGCTGATCCTTTAAATTTTGAAGGCGATCAAAGTTGATTGGAGCTTTGCTGAGGGTGAGATATAATCCTTGAGAACTATCTGGTAGTCTTCGATCTTCACAATATATCGTTTGTGCTGCTTCGCGACTGAGAAGGAATGTCGAAAGATGAAAGGAAACGAGACGCTTTAGCTCCCGAGCAGACGTTCCTGTTAACGTTTCCCAGGACGTTCGCCCTTACCATAGTAAAGGTGAGGTTAAAAGGTTTGGCTCATCATCAGATGATGATTTTCCTTAAAGAGGTTGGCGTCAAGCTTCTAGACCTCTTAAGAGGAAATTTTACCGGCATCCTTCCAGGACATCACAAGCAGGCTGTAGTCGTTGGAGCACCCCTGAACGCTTTTCGTCCGAAGAAGAAAGCTCGCCTTCTAAGCGTCCTGCTAGGGTATTAGATTCTGTTGAGAATCGTCCTGCTGTTGAGCAGTTATCTGAACTGGCCGTGACGTCGATTCATGCTCCTCCGCCCCCTTCATATTGGCTCTCGCCCGCTGGTCGCTCTAAGCGGTCTTTGAGCGGTGGAGAGAACAAGCTTGCGATTGATATTTCGCAAGCAGATCCTAATTTTAAGATGTTGCAAGAAATGCATGAGAAGCTTTCATCATTCATGAAAGGCTACCAGAATACGGAAGCCTCCTCTCTAAAACACTAAACGGCGCAAGGCGGGGAGTCGGCAAACGCTTGTTGATCAAGTTTCTCAACGCGCTGAACGTGAAGTTAAACGTACTACACGTGAAGTTGAATGCTCTGACTTTCAGGAAGTCGAGTGTCCTCCTAATAGAGGTGCTGTTCATGCACTTAGCAGTGATAGTGATCGTCCTGCTAAAAGCACTTTAAAGCGTTCAGCAAGGCACGATGTCGAGCGTTCTGGTTTAGCAAATCAAGGCGTTGTTCTTTCTTCTGTTCACAAAGCCGAGTATCCTCCAGCACGTGACGTCGAGCGTGATGTCGGGCGTCATCTCATCGAGCATTCAACAGAACGCGAGCGTCCTCCAGGACGTGACGTCGAACGTGATGTCGGGCGTCCTCCCATCGAGCGTTCAACAGAACGCGAGCGTCCTCCGGGGCGTGACGTCGAGTGTTCTTCCATCGAACGTCCTCCGGGGCGTGAGCGTTCTCTAGTACGTAACATCGAGCATCCTCCTGTGCGCGATGTACAACAGCAAGCATCCAGACAGGACGTTGAACGAAATACAATTCTTCTTAGCTCTGATCGCACGGATCGCGAGCGTTCTGAGGAGCGTCAAGGCGCTTTATCGGAGGAAGAAGATGATGTTCCTCTTTCGCCTACCGAGCCCTTTGAGGAGTTATCTGAAGAGGACAACTCTATGTCTTTTCGTCCTTCGGTAGACTTAAAGAAACTCATGAGGATTTTTCATAATGAATTTCCAGAGTCTTTTGTTCCCGTGGCTCCACGATCGCCTCCATCGGAGTTTACTCTAGGGAAGCCTAAAAAGAAGTCTCTGTTCAATAAGATGGTGCTCTCTCGTTCATCAAAAAGAGCACTTAAATTGATGGGAGACTGGATGGGATCCAAGAAGGAACAAGGAAAAGCAGCCTTCGCGTTCCCCCATACTAGATTGGCATTTAGGTCTAGTACTGTATATGGTACGATACTGGAGAAGTTGTCAGCTTGGGAGTTCCTGCCTCTGCCCAGGGAAACTTCTCAAGCCTGGTAGACGCTCCCCGTAGATCGGCCATGAGGAAGACTAAGGTTTTTTGGTCTACCTCTGAATTGGACCATTTGCTCAAAGGTGTCTTCAGAGCCTTCGAGGTATTTAACTTCCTTGATTGAACTCTGGGGGCCTTAGGCAAGAAGGTGGCTACGTTCATGGAAGGGGACTCTTCGAACTTGATCCACGTCATGTCCTGCATGGATAAGGCATTGCGGGACGGGGCGAATGAGTTGGCAGCGATTTTTACAGCAGGCATTCTCAAGAAGAGAGCCCAGTTGTGTTCATTTCTGTCTGTAGGGGTTTCTCCTTTTCAGAAATGTGAATTGTTGTATGCTCCGCTGTCATTATCTCTGTTCCCACAAGATCTTATTTGGGAGATTTCTTCCTCGTTAACGCAGAAGGCCACTCAAGACCTAGTCTCGAAGACGGCAGGAAAGTGTTGCCATCATCTTTCGTTAGCCGCAAACCTAAGGAAGTTGCTCCTTTTCCAAAGTTTTCCCAGTCCTTTCGAGGAAAGCCTTCCATTAGAGGTAACTTTAAATCAGATGGAAAGGGAACTAAGAAAAGAGGAGCCAAGACAGGGCGAAGCAGAGTCTGACTGCTTTCGCCTTCAGGCAGTAGGAGCCAGACTACACACACCTTCTGGCAGGCATGGGAGAAGAGGGGTGCAGATCTTTGGTCAGTCCGACTTCTAAGGAAGGGCTACAGGATCCCTTTTATAAAGCAACCTCCTCTAAGGTTAACCCTGGTGGATCTCTCTCCCAGGTACAGGGAGGAATTAAAGAGGCAAGCATTACAGCTTCAAGTGTCTCTCTTGTTGGAGAAGGGAGCAATAGAGAAAGTATAGGACTGGCAGTCACCAGGCTTTTACAACCGCCTTTTCCTGGTTCCCAAGAACTCGGGGGGGATGGCGTCCAGTTCTGGACGTAAGTGCTCTCAACGGTTTTATCCAGAAGACAAAGTTCTTGATGGAGACGACGAAGTCAGTGCTTGCAGCGGTAAGGAAAGGCAACTGGATGGTGTCACTAGACCTCCAGGATGCTTATTTCCACATCCCGATTCATCCGAGGTTCAAGCACTTTCTGAGATTCGTATTCCAGGGAGAGGTCTTTCAGTTTCGAGCTCTGTGTTTCGGCCTCAACACCACCCCACAAGTCTTTACGAAGCTTATGCTCAATGTAGCAAGGATTCTCCACTCAAGAGGCATCAGAGCCTCCCTGTACCTAGACGATTGGCTTTTAAGAGCTCGCTCTCAAGATCGCTGCCTGAAGGATCTTCAGACAACATTGAAGTTGACAGAAGAATTGGGTCTTCTGGTCAACAAAGACAAATCTTCTCTGAAACCATCTCAAGAGATTCTATATTTAGGAATGATGATTCGGAGTCGAGTTTTTCGGGCTTTTCCGTCTCCCTTAAGGACGGAGCAAGCCCTTCAGAAAATACATGCGTTCCTAGGAGAGCAGAGTTGTTCTGCGAGGAAGTGGATGAGTCTGTTGGGGATTCTCTCCCCGTTAGAACAGTTCGTCTCTCTGGGAAAGCTGAACCTTCGACCACTCCAATTTCACCTCAACTCTTGCTGGAACAGGGAGAAGGATTTGGAGAAGGTGTGTATTCCTGTCACAGAGTCAATGAAACGTTGCCTTCAGTGGTGGAATGACCCGATCAAGTTTCGGGAAGGTTGCTCATTAGAGTTGAAGAGCCCAGACCTTGTGTTGTGTTCCGATTCCTCGGACTCGGGGTGGGGAGCAACACTAGGCAAACTGGCAGTATCGGGTGTGTGGACGGAGATTCTGAAGTCTTTCCACATAAATCAAAAGGAGCTGCTAACAGTTCTTTTGGCCCTGAAGAGCTTCGAAGGGTCAGTCTGGAACAAGGTGATACAAGTCAATGCAGACAACACCACAGCATTGGCCTATATTGCCAAACAAGGAGGAACGCACTCGATATCACTTTACAAGACGGCAAGAGATCTGTTCATCTGGGCAAAGGAAAAGCCGGCGATGCTACTCACAAGGTTCATTCAAGGGGAAAAGAATGTTTTGGCAGACAGTCTCAGCAGGAAAGGACAAGTCCTATCCACAGAGTGGACTCTACACCTAGAAGTGTGCAAAAGTCTGTGGAAGCTTTGGGGTCGCCCTTACATAGACCTGTTCGTGACTTCAAAGACCAAGAGACTAGAGACATATTGCTCCCCAGTGCCAGATCTTGAGGCAGTACACACGGATGCATTCCTGCTAGATTGGTCAAATCTAGATGTGTGCGCTTTTCCGCCTTTCAAGATCCTGTACAAAGTGCTACAAAAGTTTGTAACAAGCAAAGGGACCAGAATGACCTTGATAGCTCCCCTCTGGCCCTCAAGAGAATGGTTCACAGAGGTACTGGAATGAATGGTGGACACTCCCAGAAGCTTCCCTTTACGAGTAGATTTACTCAAACAACCCCACTTGGTAAGACACCATCAAAGTCTCCAAAGTCTTCGACTAACTGCCTTCAGACTATCGAAAGACTCACAAGAGCTACAGGCTTTTCGAAGGAGGCAGCTAGAGCGATTACAAGAGCTAGGAGGTCTTCAACCATCAGAGTCTATCAATCCAAGCGGGAAGTTTTGAGGGAATGGTGCAGGGTCAACTCTGTTTCCTCTTCCAGTACCTCTGTAGCCCAAATTGTTGACTTCCTTTTATTCCTGAGAAGAAAACGAAGTTTTTCTACATCAACTATCAAGGGATACAGGAGTATGTTGATGACTGAATTTAGGCACAGAAACCTGGACCTTTCAAATAATAAGGATCTACAAGAACTGATTAAATCCTTTGAGACAACAAAGTAACAGCACCAGGATTCATCAGCTTGGAATCTGGATGTTGTGTTAAAATTTCTGATGAGTGACAAGTTTGAACCCCTGCACTCTACATCTCTGAAGGACCTCACGATGAAAACCCTTTTCTTGGTTAGTTTGGCAACAGCCAAGAGAGTTAGTGAAGTCCATGCATTCAGTAGAAGTGTGGGTTTTCAGGATAGTAAAGCGATCTGCTCATTACAGTTGGGTTTTCTCGCTAAGAATGAGCACCCTTCCCAACCTTGGCCTAAGGCCTTTCAGATTTCGCACCTGGCGGACATGGTTGGAAATGAGTTAGAGAGGGTTTTATGTCCAGTAAGAGCCCTCAAGTTTTACTTAGACAGAACACAAAATTTAAGAGGCAAGTCGGAAGCACTGTGGTGCTCGGTGAAGAAACCCTCCTTGCCAATGTCTAAGAATGCCCTGTCATACTTTATCAGACTTTCAATTAAAGAGGCTCATTCTCATTGCAGTGAGACAAACTTTAGTCTTTTAAAAGTCAAGACTCATGAAGTGAGAGCTGTGGCAACCTCGGTGGCATTCAAACAAAATCGTTCGTTGCAAAGCATTATGGACACAACCTTCTGGAGAAGCAAATCTGTGTTCGCTTCACACTATTTGAGAAATATCCAAACTCTATATGAGGACCGATACACTCTGGGACCATTTGTAGCAGCAGGTACAGTGGTGGGGGAAGGATCCACCACTACTTTCCCATAATCCTAATACCTTTTCTCCTCTTGGAACTTTTATTTGGTGTTTTTATGGTTGTCTTGTGGAGATTGCGACAGTCTTCCGCAATCATTGATTTGTCAGGTGGTCTATTTTGTTCCTTGAGAGCGCCTCGGAAATGGGTATTAGAGGAGGCTCTGTCACAAAGAGGTGTGATCACCGGTTGGCAGCTCCTAGGGATCTTCAGCCCCCTGAGAGGACCGCTGGATCTCATAAGGAAAGCAGACATAATGGCAGAGTATCATTGAAGTCAGCTTCCTTATCAGGTATGAACCCTTAAGTTTGTTTTGTATTTAAACTCTTAAGCAGAATTCCAATTATATTGGCTGTCTCTAACCCTCCACCAAAGGTGTTAATCAGCTATATATATAACCACCAGGTAAGTCTTGTGTTTAAAAATGTTATTTTCATTATAAAATAAATTTTTGAACATACTTACCTGGTGGTTATATATAATTAAAATCCCCCCCTCCTCCCCTCTAGAGACTAGAGGCATGGAAGATATGGATACCGATGGAATGGTTTCTAGGTACCTCGCTAGAGGCGCGCAGGTAGCACACCTGGCTATCCAATCGGCGATTGACGCGAGTTTTGAATTTTCTGCCGTGACGTCAGGGACGTAAGCTATATGTATAACCACCAGGTAAGTATGTTAAAAAATTTATTTAATAATGAAAATAACATTGTTCCGTAACTGAAATACAAACCACGCTATTTAATATGGGTTATTACTTTCGGCGTAGCTGAAATGACGAGCCATTAGAATTTTAACAAGGGTTTACTACCCCACCGCTAGTTAGCGGGGGTTAGGGAGGGTAGCCTGCTAACCCCCCCCTTCCCCCCCACAGACGTGTCCGCTCTCACCCTTGCCTCTTTGAGAGCCATATTAATGCTTTTGTCTTTTTTACTTACTATTTCTTATACTTGTAATATATATATATAAACATTCTTTATGTTTATGTATATATTTGTGTATAGAAATATAGTAAGTTTTCTTTTCAGTGTTTGTGCTGTGTGTGATGTACGACAACGACACTTGCGTAGTGCAAGGCCACCACAGTTCCACTTCGTGGGGAACAACTTCTCCCTCTGGTCCATCGGTCTTCCCGTCGGCTTATTTCCGTTAACTCGGCCGCCGCAGGGGAACCGTCATCGCCTGGACTCTCTTCATTCATCTTTTATCCTCGCTTTGCCTCTTTTCCTACGGGAAACTTGGATTCTCATCGAAGGGAATGTGGCCTTTTTTTAGATTGACTACGGTCTCTCTCTACTCGAGGTCGTTCACCCCTTACTACAACTACGTACTATTACGATAGCTCCTTTCCCGTTGCGGGTTAGTTGCTATTTCCGTTGTTTGTCTCAATTATTTTTTGTGAAATCTAATTGTGTTTTAACTTTTCAGCTTCTCCGTGGGGAACACTTCCCTTCGGGGGGTCAGTGGTTCTCACTTTTAGTGTATATTCTTATATGATTTAGATAATTATAATTCTGTTATAATTCTCTTTTTTTTTACAGCTACTCCGCCCCCCTTCTCCCGTGGATGTCATCTGGGGAAGGAGGGCGCATACTTAATTCTTATTTTATGTTATTCCCTCGGGGTTTCTCTTCGGAGTTCCTCCTTGGGGAATTTCTGTTAAAATAATTATTTGATGTTATTTTCCCACTTAACTATGCAGTTCTTCTTCGTTCGACTCAAGAGTGCCAGTGAAGCAGAGTCTGCTGTCTCTGCCGAACTGTCCTGTTCATGGCTGGGGAATCTACTGTTGCTGCCGTCCCTCAGAGAATGTCGTCATGGGCGTTATCCCTTCTCTTAGAAGTACTCCCGTGACAACGTGCCAGCACTTCAGATCATCTTAGAACGCTCAAGGAGGTTCGCCTCCAGGGGTTGGACAACTTCCCTTCCGAGGGAGGTTTCCTCCCCAGGTGTGAGGTTTTCTCCCTTCAGAGGGAGAACTTTTCATACCTTAATAAATTCATCGCCTTCGAATACTGTTGCTGCCCCTTGGCCAGACTTTTCTCCCCCCTTGCTGAGTTTCTCTTCCTTCAGGGGTGGAGCACAGTCTTGACAAGTCTCTTCTACGAAGTGTTCACCTCTCTCGATTGCGAGAGAGGCCACTCATAGAGACTCCTCTTCGGAGGATCGTTCCTGATAAAGTCAGCTTGCTGATCCAACGGCCCTAAGGGGCGTCACCACGAGTGTCTTCAGGTCTCTTCTACGAAGTGTCACCTCTCTCGTTCGCGGGAGAGGCCACTCATAGAGACTCCTCTGCGGAGGATCATTCATGATAGGTCAGCTTGCTGATCCAACGGTCCTACGGGGCATCACCACGAGTGTCTTCAGGTCTCTTCTACGAAGTGTCACCTCTCGTTCGCAAGAGAGGCCACTCATAGAGACTTCTCTTTGGAGGATCAAGCAGAACTTCCAGTGATCTCTACCTTGTGCTGCAACGTGGTCCTATGGACTTCAGTCCTGGACTCTAGCACGGACCTTTACGGTCCCATCCGTGGATACTGGCCCTTCCAAAGGGCACATCCCAGTTCCTGATCGTCTTGCCAGCTGACCTACCGATCTACCAGCGCAACCTTGCGCTGCAATGAAGGACTTCGGTCCTGGGCTCTAAAGCAGATCTGCTTACGGTCCTCATCGGGGGATGCCCGCCCTTTTTTAAGGACACATCCCAGTTCCTGATCGTCCTGCCAGCTAACCCTTCAACCTAGTGCTTCACGCGCTCGCCGAAGCGCGTAGAACGCGCGCGCTCGCTGATCTGCTTACGCGCGCAAGCACCGGCAATCTTCTTAGGTGCGCAAGCACCGACGATCTTGTCCGCGCGCGGGTACCGATGGTCTCCCGCACGCGCGGCAATATTCTTGCGCGCGCATGCGCTGATGGTCTTTCGCGCGTGCCAACATTCTGGCCCACATGGGCTCTTCGCTCTGATCCTGCACGTCAATCTGATTCCTGCACACTATGAAGTCGCGCCCGCGCGCCAAAATTCTGTCCCGCACGGGCTTTTCATTCTGATCCTGCACGTCAATCTGATTCCTGCACACTCTATGAAGTCTCGCGTGAGTCCAGCGCAATCGCCAATACCCTCCCACGCACAAGGCTGCCGGACAATGCGCGGTAAGGACGCCATCACCGCATTCACCCCCGCAAGCACAACAGCGCACTTGCCGGTAGGGGGGAAGGTTACAGAAAGGTCCAGGGACATTTCTTCCTTATCTTCCTTCTTCTTACAGGCGGCTCCTCCAGAGGGAGTGTCTGACAGCGCAGCCATCAGCCAGCAGCCCTGGTTTGGGGCTCTAATCAGAGCGGTAGCACAGGCTTTCAAGCCTTTTCTCTCTGAGTTGGGCCACAAATCCTTGGCTGCATCTACTCCCCTGAAGAGGGAAAGAGGAGTTTCGGACGCGGTAACTTCTCCGAGGACGAAGCTGTCTCCTCGTAAGTCTTCGAGGCAGGCACCCTCCCCCCCTCAGACTTTTCTCCCTCCCCTTCGGACGAAGATTTCCTGTCCTCAGGAGAGTCACGTGAAGTGAGAAGTTCCCCCATCACACCATTGAGGGAAACCCCACCTCGCGCGGTAAAGTCTTCTTGAATAAGGGTGGAGAAGAGCCGGCCTCCGTCGTTGTTGGAGTCCTGCATCCCTCCCAGGAGGGAGTCAAAGGACTCCAAGACAATACCAGGAGGCCCCTAGCACCGTAATCTACAGGCTCAGACATTCTTCCGTTATGGAAACGAACCGGTTTGAGCCTAAGGACGTGGAGCAGGCTGCTGAGAGGTGAAGGAAGTCACCAAGACTCCCTCCTACATAGGGCTTTGACATTCAAGCCCTATAAACCTCCAGCACCCCAGCAGCCACGTCCCACCAAGACAACGGCAGTGAAGACAGTGGTGTCTAAGCCCTTTCCGGTCAAGGACAAGAAAGGCAAGAAGTCCTCCAGGGAAGGGAAGAATCCTAGAGGGAGCAGTCGAGGCCACAAACGCTAGGATTGGCAGTCCCCTTGCATGTCCGCAGTGGGAGGATGCCTACAAGGTTGCGCAGACAGGTGACAGCAACTCGGGGCTGATTCCTGGACGACTTCCGTAATCAGTCAGGGATATCGCGTCCCATTCACAACATCTCTACCTCCCCTGAGGACGAATCTGGTGGGATCAGCAAGGGGGCAGGCCTTTAGGGCAGAGGTCCAGATTAAAGCAAACTCCATTCAGCATGGAGACCGCAAACACGGTCAGTCTTGCAGTGAAGCCGCAAGACTTCATGTGTATACTGGATCTGAACGACAGGTACTTCCAGATCCCAGTCAGTCTGTCTTCAAGGAAGTACTTAGGATTCAGCCTAGACCACAAGGGGCACCAGTTCAAGGTGCTGTGTTTCAGTCTCTCCACAGCACCACGAGGTTTTACCAGAAGTGTTCTCCCTAATATCATCGTGGGCACACAGGATTGGCATCCGTATCCTCCGTTAACTGGATGACTGGCTGATCCTAGCAGACTCGGAGTCATCCCTTCTTCGACTCCGAGACAAACTTCTAGGACTTTGCCAAGATCTGAAGATCATGGTAAATCTCGAGAAGTCTTCCCTGCTTCCCACTCAAAGACTGGTTTACCTAGGCATGATTATAGACACCAATCTCCACAAAGCCTTCCCATCAGACAACAGGATAGCAAGGCTGAGAAGGGTCACAAGCCCTTTCCTCAGTCGAGAAGAGCTTCCAGCCCAATCGTGGTTATGTCTCCTTGGTCACCTTTCATCCTTGGCTCGTCTAGTTCCCAACGATTGCCTCAGGATGAGATCTCTCCAGTGGCGGCTCAAGTCCCGGTGGAATCAAGGTTGCGATTCCCCGGACGCCATGATTCCTATGGGTCCTGCGGAACAGACGGACCTCCAATGGTGGGTGACAGACGAGAACTTACGGAGAGGAGTGGACCATCTCGTCCTTTCCCCGGATTTAATGCTGTTTACAGACGCCTCAAAGAAAGGGGGGGGCATGTTCTGTACCACAGGACCTCAGGCCTGTGGTCAGAATCAGAAAAGTGCCTTCATATAAATCATCTAGAGATGAAGGCCGGTTTGTTAGCCCTTCAGCAGTTCCAACAATACCTGGCAGGTCACTCTGTGGTGGTAATGAGTGACAACACCACAGTAGTGGCTTACATCAACAAGCAAGGAGGTAACTTTTCAAAGCAGCTATCCCATCTTGCAGTAGAGATACTGAGATGGACCGGAGTCCGCTCGATTTTACTATCGGCGCGTTTCATTCCAGACAAGAGGAATGTGCTCGCCGACAATCTGAGCAGAGCGCTTCAGATAGTGAGTGTCGAGTGGTCTTTGTGTCATCTAGTAGCCAACAAAGTCCTGACTTTGTGGGGTTCCCTGACTGTGGATCTGTTCACGACAGCGCTGATCTTCAAGATTCCACTGTACTTCCCCCCAGTCCCGGATCCCAAGGCACTCTGGCAAGATGCCCTCCAATAACGGGGGGACAACATCAACGTGTACGCCTTTCCCCCATTCTGTCTGATGAGGAGGGTACTCAACAAGACAGAATATCGGTCAATTTTTCAATGACCCTCATAGCTCCGCTATGGCATCACGCGGAATGGTTTCCAGACCTTCTGAAATTCCTAACGAAACTTCCAAGAGAAGTCCTTCCACGACATGATCTACTCAGACAACCACATGCCAGCATCTTCCACAAAGCCGTAGCTTCGCTACGACTTCGCGCCTGGTGACTATCCAGCATCTCCCCGCTGAGAGAGGATTTTTCGCAACAAATTGCGATTAGGATGTCTAGACATCTGCGAAATCATCTGCATCTGTGTACCAGGCAAAGTGGAAAGTCTTCGGTGGTTGGTATCTTGGAAGGGGTATCTCTCCACTAGATGCCACTATTCCAGCAATAGCGGAGTTCCTCGTGTATTTGCGGGAAGAAAGGATGCCTTTCTGTCTCGGCGGTGAAAGGCTATCGCTCGGCCTTAAGTCTAGCCTTAGGCTCAAAGGAATGACCTTTTCTTCCTCGCTGGAACTTTCCCTACTCATACGAGCTTATGAACTTACCTGCCCTCAGTCGGATGTGAGACCTCCTCCATGGAACGTGGTTCAGGTTCTCAGGTCTCTTAAGAGACCTCACTATGAACCATTACGCCAAGCTTCAGTCCGCCACCTAACTTGGGAGACGGTGTTCTTACTAGCTTTGGCTTCGGCCAAGCAAGTCAGTGAACTTCATGGTCTCATATGACATCGCCCATGCAGGGGTATGGAGGGAAGGTAACGTTTTAAACTCGTCCCTGGGTTTGGTGCTAAGACTCAAGTCAGGGGGGGCCGGGCGCTTGGTTCGACTCCTTCCGGATTCGAGTCTCCGTTCTGTAACAGATGTCCCAGACCTTCTCCTACTGTGCCCAGTAAGGAGTCTAAGGTTATATCTCAGAAGAACGGCTACAGTCCGTCCCCAGGTGCAAGCATTGTTAGCACTGGGAGGATTAAGAGGAGGGTCACCAAGAACACCATCTCGGCATGGATTCGTAGGGTGATCCATCCGTCCCTGAATTCAGACCCTCCTCCGTCATGTCACCCTATAGCACATGTTGTCGGGCGTAGCTACGTCGGCCTTCAAGAGAAATTTCTCAGTGACGCAGGTCCTTCAAGCTGGGGTGTAGAAGCATCAGACGACCTTCACAGCCACTACCTGCACGACGTGACCCACAGGAGGCTCGATACGTTTTCTATCGGCCCTGTGGTGGCTGAACAACAGCTGGTTTAAAACCTCAGGCTCGCTAGTGGACAATTACAGAAGGTTGAGGGCATTGTTATCTGGTCTTAGTCTGCATGAATTAAAAGGTTTGTCTGGCCCTTATTCTTTTCTTCATCTTCCCCTCTCTTGGGGAAAGCAGCATCCTGGGTTCTCTGCACAGCTGACCTCAAACCACTGCAGGTAAACCATGTTTCCTTGTGTTCCGAGTATTAAGATAATACTGTCACGTCCCCATACCCTGACGAGGTGGTATTGGGAAAGTCCTAGCCTAAAGTTTCCTTCTAAGGGACTACAGGTCAACTTCCTAGGACGAGTCACACTTCAGACCTTCACACACAGCTTACGTAGGCCGCAGCCCTTGCGCAGCAAGGTTCTAGCGAGGTGTAGGGACTCCTTATTGTTGAGTGCTGACACACTCAGATACTGATTCCCTGGGCAAAGCCAAAAGCCAGTACTGGCTGGGACTTACCATCCTTGCTAAGGGGTGAGTCACCCATATTAATAGCGTGGTTTGTATTTCAGTTACGGAACAAATGACAAATTCGTAGGCAATTTGTATTTTTCCTAACTATACAAACCTTAGCTATTTAATCAAACTTGCCCGCCAGCCCTATCCCCCGTAAAGTCGTACCTCTAAGCAAAGTGAACTCAGCACAGGTGTGTGTGAGGGGGAGGGGTAGCAGGCTACCCTCCCTACCCCCCGCTAACTAGCGGTGGGGTAGTAAACCCTCGTTAAAATTCTAATGGCTTGTCATTTCAGCTACGCCAAAAGTAATAACCCATATTAAATAGCTAAGGTTTGTATAGTTAGGAAAAATACAAATTACCTACGAATTTGTCATTTTTCAGCTTCTTCTCCATGGGGAACACTTCCCTTTGTTGTCTCCCTTCCTGTCGAGGCCTAGGTGTTCCTCCCGAGGGAATTTTCTGTTACATAGTTTATTTGATTTTTCCTCAGTTAGCGATGCAGTTTTCTTCGTTCGACGAAGTGTGCCGATGAAGCAGAGATGTTCTGTTCATGCCTGGGGAATCTGCTGTCAGTGCTGTCCCTCAGAGGACGTCATCATGGGTGTCATCCCTTCTCTTAGGAGTACGCCCGTGGCAACACCTGATCAGCACTTCATCTTCGAGGAACTAGTTCCGGCTATGCTTCCTCAGGTAGCGCTCTTGTCAGATCATCTTGGAGCGCTACCAGGAGGTTTGTCTCCTGGGGTTGGACAACTTCCCCTTCTGAGGGAGAGTTTTCCTCCCCAGGCTTGAAGTTGTTTCTCCCTTCCGAGGGAGAACTTCCTGCATTTTCTTCATCACTTCATCAACTCCGACTGCTGTTGCTGTCTTCGTCTCGACTACGCTTCCCCATTGCTGAGTCTCTCCTCCTTTGGGGGCGGAGCATAGTCTTAAGCAAGTCTCTCCTGCGAAGTGTTCGGCTCTCTCGTTCGTGAGAGGGACCACTCATAGAGACTCTTCTTCGGAGGATTGCTACTGCTGAAGGTCAGCTTGCTGATCCACCGGCCCTCATGGGTGTCATCTAATCCTGGACCTTCCCCTGACGACGCTGCAGCTAGTCCTTGGACTTTGGCCCTGGACTCTGATCGTTCGCGATCTCCATCGTTGGATGTTCACCCTTCAAATGGCAGATCCCAGTTCCTGGTCGTCCTACCAGCTGACCTTCCGACCTACCAGCACAACCTCACCACAGAGAGCAACGTTTGCCAGCTCACCAGCGCTCACCAGCCAACTTACGATCGCTGGTACAATAAAGCTCACCGAAACCTCAGAGCGCGCCCACGCAACTTCGGTCTCCTGCTCACCTGACGATCTCCTGCGCTCCAACGCCCTCCTACGCGCCAACAATCTCATGAGCGCCAATGATCTCCTGTGCGCCAGCGTTCTCTTACGCGCCAGTGCGCTCCTGCGCACCAGCGCTATCCCGCGTGCTAGTGTTCTCCAGTGCGCTTGCGCCATCATTGTCCTATGCGCCAGCGCACTCCTGCGTGCCAATGGTCCCTAATCACCAGCAGTTATCCTCGCGCGCCAGCCCTCCTCCGCGCCTGTGCGCCAGCAGTCTTTTGCGGCCGCAGTCTTTCGCGCGCGCGGGCCAGCAGTCTTCCGCGCCCGCACGCCAACACTCTTCCGCGCGTGCGTAAGCGCTCTTCTGCGCATGCGCAAGCACTCTCCCGCGCATGCGCAAGCACTCTCCCGCGCATGCGCAAGCACTCTCCCGCGCATGCGTAAGAACTCTCCCGCGCATGCGCAAGCACTCTCCTGTGTGCGAACCAGCACTCTCCCACACGTGCACCAGCACTATCCCGCGCGCTTGCCGGCATACATCCGCGCTCACCAGTGCTCTTCTACACCCAACTTCTTGTCTGCAATCGCATGCCCACGCGCTCGCTTCTGCGCATTCTATGGAGACTGCACAACACCCTGCACAGTGCGTTACTGCGCGCCAGCGCTCGCCAATACTCCAGCCCTTGACAAAGAATAACCGCTCACCTGCGCACCAGTGCTTGCCTGCACGCCAGCACTCTTCTGCGTACTTGCGCTCTCAGATCAAGCACTCTCCTGTGCAGTTTCGCTCTCCTGCGCAATTGTGCTCTCAGATCCAATGCGCCATCTCTTGCCAAAGAACCAGCGCTCACCTGCGCACCAGCGCTCTCAGATCCCATGCTCGCCAATGCGCCAGCTCTTGCCAAAGAGCCAGTGCTTACCTGCGCACCAGCGCTTGCCTGCTCGCCAGCGCTCTTCTGCGCACTTGTGCTCTCAGATACAGCACACTCCTGTGTGCAGTTGCGCTCTCAGATCCAATGCACGCCAATGTGCCAGCTCTTGCCAAAAAGCCAGTGCTCACCTGCACACCAGCGCTCTCAGATCCAATGCTCGCCAATGCGCCAGCTCTTGAGAAAGAGCTAGTGCTCACCTGCGCACCAGCGCTTGCCTGCTCGCCAGCGCTCTTCTGCGCACTTGTGCTCTCAGATCCAGCACACTCCTGTGTGCAGTTGTGCTCTCAGATCCAATGCTCGCCAAAGAGCCAGTGCTCACCTGCGCACCAGCGCTCTCAGATCCTATGCTCGCCAATGCGCCAGCTTTTGCCAAAGAGCCAGTGCTCACCTGCGCACCAGTGCTTGCCTGCTCGCCAGCGCTCTTCTGCCCACTTGTGCTCTCAGATCCAGCACACTCCTGTGTGCAGTTGCGCTCTCAGATCCAATGCTCGCCAATGCGCCAGCTCTTGCCAAAAAGCCAGTGCTCACCTGCACGCCAGCGCTCTCAGGTACAATGCTCGCCAATGCCCCAGCTCTTGCCAAAGAGACAGCGCTCACCTGCGCATCGGCGCTCTCAGATCCTATGCTCGCCAATGCGCCAGCTTTTGCCAAAGAGCCAGTGCTTACTTGCTCGCCAGCGCTCTTCTGCCCACTTGTGCTCTCAGATCCAGCACACTCCTGTGTGCAGTTGCGCTCTCAGATCCAATGCTCGCCAATACGCCAGCTCTTGCCAAAGAGACAGCGCTCACCTGCGCACCAGCACTCTCAGATCCTATGCTCGCCAATGCGCCAGCTCTTGCCAAAAAGCCAGTGCTCACCTGCACGCCAGCGCTCTCAGGTACAATGCTCGCCAATGCCCCAGCTCTTGCCAAAGAGACAGCGCTCACCTGCGCACCAGCGCTCTCAGATCCTATGCTCGCCAATGCGCCAGCTTTTGCCAAAGAGCCAGTGCTCACCTGCGCACCAGTGCTTGCCTGCTCGCCAGCGTTCTTCTGCCCAATTATGCTCTCAGATTCAGCACACTCCTGTGTGCAGTTGCTCTCTCAGATCCAATGCTCGCCAATACGTCAGCTCTTGCCAAAGAGACAGCGCTCTTCTGCGCACCAGCGCTCTCAGATCCTATGCACGCCAATGCGCCAGCTTTTGCCAAAGAGCCAGTGCTCACCTGCTCACCAGTGCTTGCCTGCTCGGCAGCGCTCTTCTACCCACTTGTGCTCTCGGATCCAGCACACTCCTGTGTGCAGTTGCGCTCTCAGATCCAGCACACTCCTGTGTGCAGTTGCGCTCTCAGATCCAATGCTCGCCAATGCGCCAGCTTTTGCCAAAGAGCCAGTACTCACCTGCACGCCAGCGCTCTCAGGTACAATGCTCGCCAATGCGCCAGCTCTTGCCAAAGAGCCAGTGCTCACCTGCGCACCAGTGCTTGCCTGCTCTCCAGCGCTCTTCTGCGCACTTTTGCTCTCAGATCCAGCACACTCCTGTGTGCAGTTGCGCTCTCAGATCCAATGTTCGCCAATGCATCAGCTCTTGCCAAAAAGCCAGTGCTCACCTGCACACCAGAATTCTCAGATCCCATGCTCGCCAATGCGCCAGCTCTTGCCAAAGAGCCAGAGCTCACCTGCTTGCCAGCGCTCTTCTGCGCACTTGTGCTCTCAGATCCACGACACTCCTGTGAGCAGTTGCGCTCTCAGATCCAATGCTCGCCAATGTGCCAGCTCTTGCCAAAGAGACAGCGCTCACCTGCGCACCAGCGCTCTCAGATCCTATGCTCGCCAATGTGCCAGCTCTTGCCAAAAAGCCAGTGCTCAACTGCACGCCAGCGCTCTCAGATACAATGCTCGCCAATGCCCCAGCTCTTGCCAAAGAGACAGCGCTCACCTGCGCACCAGCACTCTCAGATCCTATGCTCGCCAATGCGCCAGATCTTGCCAAAAAGCCAGTGCTCACCTGCACGCCAGCGCTCTCAGGTACAATGCTTGCCAATGCCCCAGCTCTTGCCAAAGAGACAGCGCTCACCTGCGCATCGGCGCTCTCAGATCCTATGCTCGCCAATGCCCCAGCTTTTGCCAAAGAGCCAGTGCTTACCTGCTCGCCAGCGCTCTTCTGCCCACTTGTGCTCTCAGATCCAGCACACTCCTGTGTGCAGTTGCGCTCTCAGATCCAATGCTCGCCAATACGCCAGCTCTTGCCAAAGAGACAGCGCTCACCTGCGCACCAGCACTCTCAGATCCTAGGCACGCCAATGCCCCAGCTCTTGCCAAAGAGACAGCGCTCACCTGCGCACCAGCACTCTCAGATCCAATGCTCGCCAATGCCCCAGCTCTTGCCAAAGAGACAGCGCTCTTCTGCGCACCAGCGCTCTCAGATCCTATGCACGCCAATGCGCCAGCTTTTGCCAAAGAGCCAGTGCTCACCTGCTCACCAGTGCTTGCCTGCTCGGCAGCGCTCTTCTACCCACTTGTGCTCTCGGATCCAGCACACTCCTGTGTGCAGTTGCGCTCTCAGATCCAGCACACTCCTGTGTGCAGTTGCGCTCTCAGATCCAATGCTCGCCAATGCGCCAGCTTTTGCCAAAGAGCCAGTACTCACCTGCACGCCAGCGCTCTCAGGTACAATGCTCGCCAATGCGCCAGCTCTTGCCAAAGAGCCTGTGCTCACCTGCGCACCAGTGCTTGCCTGCTCTCCAGCGCTCTTCTGCGCACTTTTGCTCTCAGATCCAGCACACTCCTGTGTGCAGTTGCGCTCTCAGATCCAATATTCGCCAATGCATCAGCTCTTGCCAAAAAGCCAGTGCTCACCTGCACACCAGAATTCTCAGATCCCATGCTCGCCAATGCGCCAGCTCTTGCCAAAGAGCCAGAGCTCACCTGCTTGCCAGCGCTCTTCTGCGCACTTGTGCTCTCAGATCCACGACACTCCTGTGAGCAGTTGCGCTCTCAGATCCAATGCTCGCCAATGTGCCAGCTCTTGCCAAAGAGACAGCGCTCACCTGCGCACCAGCGCTCTCAGATCCTATGCTCGCCAATGTGCCAGCTCTTGCCAAAAAGCCAGTGCTCAACTGCACGCCAATGCTCTCAGATACAATGCTCGCCAATGCCCCAGCTCTTGCCAAAGAGACAGCGCTCTCAGATCCTCTGCTCGCCAATGCGCCAGCTTTTGCCAAAGAGCCAGTGCTCACCTGCGCACCAGTGCTTGCCTGCTCTCCAGCGCTCTTCTGCCCACTTGTGCTCTCAGATCCAGTACATTCCTGTGTGCAGTTGCGCTCTCAGATCCAATGCTCGCCAATATGCCAGGTCTTGTCAAAGAGACAGCGCTCACCTGCGCACCAGCGCTCTCAGATCCTATGCTCGTCAATGCGCCAGCTTTTGCCAAAGAGCCAGTGCTCACCTGCTCACCAGTGCTTGCCTGCTTGGCAGCGCTCTTCTACCCACTTGTGCTCTCAGATCCAGCACACTCCTGTGTGCAGTTGCGCTCTCAGATCCAATGCTCGCCAATGCGCCAGCTATTGCCAAAAAGCCAGTGCTCACCTGCACACCAGTGCTTGCCTGCTCGGCAGCGCTCTTCTACCCACTTGTGCTCTCAGATCCAGTACACTCCTGTGTGCAGTTGCGCTTTCATATCCAATGCTCGCCAATGCGCCAGCTCTTGCCAAAAAGCCAGTGCTTACCTGCTCGCCAGTGCTTACCTGCTCGGCAGCGCTCTTCTACCCACTTGTGCTCTCAGATCCAGCACACTCCCGTGTGCAGTTGCGCTCTCAGATCCAATGCTCGCCAATACGCCAGCTCTTGCCAAAGAGACAGCGCTCACCTGCTCACCAGCACTCTCAGATCCTATGCTCGCCAATGGTCCAGCTTTTGCCAAAGAGCCAGTGCTCACCTGCTCACCAGTGCTTGCCTGCTCGGCAGCGCTCTTCTACCCACTTGTGCTCTCGGATCCAGCACACTCCTGTGTGCAGTTGCGCTCTCAGATCCAGCACACTCCTGTGTGCAGTTGCGCTCTCAGATCCAGCACACTCTTGTGTCCCTCTTAATGAGAGAATGCCTTGATGAAGTCATTGAGCTTCAGCACGGCATTTCATTCCCGTGCTGAATCTTGGTGACGGGCAAGAGGGCTCTCGAACTTCAGGAAATTTCTCCCCCAGTTCGAATCTAAATTTCTCTCTTTCATCTTTTTCTTCTGCTTAATATTACTTCGACCTTCTCCTAATTTTATCAAATTTCCTTTCTTTCATCTTGCTGTCCTATCTCTATGATTATTATTTTTCTTAGTTATATATATATGTAGATGTATGCATATATATATATATATATTTATTCATTTTATTTGTTCATTTATTTATTTATCTATTTTTTTTTCTATTTTATTTAAATGGCGTGGATATTTCCACATTCGTTATTACTGCCTGCTTAGATGAATAGGAGAAGGGATCACGGGGAGGTATTCGCATTCAAAGCTATATATGAGAGTATTGGATGATCTCAGCCATCCCAAAGATGGTTTGGACCTTTTTGGCGGAACTACTCTCAAGGGTTGGGTCATCGGAATCCAGGGGGATCCAATCCTTGAGGTGGGACTCTTGGCTTTTGGCCGGAAGCCCATCATTACAGATATGGGGAGGATGATTCCATATTACTTTGGTCTCAGTCCTAACAGGCGGATTTAGCTTACACCTGTGCCTCTATATCTGTTTTGATGCTATCCTTCGGGTAGGGTATGGAGTGGACCATCGGGGAAATATACTCTCATTGTGCCGATAGTGGAGAATGTAAATTTCCTTTCCAACGTATGATACTTTCTTATAATTCTCAAGCAGGTACCCCAACAAAACAACAAAAAACCTGAAAATCCCACCCTTAAATATGGACCCTTCAAATACTGACTCCCCATCCCCTGGATTTGCTGACTCCCCCCCGGCACTGTTGACGACTTCTGCTACTGTAATTAAGGAAAACTCTGTTGACGACCTTCGAACTAAAAAGGACCACTCTACTGATGTTAAAAAATCTAGCAATTTGGGTAACACAGGGAAACTACGATTCCTTCATGTTTCCCAAATCCCATTAGAGACAAATTATGATGATATATATAGAGCATTTGAGTGCTATGGATTGATAAAGGAAATAAGGATGCGACTTGGAGATGAAAAATGGGACTCTTGGATATCTTTTGAAAGTCATAATGAAGCGTTTAATGCCATAAGTAATATTAGTAGTATCAAAATTAACGAATTGAACATCATGGGAGCTCTTTGTGATAAGGTCCCAAAGGAATTGGATGTGTACAAACCTGCTGATTGGTTTGAAAAAGATAGAAATGTACCTATGCCTTCACAGAGAAAACCCAAACCACCAATGTGGCTCTTAGCTGAACCTAAAGGGATAATAGGGAATTATTTTAAGATATGTAAGTTTATCCAAAAAAAAGTAGGAACCATAGCACCTGGAGATATATCTCGTTTTGGGAAGAACAGTTATCTCATCCATGCCAAATCTTCGACTCAGTCTGCAATACTGTCTAACTTACAGACAGGCAGTGATGAAATTACATTGGAAATGAAACCTCATCTAAATTTTAGTTATGGAAAGGGAGTGGTCTTTAATAAGGACCTATACGAATTTACAGAGGAGGAGATACTTTCTATGTGTCCATTAAATGTATGGAAAGTGCATAAGGTTCCTGGAACTTCAATGATTATACTTACTTTCCAGGATGCTGATGTACCTTTCCATATTTTTATTGAAAATGAAAGGATTAAAGTTCGGCCTTTCAAACAAAAGCCCCTGCAATGTTTTAATTGTTTTAAATTTGGACACCCATCCAAAGTTTGCAAAAATGGAAAAATGTGTGGTATTTGCTCCAAAACTTATCATGGAGAATGTACACTTGAGGCCAGGTGTTCAAATTGCAATTTGAATCATAAATCAACTGATAGGAGATGCGAACTGTATAAGTTGGAGGAAGCTGCCCTAAACAAATCAAGTTTAGAACACATAAGTGTGGGACATGCAAAAAGAATGTTGAATAAATCAACCAGCTATGCAAAGGCCTTAAAATCAAAGGTAAATTTACCACAGGAGACAGCAACCCCACCTAGCACTGCCAGTAATTCTAAGAAAAGAAATACAACCTCTGATGATAAAGTACTGCATGACAAAGTAATCGTATTGCCTTCTGAGGCTTTGCCACAGCGTATTAAAAATGGGTCATTGCCCATTTCTGTACAGCCTTCGTCCCCCATTACCAACAATAGTACTAATCTCTCCCAGGCCATGTCCTTGCCTGATTTGATGGAGATGCCACCTGACACCAAGTTACCAGGTGCACCTGTATTGGGGAAGGTGCAAAAACCTGGTAGCTCAAAACCTACTAATCGGAAAAGAGAGAGACCTCCATCTCTCTCGCCCCCTTCCATAAGAAATATCAAAATTACGACGTCAAATAAATATGATGATTTGTCTGTTGATATTTCTGATCTGGAAGTCAATTTAAATAAATCGGAAATTCAAGTGGAGGTCCACCAACCTCCTCAACAATCAGATCAAAAAGACAAAAAGAAAATCATAAATTCTAAACCCAATTTAATAAAACCACCTAAAAATAGTGTTAGATCAAAAACTGCTAATGGGAAGACTCCATCCAAGGGGTCTACCAAATTATAAACCATAGTTTTTTCCTCCATTTTGCAATGGAATTGTCAGGGTTTAAGGGCCAAATATGAAGAACTTAAGCTCCTTATTCATGAGCATTCCCCCATAATTATTTGTCTACAGGAGAGCAAACTTGATCATAATACCCCTTGTCCTCGCGAATACATTAGTTATAGGACACCATATGATCACCAAGTGGGGAGCCATGGCGGAAGTCTCATATACGTTCGTCGAGATGTTCCCCAAATTTCTCTGTCTATTTGTACACCTCTGCAGGCAGTGGTTGTACAGATCGACATAGGGCGAAAATATACAATTTGTTCTCTGTACTTGCCTCCAAATGATAACATTTTGTATGACAACTTAGTGGAGGTGATTCAACAACTCCCTCAACCTTTTCTTTTACTTGGAGATTTGAATGGTAGACATCCTTTGTGGGGTGATGTTTTAGCAAACACGAGGGGAAATATCATATCATCAATTGTGGAAAATGAAGATGTGGGACTCCTTAATACAGGAGAGCCCACACACTTTCATGTCCAGACAGGTACCTTGTCATGTATTGACCTAGCAATCGTAAGCTCTAATTGCCTAATCGACTTCGATTGGAGAACATTAGATGATTGGCATACTAGTGATCACGCACCAATCATTATAAACACCAACAACGGTCCACCTTTACAGGGATCGCCACGATGGAATCTTGACAAGGCGGACTGGGATAAATTTCGTGAGCTAAGCGAAATTGAGGGGGATGCAGGACAAGTTGAAAATATCGATGATGCCTTAGACTTACTGAATGGAACTCTCCATACAGCAGGAGTCAATTCAATTCCAAAAACAACAGGGTTATTCAAACGACGACCAGTCCCGTGGTGGTCTTCAGAACTAACTGCCCTGCACAGAGCCACAAGAAGATCTTTAACACGATTGCGTAGACGCAGAACTGATGAGAATTTAATTATGTACAAGAAATGTAGAGCACAGTTCCGTCGTGCCATGAAAGAAGCAAGGCGCCAGTCATGGATGTCTTTTGTTTCCTCCATTAACAGTAGAACACCACCATCTTCTGTGTGGAGGAAAGTAAAAAAGATAGCTGGCAAATTCACCCCCAACCCACCACCAGTGTTGAAGGTGAATGGCCAGTATGTAACTAAAGCAAAGGAAGTTAGCAATGCCCTGGCTAATCATTTTTCATATGTATCCAATAAGTGTGTAGGAGCCCCTGGTCACCAGTATAGGAGCGCTGAAGAAAAGAAAATTTTAAATTTTGCAACAAGAAGGGAAGAGTCGTATAATTCTCCTTTCACTGAAAGAGAATTTGATTCCGCACTTGCTCATTGCAATGATACAGCCCCTGGACCCGATGGAATTCCATATGCAATGATTAAACATGTACATTTTAATACAAAGCTATTTATTTTAAGTATTATTAATAGAATATGGCATGATCATAGTTACCCAAGTGTTTGGGAACTAGCCATTATTTTAGCCTTTTTAAAACCCGGTAAAGACAAGTTTTTAGCAGCAAACTATCGTCCTATTGCATTGACATCTTGTTTATGTAAAATCATGGAGAAGATGGTCAATGCAAGGCTGATGTGGTACCTTGAAAAGAAAGGTATTTTATCACCGATTCAATGTGGATTCCGAAAAATGCACTCAACGACTGATGTGTTGATACGACTAGAGTCTTCTATTTGTGAAGCCTTTGCTTCCAAACAGCACCATGTTACAGTATTTTTTGACCTTGAAAAGGCATATGATACCACATGGAGATATGGTATACTTAAAACCATTCATGAATTGGGATTGAGAGGAGAGCTGCCACTATTTATTCAGGCATTTCTTTCACGTAGAGTTTTTCAAGTGAGAGTTGGGGAAACACTATCTGAGAGTAAGTGCCAGGAAGAAGGAGTTCCTCAGGGTAGTGTGCTGAGTGTAACCCTTTTTGCACTAGCAATTAATGGGATATCCTCAGCCATTCCCCAGGATGTTCTCTCAACATTATTTGTGGATGATCTCTCAATATCATTTGCTGGCACCAGAATGGCAATGGTTGAGAGAAAAATCCAACTCTCTATTGATAAAATTATCCAGTGGGCTGACATGAATGGATTTAAGTTCTCGACAAGTAAAACTACCGTTGTCCATTTTTGTCGTATCCGGGGAGTACATCCAGACCCGGATATATACATTAAAGGTCAACGGATACCATGTGCAAGAGAAGCTAAATTTTTAGGTTTGATATTTGATCGTAGGCTGACATGGATTTCTCACTTAAAAGCATTAAAAGCTAAATGTGTTGAAGCTCTGAATATCTTAAAAGTATTGTCCCATACATCGTGGGGGGCAGACCGCAATACTATTTTAAAATTATACAAGGCCTTGATTTTTTCCAAAATTAGTTATGGTTGTGAGGTATATTCTTCAGCCACCCCAAGCCGGTTAAAAATATTAGACTCGATACATCATGCAGGTATTAGATTGTCTACTGGAGCTTTTAAAACCTCGCCTATCCCAAGTCTCCTTGTTGATGCTGGAGAGTTACCTCTAGACCTTTACCGAATGTCTTCCATTATTCGGTATTGGTTTAGATTGCAAAGACTCCCTAACTCTCTCGCCTTTCAGACTGCAAGCCTTGTAAGACACGCATCATACTTTGAGTTGCACCCAAAATCTCCTCAACCTTATGGCTTTCGGGTGAAACGATTATTAAATAGTCTGGATATAATTAGAAATAAGGTACTTCCATTCAAGGTATCACCAACGCCTCCATGGAAGTTACCAGAGATATCTTTTTGTGAATATTTTATTGGAGATAAGAAAAATATGTCAGACCTAGAAGCCAGGTCTCTTTTTAATGAACATGTTAGAGAACATAGAGGATCAACTTTTATCTATACTGATGGCTCCAAATCTGATGCTGGCGTTGGATTTGGAGTACATAGTAATGGTTTTAATTGTAGAAGTGCACTTCCTCTGACCGCTTCCATATTTACTGCCGAACTGTATGGCATATCAACCGCTATTGAGAAAATAGCGTTGGAGAAGGAGGGTAATTTTACAATTTTTAGTGATGCAAGGAGTGTCCTTCAAGCTATGGAAGTTTTTAATTCTAATAACCCTCTAGTTTTAAAGATTTTAGAATGGCTTTTCATTATTGGACGGAGAGGTATAACAGTTCAATTCTGTTGGGTTCCAGCACATGTAGGTGTGTCCGGGAATGAGAAGGCAGATTCACTGGCTAAGGAGGCTTCATCAGAGTTGCTGCGAAGAAGGTATCCCATTCCCTGTGATGATTTCTTACCTGACATCAAGAAATTTGTTTGCAAAAAATGGCAACAGCAATGGGATAGTCAAGATGGCAATAAAATGAGGGAAGTAACAAATGACATATCTCCTTGGAGGTATAATATGATGCCCCGAAAATGGGAGACGTCTCTTTGTCGTCTCCGTATTGGTCACACTCGGTTGACACACGAGTTTCTGCTGAAGGGCCAACACCAACCGTATTGTGACGACTGTGTAGTACCTCTAACAGTAAGGCATTTGTTGACCGAATGCCCCAATTATAACAACTTGCGGAATAGATATTTGTTTGAGGCTTGAGATGAGGGTGGCAGGTTCATCCTTGCCAAGATTCTTGGAAATGATGTGTCCTACCATGCAAGTGGCATTTTTAGATTTATTTCAGAAGCAGGTCTTCTGAAAAATATTTAACTTTTATGACATTCAACTTTTATGATTTTAATTGAATACTTTTATTTTTTATTTTATTTTATCTTTTATTTTTGTATACATAAATTAAATGTTACCGGCGTCAATGACCTCAGATGTCAGGATGCCTGAAAACTTTAAATCAATCAATCAATCAATCAATCACACTCCTGTGTGCAGTTGCACTCTCAGATCCAATGCTCGCCAATGCGCCAGCTTTTGCCAAAGAGCCAGTACTCACCTGCACGCCAGCGCTCTCAGGTACAATGCTCGCCAATGCGCCAGCTCTTGCCAAAGAGCCAGTGCTCACCTGCGCACCAGTGCTTGCCTGCTCTCCAGCGCTCTTCTGCGCACTTGTGCTCTCAGATCCAGCACACTCCTGTGTGCAGTTGCGCTCTCAGATCCAATGTTCGCCAATGCATCAGCTCTTGCCAAAAAGCCAGTGCTCACCTGCACACCAGAATTCTCAGATCCCATGCTCGCCAATGCGCCAGCTCTTGCCAAAGAGCCAGAGCTCACCTGCTTGCCAGCGCTCTTCTGCGCACTTGTGCTCTCAGATCCACGACACTCCTGTGAGCAGTTGCGCTCTCACATCCAATGTTCGCCAATGTGCCAGCTCTTGCCAAAGAGACAGCGCTCACCTGCGCACCAGCGCTCTCAGATCCTATGCTCGCCAATGTGTCAGCTCTTGCCAAAGAGCCAGAGCTCACCTGCTCTCCAGCGCTCTTCTGCCCACTTGTGCTCTCAGATCCAGCACACTCCTGTGTGCAGTTGCGCTCTCAGATCCAATGCTCGCCAATGCGCCAACTCTTGCCAAAAAGCCAGTGCTCACCTGAGCACCAGTGCTTGCCTGCTCGGCAGCGCTCTTCTACCCACTTGTGCTCTCAGATCCAGTACACTCCTATGTGCAGTTGCGCTTTCAGATCCAATGCTCGCCAATGCGCCAGCTCTTGCCAAAAAGCCAGTGGTCACCTGCTTGCCAGTGCTTACCTGCTCGGCAGCGCTATTCTACCCACTTGTGCTCTCAGATCCAGCACACTCCCGTGTGCAGTTGCGCTCTCAGATCCAATGCTCCCCAATGCGCCAGCTTTTGCCAAAGAGCCAGTACTCACCTGCACGCCAGCGCTCTCAGGTACAATGCTCGCCAATGCACCAGCTTTTGCCAAAGAGCCAGAGCTCACCTGCTCACCAGTGCTTCCCTGCTTGGCAGTGCTCTTTTACCCACTTGTGCTCTCAGATCCAGCACACTCTTGTGTGCAGTTGCGCTCTCAGATCCAATGCTCGCCAATGCGCCAGCTCTTGCCAAAAAGCCAGTGCTCACCTGCACACCAGTGCTTGCCTGCTCGGCAGCGCTCTTCTACCCACTTGTGCTCTCAGATCTAGCACACTCCTGTGTGCAGTTGCGCTCTCAGATCCAATGCTAGCCAATGCGCCAGCTCTTGCCAAAAAGCCAGTGCTCACCTGCTCACCAGTGCTTACCTGCTCGGCAGCGCTCTTCTAAACACTTGTGCTCTCAGAACAAGCACACTCCTGTATGCAGTTGCGCTCTCAGGTACAATGCTCGCCAATGCGCCAGCTCTTGCCAAAGAGCCAGTGCTCACCTGCCCATCAGCGCTTGCCTGCTCGCCTGCACATTTGTGCTCTCTGATCCAGCACACTCCTGTGCGCAGTTGCGCTCTCAGATCCAATGGTCGCCAATGCGCCAGCTTTTGCCAAAAAGCCAGTGCTCACCTGCACACCAGCATTCTCAGATCCCATGCTCGCCAATGCGCCAGCTCTTGCCAAAGAGCCAGTGCTCACCTGCTTGCCAGCGCTTGCCTGCTTGCCAGCGCTTGCCTGCTTGCCAGCGCTCTTCTACGCACTTGTGCTCTCAGATCCAGGACACTCCTGTGTGCAGTTGCGCTCTCAGATCCAATGCTCGCTAATGTGCCAGCTCTTGCCAAAGAGACAGCGCTCATCTGCACACCAGCACTCTCAGATCCAATGCCAGCTTTTGCCAGAGAGCCAGTGCTCGCCCGCAAACCAGTGCTCTCAGATCCAATGCTCGCCAATGCGCCAGCTCCTGCCAGAGAGCCAGTGCTCACCTGCACACCAGCGTTCTCAGATCCAATGCTCGCTAATGTGCCAGCTCTTGCCAGAGAGCCAGAGCTCACCTGCACACCAGTACTCTCAGATCCAATGCCAGCTTTTGCCAGAGAGCCAGTGCTCGCCTGCAAACCAGTGCTCTCAGATCCAATGCTCGCCAATGCGCCAGCTCCTGCCAGAGAGCCAGTGCTCACCTGCACACCAGCGTTCTCAGATCCAATGCTCGCCAATGCACCAGCTCTTTCCAGAGAGCCAGAGGTCACCTGCACACCAGCACTCTCAGATCCAATGCTCGCCAATGCACCAGTTCTTGCCAGAGAGCCAGTGCTCACCTGCACACCAGCGCTCTCAGATCCAATGCTCGCCAATGCACCAGCTCTTGCCAGAGAGCCAGTGCTCACCTGCACACCAGCATTCTCAGATCCAATGCTCGCCAATGCACCAGTTCTTGCCAGAGAGCCAGTGCTCACCTGCACTCCAGCGCTCTCAGATCCAATGCTCGCTAATTCACCAAGTCTTGCTAGAGAGCCAGTGCTCACCTGCACACCAGCGTTCTCAGATCCAATGCTCGCCAATACACAATCTCTTGCCAGAGAGCCAGAGCTCACCTGCACATCAGCGCTCTCAGATCCAATGCCAGCTTTTGCCAGAGAGCCAGTGCTCACCTGCACACCAGCGCTCTCGGATCCAATGCTCGCCAATGCGCCAGCTCTTGCCAGAGAGGCAGTGCTCCCCTGCACACCAGCGTTCTCAGATCCAATGCTCGCCAATGCGCCAGCTCGTCCCAGAGAGCCAGTGCTCCCCTGCACACCAGTGCTCTCAGATCCAATGCTCGCCAATGCGCCAGCTCTTGCCAAAAAGCCAGTGCTCACCTGCACACCAGCGCTCTCAGATCCAATGCTTGCCAGTGCACCAGCTCTTTCCAGAGAGCCAGTGCTCACCTGCACACCAGCGCTTGCCTGGTCGCCAGTGGTCTTCTGCGCACTTATGCTCTCAGATCCACCACACTCCTGTGTGCAGTTGCGCTCTCGGATCCAATGCTCGCCAATGTGCCACCTCTTGCCAAAGAGACAGCGCTCATCTGCATACCAACGCTCTCAGATCCAATGCTCGCCAATGCAACAGTTCTTGCCAGAGAGCCAGTGCTCACCTGCACACCAGCGCTCTCAGATCCAATGCTCGCCAATGCACCAGCTCTTGCCAGAGAGCCAGTGTTCACCTGCACACCAGCATTCTCAGATCCAATGCTCGCCAATGCACCAGTTCTTGCCAGAGAGCCAGTGCTCACCTGCACTCCAGCGCTCTCAGATCCAATGCTCGCTAATTCACAAAGTCTTGCTAGAGAGCCAGTGCTCACCTGCACACCAGCGTTCTCAGATCCAATGCTCGCCAATGCACCATCTCTTGCCAGAGAGCCAGAGCTCACCTGCACATCAGCGCTCTCAGATCCAATGCCAGCTTTTGCCAGAGAGCCAGTGCTCACCTGCACACCAGCGCTCTCGGATCCAATGCTCGCCAATGCGCCAGCTCTTGCCAGAGAGGCAGTGCTCCCCTGCACACCAGCGTTCTCAGATCCAATGCTCGCCAATGCGCCAGCTCTTCCCAGAGAGCTAGTGCTCCCTTGCACACCAGTGCTCTCAGATCCAATGCTCGCCAATGCGCCAGCTCTTGCCAAAAAGCCAGTGCTCACCTGCACACCAGCGCTCTCAGATCCAATGCTTGCCAGTGCACCAGCTCTTTCCAGAGAGCCAGTGCTCACCTGCACACCAGCGCTTGCTTGGTCGCCAGTGCTCTTCTGCGCACTTATGCTCTCAGATCCAGCACACTCCTGTGTGCAGTTGCGCTCTCGGATCCAATGCGCCAGCTCTTGTCAAAAAGCCAGTGCTCACCTGCACACCAGCATTCTCAGATCCAATGCTCGCCAGTGCGCCAGCTCTTGCCAAAAAGCCAGTGCTCACCTGCTCACCAGTGCTTACCTGCTCGGCAGCGCTCTTCTACCCACTTGTGCTCTCAGATCCAGCACACTCCTGTGTGCAGTTGCCTTCTCAGATCCAATGCTCGCCAATGCGCCAGATTTTGCCAAAAAGCCAGTGCTCACCTGCACGCCAGCGCTCTCAGGTACAATGCTCGCCAATGCGCCAGCTCTTGCCAAAGAGCCAGTGCTCACCTGCACACCAGCGCTCTCAGATCCAATGCCAGCTTTTGCCAGAGAGCCAATGCTCACCTGCACTCCAGCGCTCTCAGATCCAATGCTCTCCAATGCGCCAGCTCTTGCCAAAATGCCAGTGCTCACATGCACACCAGCGCTCTCAGATCCAATGCTTGCCAGTGCACCAGCTCTTTCCAGAGAGCCAGTGCTCACCTGCGCATCAGCGCTTGCCTGCTTGCCAGCGCTCTTCTGCGCACTTGTGCTCTCAGATCCAGGACACTCCTGTGTGCAGTTGCGCTCTCAGATCCAATGCTCGCCAATGTGCCAGCTATTGCCAAGGAGACAGTGCTCATCTGCACACCAGCACTCTCAGATCCAATGCTTGCCAATGCGCCAGCTCTTGCCAAAGAGCCAGTGCTTACCTGCACACCAGTGCTTGCCTGCTCTCCAGCGCTCTTCAGCGCACTTGTGCTCTCTGATCCATCACACTCCTGTGTGCAGTTGCGCTCTCAGATCCAATGCTCGCCAATGCGCCAGCTCTTGCCAAAAAGCCAGAGCTCACCTGCACACCAGCACTCTCAGATCCAATGCCAGCTTTTGCCAGAGAGCCAGTGCTCACCTGCACTCCAGCGCTCTCAGACCCAATACTCGCCAATGCACCAGCTCTTGCCAGAGAGCCAGAGCTCACCTGCACACCAGCACTCTCAGATCCAATGCCAGCTTTTGCCAGAGAGCCAGTGCTCACCTGCACTCCAGCGCTCTCAGATCCAATGCTCGCCAATGCGCCAGCTCTTGCCAGAGAGCCAGTGCTCACCTGCACACCAGCGTTCTCAGATCCAATGCTCGCCAAAGCACCAGCTCTTTCCAGAGAGCCAGTGCTCACATGCACTCCAGCGCTTGCCTAGTCGCCAGTGCTCTTCTGCGCACTTGTGCTCTCAGATCCAGCACACTCCTGTGTGCAGTTGCGCTCTCAGATCCAATGCTCGCCAATGCGCCAGCTCTTGCCAAAAAGCCAGTGCTCACATGCACACCTGTGCTCTCAGATCCAATGCTTGCCAGTGCACCAGCTCTTTCCAGAGAGCCAGTGCTCACCTGCACACCAGCGCTTGCCTGGTCGCCAGTGGTCTTCTGTGCACTTGTGCTCTCAGATCCAGCACACTCCTGTGTGCAGTTGCAATCTCAGATCCAATGCTCGCCAATGCGTCAGCTCTTGCCAAAAAGCCAGTGCTCACCTGCACACTAGCGCTCTCAGATCCAATGCTCGCCAATGCACCAGCTCTTACATAAAAGCCAGTGCTCACCTGCACACCAGCGCTCTCATATCCAATGCTCTCCAATGCACCAGCTCTTGCCAGAGAGCCAGTGCTCACCTGCACACCAGCGCTCTCAGATCCAATGCTCGCCAATGCGCCAGCTCTTGCCAAAAAGCCAGTGCTCACCTGCAAACCAGCGCTCTCAGATCCAATGCTCACCAATGCGCCAGCTCTTGCCAAAGAGCCAGTGCTCACGTGCACACCAGCACTCTCAGATCCAATGCCAGCTTTTGCCAGAGAGCCAATGCTCACCTGCACTCCAGCGCTCTCAGATCCAATGCTCGCCAATGCGCCAGCTCTTGCCAGAGAGCCAGTGCTCACCTGCACACCAGCGTTCTCAGATCCAATGCTCGCCAAAGCACCAGCTCTTTCCAGAGAGCCAGTGCTCACATGCACTCCATCGCTTGCCTGGTCGCCAGTGCTCACATGCACTCCATCGCTTGCCTGGTCGCCAGTGCTCTTCTGCGCACTTGTGCTCTCAGATCCAGCACACTCCTGTGTGCAGTTGCGCTCTCAGATCCAATGCTCGCCAATGCGCCAGCTCTTGCCAAAATGCCAGTGCTCACATGCACACCAGCGCTCTCAGATCCAATGCTTGCCAGTGCACCAGCTCTTTCCAGAGAGCCAGTGCTCACCTGCACACCAGCGCTTGCCTGGTCGCCAGTGGTCATCTGTGCACTTGTGCTCTCAGATCCAGCACACTCCTGTGTGCAGTTGCGATCTCAGATCCAATGCTCGCCAATGCGTCAGCTCTTGCCAAAAAGCCAGTGCTCACCTGCACACTAGAGCTCTCAGATCCAATGCTCGCCAATGCACCAGCTCTTACATAAAAGCCAGTGCTCACCTGCACACCAGCGCTCTCAGATCCAATGCTCTCCAATGCACCAGCTCTTGCCAGAGAGCCAGTGCTCACCTGCACACCAGCGCTCTCAGATCCAATGCTCGCCAATGCGCCACCTCTTGCCAAAAAGCCAGTGCTCACCGGCAAACCAGCGCTCTCAGATCCAATGCTCACCAATGCGCCAGCTCTTGCCAAAGAGCCAGTGCTCACGTGCACACCAGCGTTCTCAGATCCAATGCTCGCCAATGCACCAGCTCTTGCCAGAGAGCCAGTGCTCACCTGCACACCAGCGCTCTCAGATCCAATGCTCTCCAATGCACCAGCTCTTGCCAGAGAGCCAGTGCTCACCTGCACACCAGCGCTTTCAGATCCAATGCTCGCCAATGCGCCAGCTCTTGCCAAAAAGCCAGTGCTCACCTGCACACCAGCGCTCTCAGATCCAATGCTCACCAATGCACCAGCTCTTGCCAGAGAGCCAGTGGTCACCTGGGCACCAACGTTTACCTGCTCACCAGCGCTCTTCTGCGCACTTGTGCTCTCAGATCCAGCACACTCCTGTGTGTAGTTGCACTCTCAGATCCAATGCTCGCCAATGCGCCAGCTCTTGCCAAAAAGCCAGTGCTCACCTGCACACTAGCGCTCTCAGATCCAATGCTCGCCAATGCACCAGCTCTTGCCAGAGAGCCAGTGCTCACCTGCGCACCAGCGCTTGCCTGCTCGCCAGCCCTCTTCTGCGCACTTGTGCTCTCAGATCCAGCACACTCCTGTGTGCAGTTGCACTCTCAGATCCAATGCTCGCCAATGCGCCAGGTCTTTGCCAAAAAGCCAGTGCTCACCTGCACACCAGCGTTCTCAGATCCAATGCTCGCCAATGCACCAGCTCTTGCCAGAATGCCAGTGCTCACCTGCGCACCAGCGCTTGCCTGCTCACCAGCGCTCTTCTGCGCACTTGTGCTCTCACATCCAGCACACTCCTGTGTGTAGTTGCACTCTCAAATCCAATGCTCGCTAATGGGCCAGCTCTTGCCAAAAAGCCAGTGCTCACCTGCACACTAGCGCTCTCAGATCCAATTGTCACCAATGCACCAGCTCTTGCCAGAGAGCCAGTGCTCACCTGCTCACCAGCGCTTGCCTGCTCGCCAGCGCTCTTCTGCGCACTTGTGCTCTTAGATCGAGCACACTCCTGTGTGCAGTTGCGCTCTCAGATCCAATGCTCGCCAATGCGCCAGCTTTCGCCAAAGAGCCAGTACTCACCTGCACGCCAGCGCTCTCAGGTACAATGCTCGCCAATGCGCCAGCTCTTGCCAAAGAGCCAGTGCTCACCTGCCCATCAGCGCTTGACTGCTCGCCTGCACACTTGTGCTCTCTGATCCAGCACACTCCTGTGTGCAGTTGCGCTCTCAGATCCAATGGTCGCCAATGCGCCAGCTTTTGCCAAAAAGCCAGTGCTCACCTGCACACCAGCATTCTCAGATCCCATGCTCGCCAATGCGCCAGCTCTTGCCAAAGAGCCAGTGCTCACCTGCTTGCCAGCGCTTTCCTGCTTGCCAGCTCTCTTCTACGCATTTGTGCTCTCAGATCCAGGACACTCCTGTGTGCAGTTGCGCTCTCAGATCCAATGCTCGCTAATGTGCCAGCTCTTGCCAAAGAGACAGCGCTCATCTGCACACCAGCGCTCTCAGATCCAATGCTTACCAATGCGCCAGCTCTTGCCAAAGAGCCAGTGCTCACCTGCACACCAGTGCTTGCCTGCTCTCCAGCGCTCTTCAGCGCACTTGTGCTCTCTGATCCAGCACACTCCTGTGTGCAGTTGCGCTCTCAGATCCAATGCTCGCCAATGCGCCAGCTCTTGCCAAAAAGCCAGTGCTCACCTGCACACCAGCATTCTCAGATCCCATGCTCGCCAATGCACCAGCTCTTGCCAAAGAGCCAGTGCTCACCTGCGCACAAGCGCTTGCCTGCTTACCAGCGCTCTTCTGCGCTCTTGTGCTCTCAGATCCAGCACACTCCTGTGTGCAGTTGCGCTCTCAGATCCAATGCTCACCAATGCGCCAGCTCTTGCCAGAGAGCCAGAGCTCACCTGCACACCAGCACTCTCAGATCCAATGCCAGCTTTTGCCAGAGAGCCAGTGCTCGCCTGCAAACCAGTGCTCTCAGATCCAATGCTCGCCAATGCGCCAGCTCCTGCCAGAGAGCCAGTGCTCACCTGCACACCAGCGTTCTCAGATCCAATGCTCGCCAATGCACCAGCTCTTTCCAGAGAGCCAGAGCTCACCTGCACACCAGCGTTCTCAGATCCAATGCTCGCCAATGCACCAGATCTTGCCAGAGAGCCAGAGCTCACCTGCACACCAGCACTCTCAGATCCAATGCCAGCTTTTGCCAGAGAGCCAGTGCTCGCCTGCATGCCAGTGCTCTAAGATCCAATGCTCGCCAATGCTCCAGCTCCTGCCAGAGAGCCAGTGCTCACCTGCACACCAGCGTTCTCAGATCCAATGCTCGCCAATGCACCAGCTCTTTCCAGAGAGCCAGAGCTCACCTGCACACCAGCGCTCTCAGATCCAATACTCGCCAATGCACCAGCTCTTGCCAGAGAGCCAGAGCTCACCAGCACTCTCAGATCCAATGCCAGCTTTTGCCAGAGAGCCAGTGCTCGCCTGCAAACCAGTGCTCTCAGATCCAATGCTCGCCAATGCGCCAGCTCCTGCCAGAGAGCCAGTGCTCACCTGCACACCAGCGTTCTCAGATCCAATGCTCGCCAATGCACCAGCTCTTTCCAGAGAGCCAGAGCTCACCTGCACACCAGCGTTCTCAGATCCAATGCTCGCCAATGCACCAGCTCTTGCCAGAGAGCCAGAGCTCACCTGCACACCAGCACTCTCAGATCCAATGCCAGCTTTTGCCAGAGAGCCAGTGCTCGCCTGTAAACCAGTGCTCTCAGATCCAATGCTCGCCAATGCGCCAGCTCCTGCCAGAGAGCCAGTGCTCACCTGCACACCAGCGTTCTCAGATCCAATGCTCGCCAATGCACCAGCTCTTTCGAGAGAGCCAGAGCTCACCTGCACACCAGCGCTCTCAGATCCAATGCTCGCCAATGCACCAGTTCTTGCCAGAGAGCCAGTGCTCACTTGCACACCAGCGCTCTCAGATCCAATGCTCGCCAATGCACCAGCTCTTGCCAGAGAGCCAGTGCTCACCTGCACACCAGCATTCTCAGATCCAATGTTCGCTAATTCACCAAGTCTTGCTAGAGAGCCAGTGCTCACCTGCACACCAGCGTTCTCAGATCCAATGCTCGCCAATGCACCATCTCTTGCCAGAGAGCCAGAGCTCACCTGCACATCAGCGCTCTCAGATCCAATGCCAGCTTTCGCCAGAGAGCCAGTGCTCACCTGCACACCAGCGCTCTCGGATCCAATGCTCGCCAATGCGCCAGCTCTTGCCAGAGAGGCAATGCTCCCCTGCACACCAGCGTTTTCAGATCCTATGCTCGCCAATGCACCAGCTCTTCCCAGAGAGCCAGTGCTCCCCTGCACACCAGTGCTCTCAGATCCAATGCTCGCCAATGCGCCAGCTCTTGCCAAAAAGCCAGTGCTCACCTGCACACCAGCGCTCTCAGATCCAATGCTCGCCAATGCACCAGCTCTTGCCAAAAAGCCAGTGCTCACCTGCACACCAGCATTCTCAGATCCAATGCTTGCCAGTGCACCAGCTCTTTCCAGAGAGCCAGTGCTTACCTGCACACCAGCGCTTGCCTGGTCGCCAGTGCTCTTCTGCGCACTTATGCTCTCAGATCCAGCACACTCCTGTGTGCAGTTGCGCTCTCGGATCCAATGCTCGCCAATGCGCCAGCTCTTGCCAAAATGCCAGTGCTCACCTGCACACCAGCATTTTCAGATCCAATGCTCGCCAATGCGCCAGCTCTTGCCAAAAAGCCAGTGCTCACCTGCTCACCAGTGCTTACCTGCTCGGCAGCGCTCTTCTACCCACTTGTGCTCTCAGATCCAGCACACTCCTGTGTGCAGTTGCGCTCTCAGATCCAATGCTCGCCAATGCGCCAGCTCTTGCCAAAGAGCCATTGCTCACCTGCGCATCAGCGCTTGCCTGCTTGCCAGCACTCTTCTGCGCACTTGTGCTCTCAGATCCAGGACACTCCTGAGTGCAGTTGCGCACTCAGATCCAATGCTAGCCAATGTGCCAGCTCTTGCCAAGGAGACAGCGCTCATCTGCACACCAGCACTCTCAGATCCAATGCTTGCCAATGCGCCAGCTCTTGCCAAAGAGCCAGTGCTCACCTGCACACCAGTGCTTGCCTGTTCTCCAGCACTCTTCAGCGCACTTGTGCTCTCTGATCCATCACACTCCTGTGTGCAGTTGCGGTCTCAGATCAAATGCTTGCCAATGCGCGAGCTCTTACCAAAAAGCCAGTGCTCACCTGCACTCCAGCGCTCTCAGACCCAATGCTCGCCAATGCACCAGCTCTTGCCAGAGAGCCAGAGCTCACATGCACACCAGCACTCTCAGATCCAATGCCAGCTTTTGCCAGAGAGCCAGTGCTCACCTGCACTCCAGCGCTCTCAGATCCAATGCTCGCCAATGCGCCAGCTCTTGCCAGAGAGCCAGTGCTCACCTGCACACCAGCGTTCTCAGATCCAATGCTCGCCAAAGCACCAGCTCTTTCCAGAGAGCCAGTGCTCACATGCACTCCAGCGCTTGCCTGGTCGCCAGTGCTCTTCTGCGCACTTGTGCTCTCAGATCCAGCACACTCCTGTGTGCAGTTGCGATCTCAGATCCAATGCTCGCCAATGTGCCAGCTCTTGCTAAAAAACCAGTGCTCACCTGCACACCAGCGCTCTCAGATCCAATGCTTGCCAGTGCACCAGCTCTTTCCAGAGAGCCAGTGCTCACCTGCACACCAGCGCTTGCCTGGTCGCCAGTGGTCTTCTGTGCACTTGTGCTCTCAGATCCAGCACACTCCTGTGTGCAGTTGCGATCTCAGATCCAATGCTCGCCAATGCGTCAGCTCTTGCCAAAAAGCCAGTGCTCACCTGCACACTAGCGCTCTCAGATACAATGCTCGCCAATGCACCAGCTCTTACATAAAAGCCAGTGCTCACCTGCACACCAGCGCTCTCAGATCCAATGCTCTCCAATGCACCAGCTCTTGCCAGAGAGCCAGTGCTCACCTGCACACCAGCGCTCTCAGATCCAATGCTCGCCAATGCGCCAGCTCTTGCCAAAAAGCCAGTGCTCACCGGCAAACCAGCGCTCTCAGATCCAATGCTCACCAATGCGCCAGCTCTTGCCAAAGAGCCAGTGCTCACGTGCACACCAGCTCTCTCAGATCCAATGCCAGCTTTTGCCAGAGAGCCAGTGCTCACCTGCACTCCAGCGCTCTCAGATCCAATGCTCGCCAATGCGCCAGCTCTTGCCAGAGAGCCAGTGCTCACCTGCACACCAGCGTTCTCAGATCCAATGCTCGCCAAAGCACCAGCTCTTTCCAGAGAGCCAGTGCTCACATGCACTCCAGCGCTTGCCTGGTCGCCAGTGCTCTTCTGCGCACTTGTGATCTCAGACATAGCACACTCCTGTGTGCAGTTGCGCTCTCAGATCCAATGCTCGCCAATGCGCCAGCTCTTGCCAAAAAGCCAGTGCTCACATGCACACCAGCGCTCTCAGATCCAATGCTTGCCAGTGCACCAGCTCTTTCCAGAGAGCCAGTGCTCACCTGCACACCAGTGCTTGCCTGGTCGCCAGTGGTCTTCTGTGCACTTGTGCTCTCAGATCCAGCACACTCCTGTGTGCAGTTGCGATCTCAGATCCAATACTCGCCAATGCGTCAGCTCTTGCCAAAAAGCCAGTGCTCACCTGCACACTAGCGCTCTCAGATCCAATGCTCGCCAATGCACCACCTCTTACATAAAAGCCAGTGCTCACCTGCACACCAGCGCTCTCAGATCCAATGCTCTCCAATGCACCAGCTCTTGCCAGAGAGCCAGTGCTCACCTGCACACCAGCGCTCTCAGATCCAATGCTCGCCAATGCGCCAGCTCTTGCCAAAAAGCCAGTGCTCACCGGCAAACCAGCGCTCTCAGATCCAATGCTCACCAATGCGCCAGCTCTTGCCAAAGAGCCAGTGCTCACGTGCACACCAGCGTTCTCAGATCCAATGCTCGCCAATGCACCAGCTCTTGCCAGAGAACCAGAGCTCACCTGCACACCAGCGTTCTCAGATCCAATGGTCGCCAATGCACCAGCTCTTGCCAGAGAGCCAGTGCTCTCAGATCCAATGCTCGCCAATGCACCAGCTCTTGCCAGAGAGCCAGTGCTCACCTGCACACCAGCGCTCTCAGATCCAATGCTCTCCAATGCACCAGCTCTTGCCAGAGAGCCAGTGCTCACCTGCACACCAGCGCTCTCAGATCCAATGCTCGCCAATGCGCCAGCTCTTGCCAAAAAGCCAGTGCTCACCTGCACACCAGTGCTCTCAGATCCAATGCTCACCAATGCAACAGCTCTTGCCAGACAGCCCGTGCTCACCTGGGCACCAACGCTTACCTGCTCCCCAGCGCTCTTCTGCGCACTTGTGCTCTCACATCCAGCACACTCCTGTGTGTAGTTGCACTCTCAAATCCAATGCTCGCCAATGCGCCAGCTCTTGCCAAAAAGCCAGTGCTCACCTGCACACTAGCGCTCTCAGATCCAATGCTCACCAATGCACCAGCTCTTGCCAGAGAGCCAGTGCTCACCTGCTCACCAGCGCTGGCCTGCTCGCCAGCGCTCTTCTGCGCACTTAGGCTCTTAGATCCAGCACACTCCTGTGTGTTGTTGCGCTCTCAGATCCAATGCTCGCCAATGTGCCAGCTCTTGCCAAAAAGCCAGTGCTCACCTGCGCACCAACGCTCTCAGATCCTATGCTCCCCAATGCGCCAGCTCTTGCCAAAGGGCCATTGCTCACCTCTGCAGCAGTGCTTGCCTGCTCGCCAGCGCTCTTCTGTGCACTTAGGCTCTTAGATCCAGCACACTCCTGTGTGTTTTTGCGCTCTCAGATCCATTGCTCGCCAATGTGCCAGCTCTTGCCAAAAAGCCAGTGCTCACCTGTGCACCAACGCTCTCAGATCCTATGCTCCCCAATGCGCCAGCTCTTGCCAAAGGGCCATTGCTCACCTCTGCACCAGTGCTTGCCTGCTCGCCAGCGCTCTTCTGTGCACTTGTGCTCTTAGATCCAGCACACTCCTGTGTGTAGTTGCGCTCTCAGATCCAATGCTCGCCAATGTGCCAGCTCTTGCCAAAAAGCCAGTGCTCACCTGCACACCAGCGCTCTCAGATCCAATGCTCGCCAATGCGCCAGCTCTTGCCAAAAAGCCAGTGCTCACCTGCACACCAGCGCTCTCAGATCCAATGCTCTCCAATGCGCCAGCTCTTGCCAAAAAGTCAGTGCTCACCTGCACACCAGCGCTCTCAGATCCAATGCTCGCCAATGCGCCAGCTTTTGCCAAAAAGCCAGTGCTCACCTGCACACCAGCGCTCTCAGATCCAATGCTCGCCAATGCATCAGCTCTTGCCAGAGAGCCAGTGCTCACCTGCGCACCAGCACTTGCTTGCCAGCGCTCTTTTGCGCACTTGTGCTCTCAGATCCAGCACACTCCTGTGTGCAGTTGCGCTCTCAGATCCAATGCTCGCCAATATGCCAGCTCTTGCTAAAAAGCCAGTGCTCACCTGCACACCAGCGCTCTCAGATCCAATGCTCGCCACTGCGCCAGTTCTTGCCAAAGAGCCAGTGCTCTCCTGCACACCAACGCTCTCAGATCCTATGCTCGCCAATGCGCCAGCTCTTGCCAAAGAGTCATTGCTCACCTGCGCACCAGTACTTGCCTGCTCGCCAGCTCTCTTCTGCGCACTTGTTCTCTTAGATCCAGCACACGCCTGTGTGTAGTTGCGTTCTCAGATCCAATGCTCGCCAGTGCGCCAGCTCTTGCCAAAAAGCCAGTGCTCATCTGCACACTAGCGCTCTCAGATCCAATGCTCGCCAATGCACCAGCTCTTGCCTAAAAGCCAGTGCTCACCTGCACACCAGCGCTCTCAAATCCAATGCTCTCCAATGTACCAGCTCTTGCCAGAGAGCCAGTGCTCACCTGCACACCAGCGCTCTCAGATCCAATGCTCGCCAATGCGCCAGCTCTTGCCAAAAAGCCAGTGCTCACCTGCACACCAGCGCTCTCAGATCCAATGCTCGCCAATGCGCCAGCTCTTGCCAAAAAGCCATTGCTCACCTGCACACCAGCCTTCTCAGATCCAATGCTCGCCAATGCACCAGCTCTTGCCAAAGAGCCAGCGCTCATATGCACTCCAGCGCTCTCAGATCCAATGCTCGCCAATGCACCAGCTCTTGCCAGAGAGCCAGAGCTCACCTGCACACCAGCGTTCTCAGATCCAATGCTCGCCAATGCACCAGCTTTTGCCAGAGAGGCAGTGCTCACCTGCACACCAGCGCGCTCAGATCCAATGCTCGCCAATGCACCAGCTCTTGCCAGAGATCCAGTGCTCGCCTGCACACCAGTGCTCTCAGATCCAATGCTCCCCAATGCGCCAGCTCTTGCTAGAGAGCCAGTGCTCACCTGCACACCAGCGCTCTCAGATCCAATGCTCGCCAATGCGCCAGCTCTTGCCAAAAAGCCAGTGCTCACCTGCACACCAGCGTTCTCAGATCCAATGCTCGCCAATGCGCCAGCTCTTCGTTCTCAGATCCAATGCTCGCCAATGCGCCAGCTCTTGCTAGAGAGCCAGTGCTCACCTGCACACCAGCGTTCTCAGATCCAATGCTCGCCAATGCGCCAGCTCTTGCCAGAGAGCCAGCGCTCACCTGCACTCCAGCGCTCTCAGATCCAATGCTCGCCAATGCGCCAGCTCTTGCCAGAGAGCCAGCGCTCACCTGCACTCCAGCGCTCTCAGATCCAATGCTCGCCAATGCGCCAGCTCTTGCCAGAGAGCCAGCGCTCACCTGCACTCCAGCGCTCTCAGATCCAATGCTCGCCAATGCGCCAGCTCTTGCCAGAGAGCCAGCGCTCACCTGCACTCCAGCGCTCTCAGATCCAATGCTCGCCAATGCGCCAGCTCTTGCCAGAGAGCCAGCGCTCACCTGCACTCCAGCGCTCTCAGATCCAATGCTCGCCAATGCGCCAGCTCTTGCCAGAGAGCCAGCGCTCACCTGCACTCCAGCGCTCTCAGATCCAATGCTCGCCAATGCGCCAGCTCTTGCCAGAGAGCCAGCGCTCACCTGCACTCCAGCGCTCTCAGATCCAATGCTCGCCAATGCGCCAGCTCTTGCCAGAGAGCCAGCGCTCACCTGCACTCCAGCGCTCTCAGATCCAATGCTCGCCAATGCGCCAGCTCTTGCCAGAGAGCCAGCGCTCACCTGCACCCCAGCGCTCTCAGATCCAATGCTCGCCAATGCGCCAGCTCTTGCCAGAGAGTCAGCGCTCACATGCACACCAGCGTTCTCAGATCCAATGCTCGCCAATGCACCAGCGCGCTGAGATCCAATGCTCGCCAATGCACCAGCTCTTGCCAGAGAGCCAGTGCTCACATGCACACCAGCGCTCTCAGATCCAATGCTCGCCAATGCACCAGCTCTTGCCAGAGAGCCAGTGCTCACCTGCACACCAGCACTCTCAGATCCAATGCTCTCCAATGCACCAGCTCTTGCCAGAGAGCCAGTGCTCACCTGCACACCAGCGCTCTCTTATCCAATGCTCGCCAATGCACCAGCTCTTGCCAGAGAGCCAGTGCTCACCTGCGCACCAGCGCTTGCCTGCTCGCCAGCGCTCTTCTGCGCACTTGTGCTCTCACATCCAGCATACTCCTGTGTGTAGTTGCACTCTCAGATCCAATGCTCGCCAATGTGCCAGCCCTTGCCAAAAAGCCAGTGCTCACCTGCACACCAGCGCTCTCTTATCCAATGCTCGCCAATGCACCAGCTCTTGCCAGAGAGCCAGTGCTCACCTGCGCACCAGCGCTTGCCTGCTCGCCAGCGCTCTTCTGCGCACTTGTGCTCTCACATCCAGCACACTCCTGTGTGTAGTTGCACTCTCAGTTCCAATGCTCGCCAATGCGCCAGCTCTTGCCAAAAAGCCAGTGCTCACCTGCACACCAGCGCTCTCTTATCCAATGCTCGCCAATGCACCAGCTCTTGCCAGAGAGCCAGTGCTCACCTGCGCACCAGCGCTTGCCTGCTCGCCAGCGCTCTTCTGCGCACTTGTGCTCTCACATCCAGCACACTCCTGTGTGTAGTTGCACTCTCAGATCCAATGCTCGCCAATGTGCCAGCTCTTGCCAAAAAGCCAATGCTGACCTGCACACCAGCGCTCTCATATCCAATGCTCGCCAATGCACCAGCTCTTGCCAGAGAGTCAGTGCTCACCTGCGCACCAGCGCTTGCCTGCTCGCCAGCGCTCTTCTGCGCACTTGTGCTCTCAGATCCAGCACACTCCTGTGTGCAGTTGCGCTCTCAGATCCAATGCTCGCCAATGCGCCAGCTCTTGCCAAAAAGCCAGTGCTCACCTGCACACTAGCGCTCTCAGATCCAATGCTCGCCAATGCACCAGCTCTTGCCAGAGAGCCAGTGCTCACCTGCGCACCAGCGCTTGCCTGTTCGCTAGTGCTCTTCTGCGCACTTGTGCTGTCAGATCCAGCACACTCCTGTGTGCAGTTGCGCTCTCAGATCCAATGCTCGCCAATGTGCCAGCTCTTGCTAAAAAGCCAGTGCTCACCTGCACACTAGCGCTCTCAGATCCAATGCTCGCCAATGCACCAGGTCTTGCCAGAGAGCCAGTGCTCACCTGCGCATCAGCACTTGCCCTCTCGCCAGCGCTCTTCTGCGCACTTGTGCTGTCAGATCCAGCACACTCCTGTGTGCAGTTGCGCTCTCAGATCCAATGCTCGCCAATGTGCAAGCTCTTGCTAAAAAGCCAGTGCTCACCTGCACACTAGCGCTCTCAGATCCAATGCTCGCCAATGCACCAGGTCTTGCCAGAGAGCCAGTGCTCACCTGCGCATCAGCACTTGCCCTCTCGCCAGCGCTCTTCTGCGCACTTGTGCTGTCAGATCCAGCACACTCCTGTGTGCAGTTGCGCTCTCAGATCCAATGCTCGTCAATGCACCAGCTCTTGCCAAAAAGCCAGTGCTCACCTGCACACTAGCCTCTCAGATCCAATGCTCGCCAATGCACCAGGTCTTGCCAGAGAGTCAGTGCTCACCTGCGCATCAGCGCTTGCCCTCTCGCCAGCGTTCTTCTGCGCACTTGTGCTGTCAGATCCAGCACACTCTTGTGTGCAGTTGCGCTCTCAGATCCAATGCTCGCCAATGTGCCAGCTCTTGCTAAAAAGCCAGTGCTCACCTGCACACTAGCGCTCTCAGATCCAATGCTCGCCAATGCACCAGGTCTTGCCAGAGAGCCAGTGCTCACCTGCGCATCAGCATTTGCCCTCTCGCCAGCGCTCTTCTGCGCACTTGTGCTGTCAGATCCAGCACACTCCTGTGTGTAGTTGCGCTCTCAGATCCAATGCTCGTCAATGCACCAGCTCTTGCCAAAAAGCCAGTGCTCACCTGCACACTAGCCTCTCAGATCCAATGCTCGCCAATGCACCAGCTCTTGCCAGAGAGCCAGTGCTCACCTGCGCATCAGCGCTTGCCCTCTCGCCAGCGTTCTTCTGCGCACTTGTGCTGTCAGATCCAGCACACTCCTGTGTGCAGTTGCGCTCTCAGATCCAATGCTCGCCAATGTGCCAGCTCTTGCTAAAAAGCCAGTGCTCACCTGCACACTAGCGCTCTCAGATCCAATGCTCGCCAATGCACCAGGTCTTGCCAGAGAGCCAGTGCTCACATGCGCATCAGCACTTGCCCTCTCGCCAGCGCTCTTCTGCGCACTTGTGCTGTCAGATCCAGCACACTCCTGTGTGCAGTTGCGCTCTCAGATCCAATGCTCGTCAATGCACCAGCTCTTGCAAAAAAGCCAGTGCTCACCTGCACACTAGCCTCTCAGATCCAATGCTCGCCAATGCACCAGGTCTTGCCAGAGAACCAGTGCTCACCTGCGCATCAGCACTTGCCCTCTCGCCAGCGTTCTTCTGCGCACTTGTGCTGTCAGATCCAGCACACTCCTGTGTGCAGTTGCGCTCTCAGATCCAATGCTCGCCAATGCACCAGCTCTTGCCAGAGAGGTAGTGCTCACCTGCGCACCAGCGCTTGCCTGCTCGCCAGCGCTCTTCTGCGCACTTGTGCTCTCAGATCCAGCACACTCCTGTGTACAGTTGCGCTCTCAGATCCAATGCTCGTCAATGCGCCAGCTTTTGCCGAAAAGCCAGTGCTCACCCGCACACCAGCGCTCCCAGATCCAATGCTTGCCAATGCGCCAGCTTTTGCCAAAAAGCCAGTGCTCATCTGCACACTAGCGCTCTCAGATCCAATGCTCGCCAATGCGCCAGCTCTTGCCAAAAAGCAAGTGCTCACCTGCACACCAGCGCTCTCAGATCCAATGCTCGCCAATGCATCAGCTCTTGCCAGAGAGCCAGTGCTCACCTGCACACCAGCGCTCTCAGATCCAATGCTCGCCAATGCATCAGCTCTTGCCAGAGAGCCAGAGCTCACCTGCGCACCAGCGCTTGCTTGCTTGCCAGCGCTCTTTTGCGCACTTGTGCTCTCAGATCCAGCACACTGCTGTGTGCAGTTGCGCTCTCAGATCCAATGCTCGCCAATATGCCAGCTCTTGCCAAAAAGCCAGTACTCACATGCACACCAGCGTTCTCAGATCCAATGCTCGCCAATGCACCAGCTCTTGCCAGAGAGCCAGAGCTCACCTTCACACCAGCGTTCTCAGATCCAATGCTTGCCAATGCACCTGCGCGCTCAGATCCAATGCTCGCCAATGCACCAGCTCTTGCCAGAGAGCCAGTGCTCACCTGCACACCAGCGCTCTCAGATCCAATGCTCGCCAATGCACCAGCTCTTCCCAGAGAGCCAGTGCTCACCTGCACACCAGCGCTCTCAGATCCAATGCTCGCCAATGCACCAGCTCTTGCCAGAGAGCCAGTGCTCACCTGCACACCAGCGCTCTCAGATCCAATGCTCTCCAATGCACCAGCTCTTGCCAGAGAGCCAGTGCTCACCTGCACACCAGCGCTCTCAGTTCCAATGCTCGCCAATGCGCCAGCTCTTGCCAAAAAGCCAGTGCTCACCTGCACACCAGCGCTCTCTTATCCAATGTTCGCCAATGCACCAGCTCTTGCCAGAGAGCCAGTGCTCACCTGCGCACCAGCGCTTGCCTGCTCGCCAGCGCTCTTCTGCGCACTTGTGCTGTCAGATCCAGCACACTCCTGTGTGCAGTTGCGCTCTCAGATCCAATGCTCGCCAATGTGCCAGCTCTCTCTAAAAAGCCAGTGCTCACCTGCACACTAGCGCTCTCAGATCCAATGCTCGCCAATGCACCAGGTCTTGCCAGAGAGCCAGTGCTCACCTGCGCATCAGCGCTTGCCCTCTCGCCAGCGCTCTTCTGCGCACTTGTGCTGTCAGATCCAGCACACTCCTGTGTGCAGTTGCGCTCTCAGATCCAATGCTCGCCAATGTGCCAGCTCTTGCCAAAAAGCCAGTGCTCACCTGCACACTAGCGCTCTCAGATCCAATGCTCGCCAATGCACCAGGTCTTGCCAGAGAGCCAGTGCTCACCTGCGCATCAGCGCTTGCCCTCTCGTCAGCGCTCTTCTGCGCACTTGTGCTGTCAGATCCAGCACACTCCTCTGTGCAGTTGCGCTCTCAGATCCAATGCTCGCCAATGCGCCAGCTCTTGCCAAAAAGCCAGTGCTCACCTGCACACTAGCGCTCTCAGATCCAATGCTCGCCAATGCACCAGCTCTTGCCAGAGAGCCAGTGCTCACCTGCACACCAGCGCTCTCAGATCCAATGCTCGCCAATGCACCAGCTCTTGCCAGAGAGCCAGTGCTCACCTGCACACCAGCGCTCTCATATCCAATGCTCGCCAATGCACCAGCTCTTGCCAGAGAGCCAGTGCTCACCTGCGCACCAGCGCTTGCCTGCTCGCCAGCGCTCTTCTGCGCACTTGTGCTGTCAGATCCAGCACACTCCTGTGTGCAGTTGCGCTCTCAGATCCAATGCTCGCCAATGCGCCAGCTCTTGCCAAAAAGCCAGTGCTCACCTGCACACTAGCGCTCTCAGATCCAATGCTCGCCAATGCACCAGCTCTTGCCAGAGAGCCAGTGCTCACCTGCGCACCAGCGCTTGCCTGCTCGCCAGCGCTCTTCTGCGCACATGTGCTGTCAGATCCAGCACAGTCCTGTGTGCAGTTGCGCCCTCAGATCCAATGCTCGCCAATGTGCCAGCTCTTGCTAAAAAGCCAGTGCTCACCTGCACACTAGCGCTCTCAGATCCAATGCTCGCCAATGCACCAGGTCTTGCCAGAGAGCCAGTGCTCACTTGCGCATCAGCACTTGCCCTCTCGCCAGCGCTCTTCTGCGCACTTGTGCTGTCAGATCCAGCACACTCCTGTGTGCAGTTGCGCTCTCAGATCCAATGCTCGTCAATGCACCAGCTCTTGCCAAAAAGCCAGTGCTCACCTGCACACTAGCCTCTCAGATCCAATGCTCGCCAATGCACCAGGTCTTGCCAGAGAGCCAGTGCTCACCTGCGCATCAGCGCTTGCCCTCTCGCCAGCGCTCTTCTGCGCACTTGTGCTGTCAGATCCAGCACACTCCTGTGTGCAGTTGCGCTCTCAGATCCAATGCTCGCCAATGTGCCAGCTCTTACCAAAAAGCCAGTGCTCACCTGCACACTAGCGCTCTCAGATCCAATGCTCGCCAATGCACCAGCTCTTGCCAGAGAGGCAGTGCTCACCTGCGCACCAGCGCTTGCCTGCTCGCCAGCGCTCTTTTGCGCACTTGTGCTCTCAGATCCAGCACACTCCTGTGTACAGTTGCGCTCTCAGATCCAATGCTCGTCAATGCGCCAGCTTTTGCCAAAAAGCCAGTGCTCACCCGCACACCAGCGCTCTCAGATCCAATGCTTGCCAATGCGCCAGCTTTTGCCAAAAAGCCAGTGCTCACCTGCACACTTGCGCTCTCAGATCCAATGCTCGCCAATGCGCCAGCTCTTGCCAAAAAGCCAGTGCTCACCTGCACACCAGCGCTCTCAGATCCAATGCTCGCCAATGCATCAGCTCTTGCCAGAGAGCCAGAGCTCACCTGCGCACCAGCGCTTGCTTGCTTGCCAGCGCTCTTTTGCGCACTTGTGCTCTCAGATCCAGCACACTCCTGTGTGCAGTTGCGCTCTCAGATCCAATGCTCGCCAATATGCCAGCTCTTGCCAAAAAGCCAGTGCTCACCTGCACACCAGCGCTCTCAGATCCAATGCTCGCCAATGCGCCAGTTCTTGCCAAAGAGCCAGTGCTCACCTGCACACCAACGCTCTCAGATCCTATGCTCGCCAATGCGCCAGCTCTTGCCAAAGAGTCATTGCTCACCTGCGCACCAGTGCTTGCCTGCTCGCCAGCGCTCTTCTGCGCACTTGTGCTCTTAGATCCAGCACACGCCTGTGTGTAGTTGCGTTCTCAGATCCAATGCTCGCCAGTGCGCCAGCTCTTGCCAAAAAGCCAGTGCTCATCTGCACACTAGCGCTCTCAGATCCAATGCTCGCCAATGCACCAGCTCTTGCCTAAAAGCCAGTGGTCACCTGCACACCAGCGCTCTCAGATCCAATGCTCTCCAATGAACCAGCTCTTGCCAGAGAGCCTGTGCTCACCTGCACACCAGCGCTCTCAGATCCAATGCTCGCCAATGCGCCAGCTCTTGCCAAAAAGCCAGTGCTCACCTGCACACCAGCGCTCTCAGATCCAATGCTCGCCAATGCGCCTGCTCTTGCCAAAAAGCCATTGCTCACCTGCACACCAGCGTTCTCAGATCCAATGCTCGCCAATGCACCAGCTCTTGCCAAAGAGCCAGCGCTCATCTGCACTCCAGCGCTCTCAGATCCAATGCTCGCCAATGCACCAGCTCTTGCCAGAGAGCCAGAGCTCACCTGCACACCAGCGTTCTCAGATCCAATGCTCGTCAATGCACCAGCTTTTGCCAGAGAGGCAGTGCTCACCTGCACACCAGCGTGCTCAGATCCAATGCTCGCCAATGCACCAGCTCTTGCCAGAGATCCAGTGCTCACCTGCACACCAGTGCTCTCAGATCCAATGCTCCCCAATGCACCAGCTCTTGCTAGAGAGCCAGTGCTCACCTGCACACCAGCGCTCTCAGATCCAATGCTCGCCAATTCGCCAGCTCTTGCCAAAAAGCCAGTGCTCACCTGCACACCAGCGTTCTCAGATCCAATGCTCGCCAATGCACCAGCTCTTGCCAAAGAGCCAGCGCTCATCTGCACTCCAGCGCTCTCAGATCCAATGCTCGCCAATGCGCCAGCTCTTGCCAGAGAGCCAGCGCTCATCTGCACTCCAGCGCTCTCAGATCCAATGCTCGCCAATGCGCCAGCTCTTGCCAGAGAGCCAGCGCTCATCTGCACTCCAGCGCTCTCAGATCCAATGCTCGCCAATGCGCCAGCTCTTGCCAGAGAGCCAGTGCTCACATGCACACCAGCGTTCTCAGATCCAATGCTCGCCAATGCACCAGCTCTTGCCAGAGAGCCAGAGCTCACCTGCACACCAGCGTTCTCAGATCCAATGCTCGCCAATGCACCAGCGCGCTCAGATCCAATGCTCGCCAATGCACCAGCTCTTGCCAGAGAGCCAGTGCTCACCTGCACACCAGCGCTCTCAGATCCAATGCTCGCCAATGCACCAGCTCTTGCCAGAGAGCCAGTGCTCACCTGCACACCAGCGCTCTCAGATCCAATGCTCGCCAATGCACCAGCTCTTGCCAGAGAGCCAGTGCTCACCTGCACACCAGCGCTCTCAGATCCAATGCTCTCCAATGCACCAGCTCTTGCCAGAGAGCCAGTGCTCACCTGCACACCAGCGCTCTCAGTTCCAATGCTCGCCAATGCGCCAGCTCTTGCCAAAAAGCCAGTGCTCACCTGCACACCAGCGCTCTCTTATCCAATGCTCGCCAATGCACCAGCTCTTGCCAGAGAGCTAGTGCTCATCTGCGCACCAGCGCTTGCCTGCTCGCCAGCGCTCTTCTGCGCACTTGTGCTTTCACATCCAGCACACTCCTGTGTGTAGTTGCACTCTCAGATCCAATGCTCGCCAATGCGCCAGCTCGTGCCAAAAAGCCAATGCTCACCTGCACACCAGCGCTCTCATATCCAATGCTCGCCAATGCACCAGCTCTTGCCAGAGAGCCAGTGCTCACCTGCGCACCAGCGCTTGCCTGCTCGCTAGCGCTCTTCTGCGCACTTGTGCTGTCAGATCCAGCACACTCCTGTGTGCAGTTGCGCTCTCAGATCCAATGCTCGCCAATGCGCCAGCTCTTGCCAAAAAGCCAGTCCTCACCTGCACACTAGCGCTCTCAGATCCAATGCTCGCCAATGCACCAGCTCTTGCCAGAGAGCCAGTGCTCACCTGCGCACCAGCGCTTGCCTGCTCGCCAGCGCTTGCCTGCTCGCCAGCGCTCTTCTGCGCACTTGTGCTGTCAGATCCAGCACACTCCTGTGTGCAGTTGCGCTCTCAGATCCAATGCTCGCCAATGTGCCAGCTCTTGCTAAAAAGCCAGTGCTCACCTGCACACTAGCGCTCTCAGATCCAATGCTCGCCAATGCACCAGGTCTTGCCAGAGAGCCAGTGCTCACCTGCGCATCAGCACTTGCCCTCTCGCCAGCGCTCTTCTGCGCACTTGTGCTGTCAGATCCAGCACACTCCAGTGTGCAGTTACGCTCTCAGATCCAATGCTCGTCAATGCACCAGCTCTTGCCAAAAAGCCAGTGCTCACCTGCACACTAGCCTCTCAGATCCAATGCTCGCCAATGCACCAGGTCTTGCCAGAGAGTCAGTGCTCACCTGCGCATCAGCGCTTGCTCTCTCGCTAGCGCTCTTCTGCGCACTTGTGCTGTCAGATCCAGCACACTCCTGTGTGCAGTTGCGCTCTCAGATCCAATGCTCGCCAATGTGCCAGCTCTTGCCAAAAAGCCAGTGCTCATCTGCACACTAGCGCTCTCAGATCCAATGCTCGCCAATGCACCAGCTCTTGCCAGAGAGGCAGTGCTCACCTGCGCACCAGCGCTTGCCTGCTCGCCAGCGCTCTTCTGCGCACTTGTGCTCTCAGATCCAGCACACTCCTGTGTACAGTTGCGCTCTCAGATCCAATGCTCGTCAATGCGCCAGCTTTTGCCAAAAAGCCAGTGCTCACCCGCACACCAGCGCTCTCAGATCCAATGCTTGCCAATGCGCCAGCTTTTGCCAAAAAGCCAGTGCTCACCTGCACACTAGCGCTCTCAGATCCAATGCTCGCCAATGCGCCAGCTCTTGTTAAAAAGCCAGTGCTCACCTGCACACCAGCGCTCTCAGATCCAGTGCTGGCCAATGCATCAGCTCTTGCCAGAGAGCCAGAGCTCACCTGCGCACCAGCGCTTGCTTGCTTGCCAGCGCTCTTTTGCGCACTTGTGCTCTCAGATCCAGCTCACTCCTGTGTGCAGTTGCGCTCTCAGATCCAATGCTCGCCAATATGCCAGCTCTTGCCAAAAATCCAGTGCTCACCTGCACACCAGCGCTCTCAGATCCAATGCTCGCCAATGCGCCAGTTCTTGCCAAAGAGCCACTGCTCACCTGCATACCAACGCTCTCAGATCATATGTTCGCCAATGCGCCAGCTCTTGCCAAAGAGCCATTGCTCACCTGCGCACCAGTGCTTGCCTGCTCGCCAGCGCTCTTCTGCGCACTTGTGCTCTTAGATCCAGCACACGCCTGTGTGTAGTTGCGTTCTCAGATCCAATGCTCGCCAGTGCGCCAGCTCTTGCCAAAAAGCCAGTTCTCATCTGCACACTAGCGCTCTCAGATCCAATGCTCGCCAATGCACCAGCTCTTGCCTAAAAGCCAGTGCTCACCTGCACACCAGCGCTCTCAGATCCAATGCTCTCCAATGAACCAGCTCTTGCCAGAGAGCCAGTGCTCACCTGCACACCAGTGCTCTCAGATCCAATGCTCGCCAATGCGCCAGCTCTTGCCAAAAAGCCAGTGCTCACCTGCACACCAGCGCTCTCAGATCCAATGCTCGCCAATGCGCCAGCTCTTGCCAAAAAGCCATTGCTCACCTGCACACCAGCGTTCTCAGATCCAATGCTCGCCATTGCACCAGCTCTTGCCAAAGAGCCAGCGCTCATCTGCACTCCAGTGCTCTCAGATCCAATGCTTGCCAATGCGCCAGCTCTTGCTAAAGAGCCATTGCTCACCTGCGCACCAGTGCTTGCCTGCTTGCTAGCGCTCTTCTGTGCACTTGTGCTCATAGATCTAGCACACTCCTGTGTGTAGTTGCGCTCTCAGATCCAATGCTCGCCAATGTGCCAGTTCTTGCCAAAAAGCCAGTGCTCACCTGCACACCAGCGCTCTCAGATCCAATGCTCGCCAATGCGCCAGCTCTTGCCAAAAAGCCAGTGCTCACCTGCAGACTAGCGCTCTCAGATCCAATGCTCGCCAACGCACCAGCTCTTGCCAGAGAGCCAGTGCTCACCTGCGCACCAGCGCTTGCCTGCTCGCCAGCGCTCTTCTGCGCACTTGTGCTCTCAGATCCAGCACACTCCTGTGTGTAGTTGCGCTCTCAGATCTAATGCTCGCCAATGTGCCAGCTCTTGCCAAAAAGCCAGTGCTCACCTGCACACCAGCGCTCTCAGATCCAATGCTCGCCAATACGCCAGCTCACCTGCGCACCAACGCTCTCAGATCCTATGGTCGCCAATGCGCCAGCTCTTGCCAAAGAGCCATTGCTCACCTGCGCACCAGTGCTTGCCTGCTCGCCAGCGCTCTTCTGCGCACTTGTGCTCTTAGATCCACCACACTCCTCTGTGTAGTTGTGTTCTCAGATCCAATGCTCGCCAATGCGCCAGCTCTTGCCAAAGAGATAGCGTTCACCTGCGCAGCAGCCCTCTCAGATCCCATGCTCACCAATGCGCCAGCTCTTGCCAAAGAGCCAGTGCTCACCTGCGCACCAGCTGATCATCAATGGCTCACCATCACCAACTGACTATCATTAAACCATTCTGCTGTCTCTCAGGGCTCTCCAAGCCGATTACCAACTTATTAATCGCCAACCTTCCTTGGCTGACTGACCAGACAGCCTTCATCTGCCTGTCAGTTACCATCTTCAGCTCACAGATCGCTGATTCACCGATCGTCGGCAATTCGCCGTTCACCAGCAGTTTGTGACTCGGACGTACTAGTCAACCTCTGCGTGTGGTTCTGTCATGGGTAGATAGAATAATATAGGAAAGAATGTTAAAACACGTGATTTTTCTACTCTTAGAGAAGCAGAGAGAGAGAGAGAGATAAGGTCCCACTATTGTTTATTGAAGCTGCCATCGTCAAGTTATGTGCCTAGGTTGGAGGTCTTTGAGCACAACGAGTCCCTTTCTATAGAGCACCAAGGAACCCATAGGACAAGAATAACAGTGTGTCGCCGAAAAGATATACATTAAGCCGAAGGAGTCAACTTTATGGAATTTGATTACACCAGCAGAGCGTTCGTCTAGGTGTTATCAGCGGTTTCAAGGAACACCAATGAGGATGAAGAAACGAGAAAATTTCCTTATATGGACCTGTCCATAGTTAACCCCTCCCATACAGGGATATATAAACTTCCACGCGATCAAGAAAAGGAGGACAGTACGAAAAAGAGACGAGGAAGAAACCCAAGAAAGGAGAGAGAGAGAGGGCGAACAAGCTGAGTGAAGGAGAGAAGGCGTAAGGACGAGAATGCAGACGTAACCAGCTTTGTCCGAGATGTCCTAACGAGTTGCCTCCCGCCCTCATTACCCCCGACGAGCCGCCAGACCTGAAAACATCTCCGTTCCTGTCAACCGTCGAGAGCTGCTGCGAAGAGTAGTATATTCTTTTTGTATTATTTATCTACCATCTTGACTGTTCCCCATTTTGCTGGAGTGTAGTTTAATCAAATGATTCTCTTTGTTTAGTTCAGTGCTTCCTAAGTACTCAATCAAGAAACATTCACCTTTGACTAGTTGTAAATAAAATTATGTTTTCTTTTGCGAGTTTTCTTTCTATATTTCCTACTGTCTCTAATTGGTTGTAGTTGAAAAGTCCCCATTTCGTTAATTAATTCAACAGAATCTGGTTCGATCCCCACGAGGATCGTAACAGTTGGCGACCTTTGCCAGAATTTTCGACTACATAACCAATTGAAACAGGGAGAATATAGAAAGAAACAGAATGAGTGCGATTACGAGAGATTTGATAGATTCAGGTAAACTTCTTGGTCTAGATGGCGATGATATCCGTGATTATGTTATTAAGAGAGAACAGGAAACGTTTGAGAGAGATGAAAGAGCAGCTGAAAGAGAAGAAAATGAAAGAAAGCGAGAAGAAAATGAAAAACAGCGTAAGCATGAGTTAGAAATGGCTCGTTTAAGACAAACTCTTCATAACAGTCGGTCAGGTAGCAGATCAGGGAGCAATTCATCTTTAAATAGTGACACTGATAGTTTAGATATGAGTGCAGTGCTTAAACTTATACCGAAATTTGATGAGGAAGATGTTACGAAATATTTTATGTCTTTTGAAAAGTTAATGAACAGAGTAGGTGCTCCTAAAAGACAGTGGACTTTGTATTTACAATCAGTTTTAAGTGGTAAAGCACATTCTGTGTATAGTTGTTTGTCTGAGGATGAAAGTAAAGATTATGAAACTGTGAAAGAAACCGTACTTAGTGCATACAGATTGGTACCAGAGGCGTACCGTAAGAAGTTTAGAAGTTTGAAGAGAGATGATACTAGTACTTATGTAGAGTACGGAAAGAAGTTAGAAAGGTCGTTTTGTGATTGGTTGACTTCCGCTGAAGTCGATAATTTTGAAGATCTCGAGAACTTAGTTTTGTTAGAAAGTTTCAAAGATAACATATCTCCAGACATCAAATTATATATAGAAGATAGGCGTGAAACATCTTTTGCCGGTGCTACTAGATTAGCAGATGAGTACAGTCTCACACATGGTTTAAGTGGCAGTAAAAAGAAAAACGATCTTTTGTCAAGTAAGGCACAACATAGTAAAAGTAGTTCTAGCAATAACGATAATAGGAACAGGGATTATTATCATTATTATTGTTACACGTGTGGGAAGGAAGGTCATATTTCTCGGTACTGTAGGAGCCAATGGGCAGTCAGTAATTCAGAGGTCATTTGTTACAATTGTAATAAGAAAGGTCATATAGCTAGGAATTGCACAGTAGAAAGTACGAATGTGAAAAAACCTGTGTCACTAGTTAATAATCTTTCTTCAGGAAGGAATAATCTCTTGAAAGAAACGAGGAAACATTATGGTGAATTTTTGTCTGAAGGTTTAATTTCTTCTCTTAAAGGAGGTGATTCGAGGGAAGTAGTTTTGCTTAGAGATACGGGAGCGGCCGTATCACTCGTTAGGAGAGAGAGTGTACCAAGGAATGTAATAATCAGCATGAAAGAAAAAGTTATGCTAGGTGGGTTTCCGAACACTTGTGTAGTTTGTCCTTTGTTAAAGATGAAATTGGAAAGTCAGTTAGTAACAGGAGATGTAAAACTAGCAGTCGTGGATACTTTGCCCGTAGACGGCGTTGACATTATTGTTGGCAATGATTTAACTACCTCCAAGTGTGTGAATCCTATTTTAAGTGAAGTTCAAGTGCCTGAGATGATAGTAACCAGGTCAGGATTAGATACAGATATTGACTACGGTCATAGGTTGTTCGAGGATTCGAACGTAGGTAATAGAGGCAGTGGCGATGAGCTTAGCATGAGTGTAGTTGAGGAAACTGACTTTACGAATGTTGATGATGTGAACAGAGATGATGATGTAGCTGTCGAAAGAAGTGATGTGCAGATTAGTGTTTCAGAAACTAGCTTATTGAGTAAGGATGAACTAGTTAGGATGCAGAGGGAAGATGAAACACTAACTAGAATTTTTGATTGTGAATTGGATGATGAACCTGAAAATGTTTGTAAGGAAACATTTAGTTTAAAAGACGAACTTTTGTGTCGCTATGTTCGTCCTAAGACAGGTAGCAAGGAGGAGGTGATAGAGCAATTAGTAACTCCTAGGAAACTTCGTGAATCAATTTTGAAATTAGCACATGATGAACAAGGACATTTAGGAGTAAATAAAACATTCAAGTGTATAACTAAAACGTACTTTTGGCCTAAAATGAAAAGTGATGTGAAGAGATATGTTTTAAGTTGTCACGAATGTCAAATGGCTGGCAAACCTAATCAAGTAATTCCCCGGGCCCCGTTATGTAATATCCCATCGGTAGGAGAACCTTTTGAGAATGTCGTAATTGATATCGTAGGCCCTTTGCCCAGGAGTAAGGGAGGGAATATCTATCTATTAACAATCATTGATAGACTAACACGATATCCAGAAGCAATCCCAGTAAGAAATTGCAATGCAAAAACTGTAGTTAAATGCTTGCTGAACTATTTCTCTAAATTTGGACTTCCTTGCGTTATACAGAGTGATAATGGTAGCAATTTTGTATCAAAGTATTTCAGAGATAAAATGAAAGAGTTAGGGATTAAACTTGTAACTTCCACCCCCTACCACCCTGAATCACAAGGAATTGTTGAACGTTTTCATCAAACGTTGAAAAGTTGCTTAAGGAAGTTGTGTAATAATTTTGAGCATGATTGGGAAGAAAAGTTACCTTTTGTCTTGTTGGCTTTACGATTAACTCCTAATGACACCACGGGATTTAGTCCCTTTGATTTGTTGTTCGGTCACACCGCTAAAGGACCTTTAGAAATTTTAAAGTGTAAGTTAATGCAAGAAGAAGGTAGAAAGAATTACATACAGAATATCGAAAATCACAAAGAGGATTTAAGGAAAGCCTGGCAGATGGCAAAAGAAAATGAGAGCAACCGTCAAGGGGAAACTAAAAGAAAATACGATCTTAAGGCTAAAGACAGAATTTTCCATGTGGGTGATAAAGTCTTAGTATTAGTCCAGAAAGAAGGTCCCTCATTATCTTATAAGTTCGAAGGTCCATTTCCTATCATAAAAAAAAGGGGAAATTTGAATTACTTAATTGATATGGGTAAGCGTAGAGCTAAGTGGTTGCACATCAACTTGCTAAAGAAATATAATGAACGTCCAATGCCAGTTGTAACAGTGTCGCAGAGAGAAATTACTTTTGAGAAGAACTCTGATGTTCTTAATAATTTCACGTTGTTTAATTCTAGCTTAGAGGAAGAAAAAACAAGGGAATTATTCAATGTATTTTCAAATTATCCAGAAACTGTTAGTGATAAATTAGGTTTGACTAATCTTTTAGAACATGATATTGAGTTACAGGACACAAAACCCATTAGACAAAGTCCTTATCGTCTAAGCCCAGAAAAAACAAATTCAGTCCGACAGGAAATTAAGTACATGCTAGACAATGGTTTGATTGTTCCCAGCGAAAGTGACTGGTGTTCTCCAATAGTTCTTGTTAAGAAGGAAGATGGATCAGATAGGCTGTGTATTGATTTTAGAAAAGTGAATAGTGTTACGAAACAAAGTAATTTTCCTCTCCCCAGGATAGAAGATTGTTTAGATAAAATAGGAAATGCTAAGTTTATTTCTAAACTTGATTTGGCCAAAGGTTATTGGCAAGTACCTTTAAGTAGTCGAGCACAGAAAATATCTGCTTTCATAACACCTTTTGGTAGTTATGAACCCAAAGTTATGGCTTTTGGTCTACGAAATGCAGCGAGTACTTTTCAAAGATTAATGAATAGAGTTTTGAATGGAATTGATAACTGTGTTGTGTATTTGGATGATCTTGTAATATTTTCAGATACGTGGGAGCAACATTTACGCATTTTAGCTAAAGTATTGTCAGCACTTGAAAAAGCAAAACTTGTTTTAAATCTGAAGAAATGTGAATTCGGAAAAACCTCGATCACATATTTGGGTCATAAGGTAGGTCTAGGTAAGATTTGTCCAAAAGATGGGAACATAGAAGCTATCATCAACTTCCCAATTCCTACCAGTAAAAAACAGGCAATGAGATTCATCGGAATGATTTCATATTTCCGCCGATTTGTTCCTAATTTTTCAGAAATAAGTGCTCCAATTACTAATCTTTTCAAGAAAGGACGAAGTTTTGTATTTGATAATGACTGCATCGAAGCTTTCAATAAGTTAAAGGCCATAATGATTCACGAGCCTGTACTAATGTTGCCCGATTTTAGCAAGGAATTTAATTTAGCGATAGATGCAAGTGACATTGGAATAGGAGGAGTTCTGTTGCAAGAAGTGAATGGGATCAAGCACCCTGTGGCTTATTATTCGAAGAAGTTAAATAAAGCACAGCAGAACTATTCAACTATTGAGAAGGAATTGTTTAGTTTAGTATCAACCTTACAAAATTTTGAGATTTATGTACGTAGTGGTCATGTTTTAACTGTGTATACTGATCACAATCCATTAGTTTACTTAGATAGGTTTAAGAATAAGAATAAACGTCTCATGCGTTGGAGTTTGGAATTACAAGACTATGATTTAAAGATAGTTCATATAAAGGGAAAGAATAATGTAATAGCCGACAGTCTTTCTAGAGACTTTTCAGAATGATATGGACGTTTGTTTCCTTTCTGTTTTTGTTTTTTCTTCTATCAACACGTAAGAGTGTGTTTTGCTTTTGGTTACATGATACGAGAGTAATGAAGTAATTGTCTCTCAGTTTAGGGATAAGTGATTTTCTCCTTTGATAGCTTTGTTTAAAAAAAAGATAAAATCAGTAGATTTTCCTTTTTTTTTCTTTTAGGGGGACGTGTCATGGGTAGATAGAATAATATAGGAAAGAATGTTAAAACACGTGATTTTTCTACTCTTAGAGAAGCAGAGAGAGAGAGAGAGATAAGGTCCCACTATTGTTTATTGAAGCTGCCATCGTCAAGTTATGTGCCTAGGTTGGAGGTCTTTGAGCACAACGAGTCCCTTTCTATAGAGCACCAAGGAACCCATAGGACAAGAATAACAGTGTGTCGCCGAAAAGATATACATTAAGCCGAAGGAGTCAACTTTATGGAATTTGATTACACCAGCAGAGCGTTCGTCTAGGTGTTATCAGCGGTTTCAAGGAACACCAATGAGGATGAAGAAACGAGAAAATTTCCTTATATGGACCTGTCCATAGTTAACCCCTCCCATACAGGGATATATAAACTTCCACGCGATCAAGAAAAGGAGGACAGTACGAAAAAGAGACGAGGAAGAAACCCAAGAAAGGAGAGAGAGAGAGGGCGAACAAGCTGAGTGAAGGAGAGAAGGCGTAAGGACGAGAATGCAGACGTAACCAGCTTTGTCCGAGATGTCCTAACGAGTTGCCTCCCGCCCTCATTACCCCCGACGAGCCGCCAGACCTGAAAACATCTCCGTTCCTGTCAACCGTCGAGAGCTGCTGCGAAGAGTAGTATATTCTTTTTGTATTATTTATCTACCATCTTGACTGTTCCCCATTTTGCTGGAGTGTAGTTTAATCAAATGATTCTCTTTGTTTAGTTCAGTGCTTCCTAAGTACTCAATCAAGAAACATTCACCTTTGACTAGTTGTAAATAAAATTATGTTTTCTTTTGCGAGTTTTCTTTCTATATTTCCTACTGTCTCTAATTGGTTGTAGTTGAAAAGTCCCCATTTCGTTAATTAATTCAACAGAATCTGGTTCGATCCCCACGAGGATCGTAACAGGTTCCCTAGATCAGAATGCATGCAACACACTTCTCGCTACTCGCCATTCGCCATCACACCAATCCACTAAAGTGATCGGCAAACGATCGACAACTTCCATCAGCGGTTTGTCGATAGGTGACTACTCGAGAGCACTCTCCAACTGCACAGTAACCACGATACCCAACCGTTGACCATTGATTAACATTCGCCTGACTGATGCTGCTCTAAGGAATAGCATCAATCCCATCAGGGCGCATGGTAGGGTTAAGCATTGCCTTACTTCTATCAGTTAAAGGGGTTCTCTCTCAGGGAAGAATCCTTACACAGGGTATTGCGTCCCATCCTTTACGCCATGAGTCAAGACTCCAGCATCAACAATCTCTCATGCGAAAGGATCCGTAAGGGTCGATGTCCACACCATGTTGGAGTTCGGACTAGGGCTAAGACCTCAGGTCTTCATTTGCACGCTGGACCTAAAGGACGCATACTCCTAGGCCCAAACCATCCATCTTCTAGGAAGGATCGAGTCTAGACATACAAGAAACACCAGTTCAGGGCACTGTGCTTCGGTTTCCAAACCTTCTGCAGCTCCTGATAAAGCCTCCAAGAGAACCCTCTCCACGTCACAGACAACCACACTTCGACATCTACCACGAGCTATAGCTTTGCTATGATTGTACGCCTGGAGACTACCCAGTACCTCCTGTCTCACAGAGGCTTTTCCCAATAAATTGCGAAGAGGTTGTCTAGATATCTAAGGAATTCCTCAGCATCAGTCTACCAGTCAAAGTATAACGTCTTCTGTGGTTGGTGTCATGGGAAAGCGTATCTCTCCACTCAATACCTCTATTCCAGCAATAGTGGAATCCACAAGTATATGCAAGAGGAAAAGACCCCCCTTTTCAGTTTCAGCAGGCAAAGACGATCACTCAAGCTTGAGCCTCGCCTTCAAAGTGAAAGGAAAGGACATCCTCTCATCGCTAGATCTTTCCTAACTCTTGCGGACTTGCAACTTGTCTTTTCCCAGTCGGAATTGAGACCTTCCTCTTGGATCATGGTTCAAGTTCTCCGGTCTCTAAGGAGACCTCCGTATGTTCCACTTCACCAGGCAACAAATTTTCACCTGGTTCAAAAGACAGTGTTCCTACACACTTTGACAGCAGCCAAATGAGTCAAGGAACTTCATGGTCTCTCTTTCAACATCGCCCATTAATGAGAAGGGTGAAAGGCAACGTTCAGTTTCGTCCCTGAGTATGTTGCCAGACACACTCTCCAGAGGTGACAGATCCTAGACAAGTCCCCACTTGGTAACTGACGATCCAGATCATCTGTTACTCTACCCTGGGTAAGGTATAAGGCTCCACCTCAAGAGAACGGCAACAGCCCACCCGGGTCCCTTCTCTTGTCATCAGCACTGGGAGAGACAAGAGGATAATCACCAAAACATCATCTCTGCTGGATTCACAGTCATCAATTATGCCCTAAATCCAGATCCTCATTGAACATGTCGACTCACGATATCAGGGGTATAGCTATGCCCCTAGCCCTTCTAAGCAGATTACTCTGTGATGCAGGTTTTACAAGCAAGGGTGTGAATGCTCCAGGTGACTTTCACAAGCTTTCTCCTGCAAGACGTGACCCACAGGAACTCGATATGATCTCTTATCGGTCCTGTGGTGGCTACACAACAGCTGGTTGAATACCTCAAGATCCTTATTGGACAAGTAGCAGAAGGTTGAGGGCACTGTTACCCGGTTTTAGTCTGCGTGAATGAAAAGATTTGACTGGTTCTTATTCTTTTCTTCATCCTCCCCTCTCTTGGGGAAAACAGCATCCTGGGTTCTCTGCATAAGCTGACCTCAAACCACTGCAGGTAAACCATGCTCCCTTTTGTACCTAGTATTAAGCTAATACTGTTGCGTCCCCATACACTGGCGAGGTGGTATTGGGAAAGTCTTTGTTACAATAGTTTTCCTACAAAAAGACTCGGAATAACTTTACCTAGACAGTCACACTTCTAAATATCTCAACACAGCTTGTGTAGGCCGCGGACCTTTCGTAGCAAGGTTTTAGCAAGGCGCATGGACTCCTTATTTTGAGTACTAACATACTCAGATAAGGAGCCCCCGGGTAAAGCCAAAAGCCAGATTGGCAGGGACATCCACCCTTCCTAATGGGTGAGTCACCCCTAAATAAAAAGCGTAGGTTTGTATTCCAGTTACGGAACAAATGACAAATTTTTAGATAATTTGTATTTTTCCTAACGGTACAAACCTTAGCTATTTATACAAACTTGCCCGCCAGCCCTATCCCCCTTGAAGTCCTACCTCCAAGCAAAGTTAGCTAAATCACCGGTGTGTGAGTGGGAGTGGTATCAAGCTACCCCTCTCCTACCCCCGCTAACTAACAGTATGGGTAGTTAACCCTCGCTAAATTTTAATGGCTCATCATTTCAGCTTCGCAGAAAGTAATACCCCTAATTAAAAAGCTAAGGTTTATATTGTTAGGAAAAATACAAATTATCTACAAATTTGTCATTTTATTATACTTTTTTACGCTGCCACTCTACTCCCGTAGATTCAGCAGTCCTTAATTTTTGTCTGTTTTCTCGGGGGAAACCTTTCCCGTCTGCGGATTAGATGCTGCTCCTGGAGTTTTTATTTCTTGCATAATTTGTTTTTGTTTTTCCTCAGCCGATGTAGAAAAGCAGTGCCGTTCATTCCTGTGGAATCTGCTGTTACTGCGCCGTCATTTAACTGTTCTCCTGCGCCTGTGGCAGTTCCTGATTAGCAGGCTAACCTAGAGTAACTAGCACTGGCTATGTTTTCTCAGGTAGCGCTTGATGCAAGCCTTCAACTTGAACAAGGCTTGTTGATGGGAAGCAAAGAGTGCTGCTCAGAGGTGGGCTTCCAGAGGTTGAACTACTTTCCCTTCTGAGGGAGAGTTGTCCTCCTCAGGTGTTGGGCTGCCCTCCCTTCCGAGGGAGAACTTCCCTTCATCTTTTCTGTCAAGCAACCTTCCTGCCTGCGGGAAGGATTGTTGACAGCTACATCTTGTCGGCTGTTGCAGTTTCTTCGCCAAAGACTATGCTCCTACCCCATGTTAAGCCGACTCTTCCGTCGGGAGCAGAGCAAAGTCCTAGGCGTCTCTCCTGCAGGTGATCACCTCTCTCGTTCGTGAGAAAGACCACCCATAGAGACATCTCTTCAGAGGCCTTCCAGCTGTGCAGTCTTCACTGAGGAGCATCGTCATCATTGTCGGTGAGCTTGCTAAGTTTGTACAGTAGTCCTCTTTGTCCTCCAGCTAAGAGAGGGATTCATCCTCTCCTCTGCCGAGGGAGTAGTTCCTCCACCAGTCACTATGCAGTAATCTTCCTGCTTGCTGGAAGGATCGCAGGTAGCGGCAGCAAACAGTGACTGCCTTTTCCATTCGCGAGAGAATCTTCCTTTTCCTGGTTGGTCTCCCCTTTGGGGGATTGCTGCCATGGGAATTGGGTTCGCCCATTCTCCGCCATTGCCCTTCAGAACAGGCCTCATCATCAGTAGTCTTGTCTCATTAGAAGACTCGTCTCACCTACTGACGTAGATCCTGAAAGATCCTATGGGAATTGGATACATCCATTCCCCGCCTTGATCATCAGGAACAGTCCATCAGACTCGTTTCTCCAACAAGACTCGTCTTGCCCAGCAGACTCGTCCCATCAGCAAGAATCGTCTTTCCCAGCAGACTCTTCATGCCTCATATGCAACTCCTGATGGAAATCCTGATGGAACCCCTTCAGCGACTCTAAACAGCCCCATGTGAACATTTTCCACAAAGCAGTATTTTTACTAATACTTCACACCTGGAGACTATCTAACTTCTCCTCTCTCAGGGAGTCTCTCCCAGAACAGGCTGCAAAGAGAATGTCTGAATATATGGATAGATCTTTGGCTTTGGCTAATCCAGGCTAAGTGGACTGTAAGTTGGTATCATAGAATGGGTATCCCTCCCCTTGATACCACTATACCAGCATTAGGAGTGTTTTTCGGTTACCTTCAGGGGGAAAGCTTTTCTTGGTCTTGCCAAGGAAAGGCCCCGCTAGTCTGAGCCTCGCCTTCAAGCCAGAAGGAATTAACCTTTCTCCACGTTGGCATTGCCCCTCCTACAGAGTTTCGAACCGACAAACCCATAGTCGGAGAGGAGGCCTCATTCCAGGACCCCAAGCAGCAGAGGTCTGCTGACCTTGATGACAGGTCTTCTGCTCGTGTTGGCTTCTGCCAAGTGAGTCGGTGAACCCTCTGGGACACCCTTAATGTCTCTCACTCACAACGATGGGCCAAGTAATGCTTGACCTAGTTTCTGGCAACTCTGATCCCAGAATCCAAACCCTTCAGCCTGGGAATCCTTCACAACATCCTCAATGATCCAGATCAATGGTTACTCTGCTGAAGATAAACTGGAGGCCGTTTCTCAAGGAAACTATTAGAGCTTGCCCCGAGTGTGAACACTCATCATCAGCACAGGAAAAGTCAAGAGGAGGATAAAGAACACCATAGCTCTCCTCTTAATCCCAATTCATGAATGGTTTTAAGTATACAATATCTCCATGCAGTATCATATGCCTTTTCAAGGTAAAAAAAGACTGTTACATGGTGTTGTTTGGAAGTAAAGGCTTCACAAATAGAGGATTCCAGTCGTATCAACACATCAGTCGAGTGCATTTTTCTAAATCCACACTGGATAGGTGATAAAATACCCCTCTTTTCCAGGTACCACATTAACCTTGCTCATTGGGCCCATTGGTGATGGCAGGACAGGTGGTCAGATCTGAGACTTGGTGGTCACCTTCTCCCCCTTTGAATAGTGCCTTTTTATATGTACATAGTGTTGAGCTAGCATTAGTGTGGCATATTCTTGCACTCTGGGTTGGTTGGGCTTTGTGTGGCTTAGCATGATTATGGGTCAGTTATGATGGGGTTAGAGCAAGTTATCCTTGATTGACTATTTGTCCATTGCTTTTCAGAGTCTTTGTGCCTTTTGGTTACATAGTAGTATCCAGCATCTGCCAGAGGGCGAGTGTTGTGTCATGCCACTGACACATTCATGGCGACTGTGTCGCTAACTACTCTTTGTCACGCGCCTTCCGACAATGGTTACTTATGCAAGGCAGGCAGTAATATGTAGTGCTTTTCTTAGTTCTGGCGCTATTGGGCTGCATTGTGATAACCCCCCAATGTTCGCCTGACACTAGACCAGCCAAACTGACCAGGCACTCACTCCTGGTAACTGAGTAGCCTTCTACTCTATGCCCCTCTAATCTGCATCAGTCACTCATGCAAGGCAGGGGTTATTTTGTAGTGCTGCTGTTTGTGCAGGCGCCATTGGGCTGCGTTGTGATAATTTAAGATCATTAAGTTGCAATCAACCACCCCGCAAGTCTGAGGCCATTGGGTAAAGTGAAGGTTAGCACTATCTGTTTTTGCTGAAGGTCTCAGTTTTATATGGTTAGGAAAAATAAAAATTTATTTATTTGTGATGTTTCTTAATTAGGTTTTAAATAATCTCACAAGCCTGAAATTTGCCCAACTTATAGTGTATTGCTAGTTAAAGCACCTTTCCTCAGTTTTAATCCACTTTTAGTAAGGCCTCTAATTTTCCACACAATTGTTGGGTACTTACCTCTCATTTCAAGTCCTAATCCATTTAGTAAATGCTCTAATTTTCCACATACATAATTCTGGGGTACTTCGTCTCTTTTAAAGTTCAAATTCTTATTTTCAGGAATTGTATGAGTTACCTGAAGAGGGTGATGCATGGGAAGAAGAAGATGAGACTGTAACTCAGTTCAGTACAGCTGAGTTATATGAATTTTGCGTTGTACCCACCTTCTCGGATTCAGTCCAGCACCTGGGCAGTTTACTTCTTTGGTCTTTTATATTCACCTTGACAACAAGAATTGGTAAGTTCATTAAGCATTCACACTTAATTTACCTTATTTTCCCCATGATTCTCCTTTTCATTGATATCTCTGCTTAGTAATACAGCATAACATTAATAATAACCAGAGTGATTAGAAATTGAAAGTAAACTTTTTAATATTGGTTAAAAAGCAGGTTTATCTTTAAATACATTCTCAGGATTGTCCTTGTTTGTGTGTTCCTTCCCTTAACAAACCCTGGTTATTTGAATAGGAGTTTGTCTTCAGTTTGAACTGAAAGTGCCATCAAATCTTTAACAAGGTAGGTGCGGCAGTTAGCGGGAGGTAGGTGGAGGAGCCACCCGACTGTATCACTTCACTTTTGTCATTGGTCACAAAACAGTACAGACATACTTATTGCTGCTCTTCCAACTGTTGGTTCATCTCTTCTCATTTTGCCTGTGATAAGTGTGTGTTTGTGTTTACTTTAGCTTAACAGTAGAAAGAAGGTAAGCAAATGGTAAATTAAAATTTGATCCTACTAGGATACAAGCTCTGTCTTATACATTGTGGACCTTATAAAATGGCGAGATTGTATGCAGTTCCCCTATTGGAGAGGTCAGGCAGCCAAAGAGATCTCACTGCTGATCCTTCATTCTCTTGGAGCGTTATTGGGTTTGCTTGCATTTTCTCTCCTTCAAGAGGAAATTTTTCATTGCAGCCCGAATGTTTACTCTTTTCTTAGGGCCCATGGTGATCTTCATCATCTGTCAGGTATGCCTGATGCAATCCAGAAGTTGTTGGCAAAAGAGGTTGTTGCTTAGTTCCTTTGGAATTAGTGATCATTCTTCTCCTTCCAGAGGGGGTGATGGTACTCCCCACTAACCGGTACTTTCATGGGTGATTAACCCTTTTACCCCCAATGGACGTACTGGTACGTTTCACAAAACTCACCCCTTTTCCCCCATGGACGTACTTGCAAAAAACTGCTATTTTAATTTTTTTTTGCATATTTTTGATAACTTTGCGAGAAACTTCAGGCATTTTCCAAAAGAATGAGACCAACCTGACTTCTCTATGACAAAAATTAAGGCTATTAGAGCCATTTAAAAATTATATTTGTTCCGTAACCGAAATACAAACCACGCTATTTACATTGGGTTTACCTTTTAGCGTAGCTGAAATGGCGAGCCATTAGAATTTAACGAGGGTGAATTACCCCCGCGCTAGTTAGCAGGGGGGTAGGGGAGTGGTAGCTAGCTACCCCTCCCCCCCTCACACACCGGTGAATTGCTTCACTTTCACTTTTGGCTCGGACATGGACAGACGTCTCTGTCTTTGTCCTCGCTTGGCAGCCATTGTTTGTTTTGTCTTTACTTAATCACTTACTTTTCTTTTACTCAATATATATGTAAAAATTTTCTCATGTTTATGTATATATTTGAGTAGGCTATAGAAATCAGTAAGTTTCCTATTCAGAGTTTGTGCTTGTGTGTGTAGTGTACGATATCTCCGTGGAGCCCTCGGCAGTTAGGCCACCTTGGTGTAATTTCATGGGTCGCGATCGAGTTTGACTAAGGTCTTTCTCTCTCTCTCTCTTGAGGTCGTTTACCCTTTTACTACGTTACTTACTACGCCTTCGTAGCTTCCTTCCCGTGTGGGGGGGTTGCTACGCCGTACGTTTTGTCTCAATTAGTTTATGAATCTAATTGTATTTGTTGATTTTTCAGCTTTGTAGAACAATTCCTTTCGGGGTTTTCGTTCTTTCTTTAGTGTTCATTCATTTTTAAATTACATAATTACATAGTTACATAATTATAATTGTTATAATTCTGTGTTGGTTACAGCTCTCCTTCCGTGAGTGTAAGCGGTTGTGAGGGCACGTGCCTGTTGTGTAATTCTTGTGTTCCTTTCCTTCGGGATTCCTCTTCGGAGCCTTCCCGGGGGAATGAATGTTAACTAATGATTTTTGTTTTATTTTTTACAGTTACCGATCTAGTTCGTTTCTGTAATGTGACAACGGAGTGAGCTGTCTTGTTGAGGCCTGGGGATTCGGCTGTTGCTGCCTCCCCTATAGATCTTCGTCAGGGGCGTGTCTCCTTCTTCTGGAAGTACTCCCGTGACGATTGACAGCTCTCCAGTTAATTTTAGAACACAGGAGGCTCGCCTCCTTGGGTGGGTATCTTTCCTTCCGAGGGAAGTTTTTCCTGTCCAGGCTTGAGTTTTTCCCCTTTTTTGGGGGTTCTTCTCTTGCCTTTTTTTCGTGCGACTATGCTCTTGGTGCTGAGCGGTCGCACCTGCAGTTACGCTCAAGGGGCTGGGCAACTGCAGGAGCCCCTCTTCGGAGGATTGCTCCTTTTAGGTCACTGGCTGACCCGTCTCTTCTACGAAGTGTTTCTCTTTCGTTCGCGAGAGAGTACACTCATAGAGACTCCTCTTCGGAGGACTCTTCTGCTGTTGTTGCTGTTGCCCTCCTTCGCCATAAGGCTCACCGTCCGCTATGTCGTAAGGGCCTCCCATCTCCCTATAAGGGTGCTAAGAGGCGCCTTTTTGAATCTCCGTATGCAGCCTACAACTCCCTCTTCTTGATCTTCCGCCCCTGGTGCAGATGGACAGCAGTCTGACCTCGTCTTCCGACGGGCAACGGCCTTCCCGACGGACAATGGTCTTCCGACGGACATCAGTCTCCCGACGGACAGACAACGGTCTTCCGACGGACATCAGTCTCCCGCCGGACAGACAACGGTCTTCCGACGGACATCAGTCTCCCGCCGGACAACGATCCCTTCGGGGCAAAGGGTTGCCTCCCACGGGGGTTCTTCCCTTGCGTGTCAGGGTTCCCCTGCGCGCCCTTCTGCTGTGTTCTCTCCTGCTCAGTGTTAGCGCACAGGCGCTCTCCTGCTCTCCTGGTCAGTGTTAGCGCACAGGCGCTCTCCTGCTCATCAGCGCTTTCCTGATCGCTAGCGCTCTCCTGTTCGCCAGCGCTCTCCTGTTCGTCAGCGCTCTCATGATGATCATCTCTGCTGTTCCTGTTGGTTCCTGTTACGCGCCCATGTTCGCCCTCGCGATCTAGAACTTCGGTTCAGTTCTTGGACAAGGACTTTTCTTCTACGCACAGGTTTCCACGCGTTGCCTTCTGCTCGCCAGCGTTCACCAGCTCGCATAGACGCGTCAACGTTCGCCTGCTCGTCAGCGATCTCCTACGCGTCAACGATCGCCATCGATCTGCCACGCGTGTCAGTTCCCCTGGACACCATCAGTAGCGATCTAGCGCTCGCCTGCTGTGGACCACGATATCCGGTAGCTGAGTCTTGCCGTAGATCTTCTTCCTGCTCACCAGCGCTCACCTTTACTTCTGTCCTTCTGTGCGCCAGCTTTCTTCAATCGCCAGAGCACATCTGCGCGCCCTTTTCTGTCACGCACCAATGGGCGCCAACGGTTTTCTGACCGGCTAGGACCGCCTGATTAACAGCTTGCTTCAGCGCTCACCTTCCTGATGCACCTGCACGCCTTCTGTTAGCGCGATGCGCGCTAACCATCACTAGTCTCTCTCGTGTTGGCAATCGCCTACGCGCCCGCGCGATTCTTAACCTGCGCGCTAGCGTTTTATTAACGCACCACCGCTCGCCAACGCGCCGTCGCTTGCCGACGCCCCATCGCTTGCCAACGCGCATTCACTCGCCTACGGGCCATCGCTCGCCAACGCGCCGTCGCTTGCCGACGCCCCATCGCTTGCCAACGCGCCTTCACTCGCCTACGGGCCATCGCTCGCCAAAACGCGCCATCGCTCGTCAACGCGCCATCGCCCGCCTACGCGCCATCGCCCGCCTACGCGTCATCGGTCTCCCGACCGCCTGCGCTCACCAGCGCACCCACGTGCCTGCGCGTCTACACGCCCACGTGCCCGCGTGACCGCACGCCCACGTGCCCGCGTGACCGCACGCCCACGTGCCCGCGTGACCGCACGCCCACGTGCCCGCGTGACCGCACGCCCACGTGCCCGCGCGCCTACGCTCATGCGCTCCAATGTTCGCCCGCGCGCGAACCAACAGTATTCCATCGCGCGGACCTACGGTGTTCCGTCGCGCGGACCAACGGGGCTCCGTCGCGCGGACCGACGGTGTTCCGTCGCGCGGACCGACGGTGTTCCGTCGCGCGGACCGACGGTGTTCCGTCGCGCGGACCGACGGTGTTCCGTCGCGCGAACCGACGGTGTTCCGTCGCGCGGACCGACGGTGTTCCGTCGCGCGCGAACCGACGGTGTTCCGTCGCGCGCGAACCGACGGTGTTCCGTCGCGCGAACCTACGGTGTTCCATCGCTCGAACGTCGGCTTGATTCCTGCAGTATCCATTGCTCGCCTAAGGGTCATCGCTCGCCGACCACCAGCTCTTGCCCTTCCTACCACGCCCGCCCTCCTTCTGCGCTCCTTCGCGCACTTTCGTTTGCGTTCCTGCGTGCCCGCGCATGGGTGCTTCCACGTTCGGCCACGCGCAAACCATTGATTTACCATCGCACGAGCGCCAGGGCGATTGCGACCGCGATTCCCGTTGGAGTTTCACAGCATGGCCAGCCTGGCGAGTCTTCTGGAGCGTATTTCCAGAACACGGCCTCACCCCGTAAACGCAGAGCATGGCACATGCAAGAGCAGGAAGAATCTTCAGGGAGGTCTGAGCAACATTCTTCTTTCCAGAACCTGGGTTAGCCCTTCCCCGTTATTCCCTGGAAGGGTTTTGCCAGGGAGCTTTCCGTTCGAGATTTCTCCATCGGCCAAGGGGTGACTGGTTTACCCCTTCCTCTTCTCCATCTCGTGAAAGGGGCTTACCAGGTCCTTTCCCTCCTCGGTTTTCGATCCGAGGTTTTGTTCAAGGAAGCTACAGGAAGATCATGGGTACTTTCCTCCTCTCGGGCTCAAGCACCTTGGCGTTTCGTCGCCAAGTTTCGAACTTGCGGGCAAGCTCGATGCTGGACCATCTGGACGCAATGACCGAGGGCTTCCTCTCGGGTGTCTCATCCGTGGATGTCGACAAACTCAGACACCCTTCGATCCTTGGGAAGAGCTTGTTTGTGCCCAAGGACAGAGACATAGACAGCGGTTGTACGGAGGAAGTCGACTTCCGTTTATACTCCTCCAAGGCGCTTTCTTCCAGACCCTGCAGGCCTCCAGCGCCTCTTTCTTTCAGCCTCGTCGGCCTAAGTTATCGGACCGGCTATGGCAACTAAGACAAGGTGTCCAATAGCAGTCCCCTCCTGTCAGGAACAGGTAGCACGGGAGGCTCTCCCGGGGGGGCATAATCCTAGAGGGAGCGGCGGAGTTCACGAACTCTAGGATTGGCAACCCCCCCTTGCAGGTCTCACGCTGGGAGGATGCCTAAGGTTACTCATCCTGATAACAGCTTCCCGAGGCCGATTCCTGCACGATCTCCGTGATCAGCCAAGGATATCAAGCCTGCCGTCTCTGTCAGCGAATTCGGTGTCACTGAACCTCTATGCCATGGGGTCGGCAAGAGTTTTGCCCGTTTGGGCAGAATGATCCATGCCTTAGGAGAAGTTCCTCCATAGGATCGTCGACGGCTTCACCCACCGGCTTCTTCAGTCGATCCTATCTCGTAGGAAAGCATCTGAGACTGGTATTCCGTAGTCGACCTCTCAGCTCTGATCAAGTTTGTCGAACAAATTTCGTCCAGCGTGAAACAGCAGAATCGAGCAGACTGGTAACGAGGCGACAGGACTCCTTAGGACCTGGATCGGAAGGACGGGTACTTTCAGTTTCCATTCCATCCATCTTCCAGGAAGCTCTTGGAATTCAGCCTAGACTACAGGTGTTCCTGCTTAAGATGCGGTGTGGCGATCCCGCCGTGGCATCGCAGGTTTTTCCCCAGAGAACTCTCCCTGCTTTCCTCATGGCCGCTCAGGAGCAGGCTTCCGCCTCCTTCACCTTTTGGAGGTCCGGTCAACTCCGGTAGGCTCGGGTTCGACCTTCTTCAACGCCGGGACAAGCTTCCGGATCCTTACCATGAGTGAGGGATCATGGTAATTTGCTAGGAGCCTTCTCTACTTCTGCCTCAAAATCTGGAGTATCTAGCCATGATATTGAGTCAACGGCCTTACCACGTTGGAAACCCCGCTTCTCGTCCGTCCAGCGAGGTTAAGCAACATCGGGTCTGGTCGGTACTTGCATGGGTGACCGCCTGGGGACGCCAGATGCTGTTGCCGCCTCCTCCGAGCCTTCCCTTCAGTTGACTGTGGCAAGGCTGAGGAGAGTCGCAGTACCTGTTCTCAGTCAAGCAGAGCTTTCAGCCCTACCTTGGAACGTTTCCTAGGTCTCTTTCCTCATTGACCCGTCTAAAGTTCCGAATGGTCGCCTCAGGATAAGTTCCCTGTGGGGCGGCCCAAGTTCCGGTGGTTTCAAAGCAACGATTAACCGGACTTTCTGGCCCCCATGGGACCAGCAGAATGATTAGACCTGCAATGGGTGTTGACCTATGGAACCTCTTGATGGGAGTGGATATTCTCGTCCTTTCCCCACATTTTTTATGCTGTTCTCGGACTCGTCAAAGAAAAGGGGGAGGGGTCATGTTCTGGTTCAGTCCTATGGTCTGGACCTGAAGGATACCTCTCCATCATTCAGGCAGGCTTAGGGGCCGTAGCCTGGCCCCCCTGCAGATCCTACAGCTCCTGCCGAGTCGCTCCGTGCGCGACGACTTCATGGTACTGGCGTGTTCCAACCAGCAAGTGACGCATTTTCATACCTTCGCATCTTGCAGTAGAGATACTGAGATGATTTGAGATCCTCTCAATACCACTATCGTCTCGCTCATTCCGGGCAGAGGAATGTTCTCTCCGACTATCTGAGCAGAGCCTCGTAGATAGAGTGTACCTGGGGGTCTTTGACCTTTAGTAACCAGCAAGTCCTGGCCTGGGGGACCTGTTCGCGACAGCTTGGAACCTCAAGCTTCCGCTGTTCTTCCCCCCAGTCTCAGACCCCAAGACTCTTTGGCAAGATGCATTCCGGTGATGGTGGGACAACATCGACGCCTGCGTCTTCCCTCCTTTGTTGTCTGTTGGGAATGGGTCTCAACAAGACCAGGTTGTCTGTCAACCTTTCAATGGCCCTGAGAGCTCCACTGGGACTATACACAGAACGGTTTCCGGACCCTCTGCTTCCCCTGACGGAACTCCCGGGAGAGCTTCTGCCACGGCACAGGCTACTCTAACAACCACACTGCAACATCTTTCACGAGCCGGGGCATCGCTTCGGCTTCACGCCTGGAGACACTACGCCTCCTCCTTAAGAAGAGACAACCCGCTACAGTCGCGGGGCGGAGGTCGCGTCATTTGCGATAGTCATCCGCAGGGGTCTACCAGGCGAAGTGGAGAGTCTTCTGTGGTTGGTGTCGTGGGAGATATACCTCTTCCCTTGAGGCCTCTTCTCCAGCAATAACGAACTTATTGCTTTTCGGCGGGAGGAAACTCCTTTCCGCTCTCGGCAGTGAAGCCTGTCGCTCAGCCTTTCCCTGACCTTCAGGCTGAAAGGAATAAACTTTTTCCTTCCCGCTGGACCTTTCCTCGCTCATGTGAAGCTGCGAACGTCCCTGCCCTAGTCGGAGTGAGACCTCCAACATGGGGCATGGTTCGGACTTTTTAGTCCCTTAAGAGATCTTCTCAAGACCCTTTACGTCAGGCCTCTGATTGTATTCCGTCTTGGGGCTCCTGCTCACTCTGGCCGCGGCCAGTGTGTAAGCAATGTTCTTTGTCTCGTACGACTCCGCCCTTTCTAAGGAATGGGGAAGGCAACATTCAGGTTCGCTCCTGGGTTGTTGGCTAGACTCAGAATCTTGGGGTCCCGGCCCTTCGGTCCAGTTCCTTCAAGATTTCGAGTCACCATTCTGTATCAGATGACCCAAAACCTTCTCCTTCTTGCCAGTAAAGGAATCGAGGGGTTATCTTTGGGAACAGCTGCAGTTTGTCCTCACGTGCAGCCGGGTTGGGAGCACAAGAAGGACACAGGGGAGAGTCACCAGTATACCTCTTCAGCTCGGACTCAAGGACATTCATCTCGACCTGAATCCAGACCCTCCCCCGTCATGTCGCCCTACAGCACGATGTCGGATACATCGCAACGTCCCACGCCTTCGAGTAATACTACTCTGTGATGCAGGTGCTACAAGCTGGAGTCTGGAAGCGTCTAATGACCTTCGCAGCCCGCTTCCTGCAGGACGTGACCCACAGGAGTATCGATACGTTTCTATCGCTCTGTGGTGGCTACACAACAGCTGGTCTAACCTCAGGCTCCTTTTTGGACAGGTAGCAGAAGGTTGAGGGCATTGTTATCAGGTTTTAGTCTGCATGAACGAAAGAAGTATGTCTGGCCCTTACTTCTTTCTTCATCATCCCCTCTACTGGGAAACAGCAGCCTGGTCTCTGCATAGCTGACCTCAAACCTCTGCAGGTAAACCATGCTTCCTTGTGTTCCGAGTATTGAGTCAATACTGTCGCGTCCCCCATACCCTGACGAGGTGGTATTGGGAACGTCCTAACCCAGAGTTCCTTCTGGAACTCAAGGTCAACTGCCTAGGACGGGTCACACTTCTTCCTTCACACACAAGCTTATGTAGGCCACACTGTTCCTTGCGGAGCAAGGAACTTGTGAGGTGCAGGGACTCCTTTTCTCGAGTGCGACTCACTCGGATTCTGAGTTCCCGGGTAAAGCCAAAGCCAGTATGGCTGGGGACTTTCCACCCTTCCTAAGGGGTAAGACACCCAATGTAAATAGCGTGGTTTGTATTTCGGTTACGGAACAAATGACAAATTCGAAGATAATTTGTATTTTTCCTAACCATACAAACCTTAGCTATTTACATATATTTGCCTGCCAGCCCTGTCCCCCAAGACAAGTCCTACCTCTGAGTGAAAGTGAAGCAGTTCACCGGTGTATGAGGGGGGAGGGGTAGCTAGCTACCACTCCCCTACCCCCCTGCTAACTAGCGCGGGGGTAATACACCCTCGTTAAATTCTAATGGCTCGCCATTTCAGCTACGCTAAAAGGTAAACCCAATGTAAATAGCTAAGGTTTGTATGGTTAGGAAAAATACAAATTATCTTCGAATTTGTCATTTTTTTTCACACAACCCATTAAGTTTTTTTTTTCCACACAACCCATAATTCATTGTATCGTGAGCATGGGTAGAACCAAGAGGAAAGTCACAAAGAACTCAATCTCCTCTTGGATCAGGCGGGTGATTGAAAGGGTCATGGCTCGGGATGACACTCAACCAAATAGACGCCCCCTGCACACGACGTCAGAGGGGTCTGCACCTCTCTGGCATTCAAGAAAAACCTCTCAGTACAGCAGGTGCTTCTCGCAGGCAGGTGGAAACGCCAAACTACGTTCACTGCCCACTACCTGCAGGACATAACCCACAGGAGCCTAGACACTTTCTCAATTGGTCCTGTAGTGGGAGATCACATGATCTAACACCTCAGCTCCCATAGGGGACAAGTAGCAGAAGGTCGATAATGGAGGTTACCCGCGGGGTAAGTCTAGGGTGAATGTGAGAGTGACTGGCTAGTTACCATTTTCATCCTACCCTCTCTTGGGGCTCAGCATGCGAGGGACTCAACACAGCTGACCTAGATTTTCTGCGGGTGAGTATCACGATTTGTTTGTTGCCCACCTTTTCAGTAGGGGGTTTACGATCCCGACCTCCTAACAAGAACTAGAGGCCATCCCGGGACAGTCTCCTGCCAGTTGGATAGGACTTCCACCCATTTGCTATGTTAAAGAGCGGAAGGTTTGTACCCTGCGTCGGGACAAATGACAAATTTGGGAGTAATTTGTATTTTCCCTAGCATACAAACCTGAAGCTCTTTAATCGCACTGGCCTGCCAGCACCAACCCCCTAAGCCCTTGGTGAATTAAATAAAAAGTGACGGTTAGTCACCAGTGCTGGTGGAAGTGGTGGCTAAACATACCCCCGTAACCCCCTCTAACTAGCATTGGGTAGTTAAACCCTGGTTAACTTCAGTTTCAACTAGTTTTCAGCTCCGCCAAAATAACAATGCTATGTTAAAGAGCTACAGGTTTGTATGCTAGGGAAAATACAAATTACTACCAAATTTATCATTATTATTACTAGCTGAGCTACAACCCTAGTTGGAAAACTGGTCAGGATGCTATAAGCCCAAGGGCTCCAACAGGGAAAAATAGCTCAGGGAAGAAAGGGAATAATGAATTAAGCAAACTACAAGAGAGCTTATGAACAATTGAAATAAAACACTTCAAGAATACTAACAACATTAGAATAGATCAGTAATATATAAACTATAAAAAGAAACTTATGACAGTGTGTTCAATATGAAAATATTTGCTACAAGTTTAAACTTTAGCACTTTCACCAATTCAGCTACCTGATTAGGAAAATCATTTCACAACTTGGTCACAGCTGGAACAAAACTTATCAAACACAATATATTATTGAGCCTTATGGTGGAGATTTTTTTTTATTTCTATCTTCATGGCATTTCTCCAATTTTTGGAGGTAGCCGATACCAAAAAGAAACAAAGGTGATTTTTTCTCATCATTCTTCTTTACCTGACAAGGGACTCGGCTGATTTGGTTGGTCCTGCAAGTGTGTCACAGCCCACCCTCGCCATTCATTTCTAATCCTAGTATGCTCTTTTCCCTGTCTCAAATCTGTTCTCCTATTACCTAGTATTACGAATAGGAGGGTATTGTCCGGGAAAATCCAAATGCATAGGATGGTCAGAATTTTGAAAAATCTTATGTAACATGTACAACAAACCACTGAACAATGGTACCATAGATCAATATCTAGATCAAGAATAAGAAATTTTATAGACCGCAAGTTCCTTTCCAACAAATCAAAATGAGATTCAGCAGCTGAAGACCAGATAGAAAAACAATAATGTACTTGAAACAAGGCAGAATGAAAGAATCAAAATACTTCAGAATAGATTAATCACCAACATGCTAATTTTTGTGCAAATGAAGAAGAAACAGACCGAACACATCTCTCAAAAACTAACCTGCTATCAAGAATTACACCTAAAATTTCAAAAGAGTTACACAAAGCCAAAGAAACTCCATCAATGCAGAGATCCAGATGTTAAGGAACCATTATCCTCAACCTACTTACAATCATACTTTGAGTTTTGTTAGGGTTCAACTTCATGCCCCATAATTTGTACCATGCACTAACTTTAGCTAGATCCCTATTAACCTGTTTGCTACGATGATGTCCAATGCTACAGACAATAACGTCCCAGATATGTCATTTACAAATATAAACAATATGGAAGTTAAAATCACTTGTATATCCTACAAAAGAGTACAGCACATGGTCGAATATCACACAATTCATACTCAGAGAATTTCACTAAAAACTTTCCCCTTCCTGATATTAGTATGTCTATCTTTCTTCAGCCAACCAACAAAGTCTTTGGTATTCCAGCCTTTATTTCTGCTTGTGTAAGAGCTATTTTAGTCTGTTTTTATATTACCATGTAGAATCACTCCACTCTCTAGCCAATGGTGACATTCCCTACCTGAGGCATTACTGAAACCCCCCCTAACTCCCCCCAGCTCAAAGACGCAAGGATCCTCGCATCTCGCTCGCCACCAACCGAAACACTTGGGATTCTAGTCCTTATTCACGATTATGTAAGGTCCATTTTAGTGTGTTTTTATGTTGGCATATGTGTTCATCACGGAGAAAGCATTCTGTAAAGTGCAACGAGCTATGTCATTCTTCAACCATCATTGGTTCTTCTCCTCAGACTCCCACCCACACCACCTCCTAAACACTAAGTAATGCAAGTTGTTGAAAGCTGTGTTTAGTCGAATTCTGTCACACTCTAATATCTAAAATCACACCATATAGTATCTCTATACTGTACTTTAAATAATTTCCTAAAAGTATCTCCATCCATATATACTGTCCGTTTATTTTCTTTATAAATTTCCTACATCATTTATTTGCATTTTACAATTTCCTCAATATTGTTATCAATTTCATATTTTATATTAGTACAGTATTATTCATTGTTTTCATGAGTAAAAGTTAGCCTACTGTTATTTCCATTTATTGACATTCTTCACAGCAATTGTCATGTTCCTACATGTGCATTCCATATTTTCAACCCTGTGAAATACCCACAACAGGAATTATCCAGTTGATAGTGTCAGTCACACGCAAGGCGGAATGACAGAAGAACAAACAAACCTTTTATCCAATGAACTAAATCTCTCTCTCTCTCTCTCTCTCTCTCTCTCTCTCTCTCTCTCTCTCTCTCTCATGTGTAACAAATCTTTTGAAATTTTCCCATAATATGTTTAACATTTATGACAAAAGCAGGGCAATAGACATCATATACTTAGACTTTCAAAAGGCTTTTGACAAAGTTTCTCATAAAGAATGAATGGTCAAAATTAGAGCACTAGGCAGCAATGACGAGCCAGCTGAATGGATCGAAATTTGGCTAAAAAACAGAAAACAGAGAGTTATAATCAATGGAGGAGCTTCAGAGTGGGCAGCTGTTACAAGCAAAGTACCTCAAGGATCCATCCTTGGACCATTTCTATTTTTGTTCTACATTCATTATCATCATCATCATGATCATCATCTCCTACGCTTATTGACGCAAAGTGCCTCGGTTAGATTTCACCAGTCGTCTGTATCTTGCGCTTTTAATTCAATACTCCTCCATTCATCATCTCTTACATTAACGACATAGATTTAGGATTAACCAGTAGAATAGCAAAATTTGCCAATGATACTAAACTAGGCATAAATGCTGTGAACTCAGAAGTAGAAGCCTAAGAGACGATTTAGTGAAGCTAGGAGAATGGTCTAGAAAATGGCAAATGCCTCTCAACTGTTCAAAATGTAAAGTCATACACATAGGTTAAAGTAACCCACAATCAGATTACTCACTGCTGGGTAATGAAATATAAATTGTTTACCAGGAGGAAGATCTTGAGGATCCTTCAAGGATTTGAAGTTCACCAAACAGAGCATAAAAGCTGGAGAGAAAGCACAAACACTAATAGGTTACATAAAGAGATAATTCAAATACAGAACCAAAGACACTGTACTACAGATGTACACACCACTAGTAAGATCCCATCTAGAGTATGGAGTCCAATTCTGGGCTTCCAAGTATTCAGAAGAATATAGATAGACTGGAAGCAGTACAAGCTAGGGCCATCAAACTAGTCCCAACACTAAGGCAATTTAGGTATAGACAAAGAATGGAACGTTTGAACTTATTTGATCTACTGTACCAACTCAACGACTAAGGCATTCAAAATTCTTAAAGGAATAACAAATGTAGATTGCAACAATCTGTTCATGCTTAGCACAAATCAGTCCAGAGGTAATGGATACAAACTGGAATTGAAAAGATACAACACCTCTCAATGTGGCAATTTCTTTACATACAAAATAGCAAATACTTGAAATAGACTACCAGCGGATGTAGTAAACAGTAACATGGTAAAGGAGTTGAAGAATAAGTTAGACAAGATCATAAGAACTCTCTAAAGGCTTAAACTAAATCGCTACCAAAGAGCATATGAAGTCTCTGGGGATGGACTAAAAAGTCTTTGAGACATCCAAAATCCTTGTAACTCCTTGTAACACTCTCTCTCTCTCTCTCTCTCTCTCTCTCTCTCTCTCTCTCTCTCTCTCTCTCTCTCTCTCTCTCTCTCTCTCTCTCTCTCTCTCTCTCTCTCTCTCTTCCTATGCAGCATGATTTGTTAAGAATTAGCCCCCCATCTTCCTAGATGAAGGGAGGATGGAAAGAATGTATTGAAACTCATTTCTTATAATAGCCACAAATACAGTCGGACAATGTATCTCATGCAAGGATATAGGTTCTTCTGTGAGCAATTATCATTTATCCCTATGTATAGACTGCTAGCAAGTTGGCAGGAGTCATCACCTTTGTTCTTGTGTAGGACCAGGTTGAACCAACCAGTAATTTGGTTCAAAGGGACTTCTTCCTTCCTAAAATTAAGTCTTCTATTAAAGGACGATGGTCTATATTCATGTAAGAACAAATCCCAATTTTGAATGTCATTTTTATTTTCCTTAACTATACAAACCTATTTTCTTTAAGATGCACTTAACGCCTAAAGGTCAAAAGTGCTAGTTTTTCAGACATGAGTGGGTGGGGCTTCCCCTCCCACCTGTCAGTAGATTTAATTACTTCGTTAATTGTTCCGACGCGATATACAAACCTCGTAATCATTTAATATAGGAATTTGCTTCAGCGCAGCTGAAACAGCCGAAGGGAAAGAAAACTAGGCAGTTGTGCTGATTGGTTGGCGGTATGGGGCGGAGCGTAGCTCCCCCCCCCACTGCCGTAGGCCCCCACTGCCATAGGCCACCACTGCCATAGGCCCCCACTGCCATCCCCCCCCCCCGGCCATAGGCCCCCCCCCCCACCAATACCATAGCAAACCCCCCCCCCCCCCCGGCCAGCCCGTTTTCCTCATTCACTTGCTTCGGCTCAACGTAGATGGTTGTACTACACTCCGCTCTCTATGCTGTATCCCTTTGCCTTCTCTTGTGCTTGTGTACTAGGGATTGTGTGATTGTTATGGAGGAGATAGTTACTCGTAAGATGCAATGTTCTGCAGGCCGTGGTGGGCGCTGCAGTAAGTGGCTTTCGTCACCTGTAGACCCGCACACGCTCTGCCCGACATGCAGGGGAAAACTTTGCTCTTAAGGTTCTCCCTGCCGTGAGTGTGAATCCTGACCACCCTTGCTGTGGCAAGCTTTTGAGAATCGACGCAAATATCGCCGGACCCCTAAAGCTTCTTCTGCTTTGGAGAGCTCACTTCTTTCGAAGAAGAAGAAGGGGGGGGTCGGTGGTAAGTGTGTCATCTCAAGAGACTGCCACAGCGAAGTCTACTCATACCCTTTATGAGTCTGAGGAGGGTGTAAGTATGATTTTGGGAAGCTCGGATTCACAGCCTGTTGGGGATTTCTCGGGTTTCGCCGAGGGAGCGGGTGACCTTAGCGGTTCCGCTACTTCGGCGATCTCTAGGGACACCCGACAGATTGTTGGACCGTCTGATACCGATGACGACACGTTACCTGGTAAGATGGGATAACTTCGGGCGTCTCTCGGATCATCAGGTAAGTCTGACTTGAATTTGTTAAAACGCAGTTTAACTCTGGCGGACGAGCTTCAGTTACGTCATTTGAATGATCCGATTGTTGATGAACACATGAATGTAACTGATTTTGTAACTTTATCGACTCCCATGTTCCCTGATGCCCCTGTTGTTGTTGACCATGTACCTGATAAAGCATTTGTTCCTGGGAGAATTCAAACTTTTCCCAAGGGTGAAATAACTGCAGGGCTCCCTGTTAAAACAAGGGAGAGTAATGTTTTAAACACTGAGATTTCGTTAACGACTGCTGACAAACCCTTTACAGCTTTGCCCGCAAGTCAGTTAAAATTAAAATCTGCTGAAACTCCTGCTGATACAAGATGTTTTTCCGACCATGGCTCTTCCTACGACATGGCTCAGGTATCTCCTACGGCTTTGAAGCAAAGATTCAGTGCACCCTCTGCTTTGATTTTAGCTGAAGATACATTTGTTCATCCTTGTCCAGCGTCGTCTGCTGTTGCCTCGACCACCATTCTAGTACCTTGGAGGGGATACAAGCAGAGGAAGCGTGGGCGGTATTCCTCCCCTAGTTCCTCCTCCTCTCTCTCCTCCTCTTTGTCTTCATCTTCTGACTCTGACTCCTCTCCCCCAAGGAGAAAGAGGAAGGGGAAGAAGAGGAAAGTGAAGAGGGCCAGGAAGGCCAGTCACAGTCGAAAGGACATGGTGCCCCGAGACACCTCTTCTCCTCCCTGGGATAAGGGCGATGCTGTAGTGGTTTGCGGACTGTAGCCAGAGGTAGCAACCAAACTTCCTAGTGTCCAAATGCCGACCACACTCCAACGTTCACTACACTAAAAAGGTAAAACGGCATAATATCCAAAAATGTAGGTAACAGGTCAAGAGAACGGAGCACTAGGCACCACCCCTTGATTTACACTGGGCAAGGGGACCCAGCTAAAAGCATAATTGCATAATATTATTCAAAGGTAAGCCGTTTTCAAGTTAAGTACAAGAAAAAACAATGATACTGAGAAAAAAAAGACAATTAGTGGCTGAGAAGGGGACACAATGGTGTAAGGTACAGGAATGAAATGCTATCTTCTTAAAAACAAGAAAAATATTTATTTTGTGAAAAGGAAAAAAAGTTTGTATCATTCCTGAGAGAAAGAGAAAAAACTTACAATCCTCAGTGTTACACCCAGAGGGGATGGCTAAATAGCATATCAAATATAATATAGCATCTTCCTAATGCTATGCTACAAACATCTACATGTTATAGTACATAATAAATGCCACCGTGTATATTGCCTGGGTGGTCCAACTATCTCAACAAACAACACTACCGCTACACTAAGCATCTAGACACAAAATGTTTTCAGCAACCAACTCTGGCAGCTTCAATCATTGTCAGTCACACACAAAAAAGATATATCCATATGAGCCCTTTTTCAGGATAAAGCCTTATCTGGTTTGTGATGCAAATTTTCTAATTGTTAACATCAAGAGAGACCCTTTCTGCTTAATATAGATATTATCCAGAGAAAGTTCCATGCTTATGACGGAAAAAACTTCAAGCTTAAAGGAGAACCCCACAACCCTGTGGTTCATTATGTGCATGAACAGTCAGCCGGGTTTGGACATTGACAACACTTAAAAGTTTGGCTGCCGCTGAAAACTTTTCTATGCCACTTTGTTCACTTTTTGTTTCTGGGGATAAGTATGTGAAACACTATCCATGAAAACTCTGTGTCAATATATGAAGAAAACAATTACGCTATGATGGGACAACAACGGTCAGTGATAGAAATAATCTAGTTTTATTTGCTCTTAATCTTACTTATGCATCACAATGTACTAGGGCAGGCTTGAATCTCTCATCAGTGTATGGGAAGAAGTTATAACAACAAAACAGGTCTTGAGTAACTCTTCTTTTGACAAATTCATCTTGCCTATAATCCTATTCTTGTACCTCTACTCGTCTCCCTACTGGGTGTAGGGTCTTCCTGTCATTACCTGTGAAAAGAAATAATAACGGATTAAGGCACTTCTTTGGGGGGGCACTTGAGAGCTTGTCATCTGTGCAGCATGTTGCTTCCCTTACACCTCCTGATGTAACAGGACCGAGGGATCAGCCACCTCCACAACCTTCACCTGGAGTAGAGACTGAAGATCCCGAGGTGGAGTCGCCGTTCTTAGAGGTCATTAACCTCATGCGTGAGATTAATGGTGTCAAGGCTCCTCCTGCAGTAGCGTCTAAGGATAAGTGTATAGCCTGGGAGATTCTATGGGGAGCTCCCGAAGGTAGTTCACGGTCCATCACACTACCCTGGTTGAGACAGGCTGCTTGAGCATTGGACCGAGTGAGTGACCAGATCGCAGGACCTGGTGACTCGCTTAGGAGCCAAGGTTCGAACAAGCTTCTCCCTCAACCACTCCAGCGACAGAAGAGGTACTACGTTACAGAGTCTTCTGTGCCTTGTCCTCTCCCTCTCGACCCTGCGGTCAGAGCACTTGCTAGGGGTTCCTCATTCGAGAGTTTGAAATGTCAGAGTGTCTCCTTCTCGGCCTCTGAGATTTCAATTATGGAGTCCATCTCTGTAGCTGCTCTCCAGGCTGCTTCGTGGCTCGACCACTGGTGTGGTACGGCCACAGTGTTCTCGCGGGACACCAAATCTCGCTACCCCCGAACACATGGAGCAGTACAGGAACCTAGCTTTGTCTGATGGGAGAGCTGTTGCCTTTCTCTTGGACCAGCTTTCTACCCAGTACGCCAACGCCAATCTGATCCTCAAAAAGCGCGAGGCAGTAGCCGTTCGTTTTGCGAGACAAATGGGTTCAGGAGAGGCACTGGCACTCGGGAATGCTCCTATTAGAGCTGCAACTTCTCTCTTTCCACCAGAGGAAGTTTGGGCCGCGCGGGATAAATGGCGCCGCGACTTGAAGGAGTTCATTATCCACCAGGCGCAGGCTGCGAGTTTTAAGGGACCTGGTCCCGCGAAACCGTCCGCTGCCAGGCTGAGTCAGGCCAAGCCCAGGGGAAGTAGCAAGGGTACCGCTGGTCGTGCTCCTGTGCAGCCTAGACCTGCTCCAGTTCAGAATGGTTCTGCTGCCAAACAGACCTTTCAGCCTCCCTCGGGAGCTCCTCCACGCTCTGGAAAGAACAGGGGCAAGCGAGGGAAAGGGAAATGCTGAACTTGGCATTCCCCTTCCCATGCTGCTGAAGGTAGAGGGATGCCTATCGCGCCATTGGGCGATGTGGCAGCACCTCGGGACTGAGGAATGGGTAGTGTTGACCCTTCGCGAAAGGTACAAGCTTCCATTTGTGCTTCATCGGCCCCACCTATCCTCCACTCCAATAGCATTCCACGCGTATGCTCCAACATCTCCGAAGGCTCTGGCCTTAGAGGCGGAAGGCCAGGAAATGTTGCAGAAGGATGCGCTAGAAGTCATGCACGATCAGTCACCAGGGTTCTACTGTTGTCTCTTCCTAGTCGAGAAGGTGACAGGAGGTTGGAGACTGATCATCGACCTTTTGCCATTGAACCGGTTTATTCAGCAAACTCCGTTCAAGATGCCGACAGTTTGCGCTGTGCTGTTAGCCATCAGGCAGTACGACTTTATGCTTTCGATAGACTTGAAGGACGCGTACTTTCAAGTACCAGTTCATCAGTCTCGAAATTACCTCCGATTCACCTTCCAGGTCACGGTGTACCAGTCTGAAGTCCTGTGCTTCTGACTGTGCACAGCTCCCCAAGGGTTCACGCGAATGTTCACGATGGTAGCAGCTTGGGTCCACTCGAGGGGCATCCACCTACTTATGTACCTCGGCGACTGGCTGATTCTCGCTCCCTCGCAGGAGCAGTTGATTCAGGACTGAGACTCACTTCTGGCAGTTTGTCGTGATCTGGGGATCGTGGTGAACTACGAGAAGTCGAACCTCATTCCCAATGAAGGTGAAGTATCTGGGAATGCTGATCAACTTGGCAGCAGCTAACGGATCACCAGACTCAGAGAGGTTGCACAGCCGTTCCTGTCGCAGGAACAACTTCCAGCCCTCCAGTGGCAAGCTCTTCTAGGTCACCTCTCCTCGCTGGAGAAGCTCGTTCCTTTCAGGCGGATTCATCTCCGCTCCCTTCAGTGGTCAGCAGCCACCGATTCTCCCTCTCGTTCAATTCTCATGGAATGCGAGGTAAGGAAGGATCTCCTTTGGTGGCTAAACGAGGAGAACCTAATGAGAGGGTTTCTCCTAAACCCTCCTCCACCTCAGTTCCGTCTGTTCACAGACGCATCCACGGAAGGTTGGGGTGCACACTTGGACGACCTAATCGTGTCAGGTGTGTGGTCGGAAGAGGATAAACACCTGCACATCAACATGCGGGAAATGATGGCAGTCTCGAGAGCACTCATTCATTTCCAGGCCCGTTTGAGAGAGCATTCGGTAATGCTGATGAGCAACAACATGTCCGTGGTAGCGTACGTCAATAAGCAAGGAGCCACGCTCTCACGTCCCTTGCAGCAGTTTACGAGGCAGGTGTTTCTGTGGGCAGAGAGTCAACATGTAACCTTGTCAGCCAGGTGCATTTCAGGCAAGAGAAATATTCGAGCAGATGCCCTTAGTCGCAGAGACCAGGTAATACTGTAGGGGCAGAATGGTCTCTTCACCCTTGGGTGGCGAGTCGAGTACTTAACCTCTGGGGAGAACCATGCATCGACCTATTCACAACACGGCACAACGCCAAGCTTCCCGTGTTTTGCTCTCCAGTACCAGATCCCGCGCCTGCGTTCGAGGACGCACTGCAACATTCTTGGGATTGACTGGATTTTTACGTCTTTTCCCCCCCTTTTGCTTGCTTCGTGCAGTCCTGTCCCGGGTCCTAGTAACCCCAGGACTCAGGATGACATCTTGCTTCGCTATGGCCACACATGGAGTGGTTTCCCGATCTGTTGTTGCTCCTGGTCGAGGCACCGCGAGAGCTACCACACTGGCCCAATCTCCTTCGGCAACCCTTGTCAAACAGGTACCACCAGGCAGTGCAGTCGCTCAGACTTCACGCGTGGAGACTATCCAGCATCTCCTCAGAGCCCAAGGCTTTTTGTGACCCGCTGCGAGAGAGATGCCAGGGTACCTTAGAAGATCCTCCTCCTCAGTCTACCAGGGAAAGTGGTTGGTCTTCTGTGATTGGTGTAGTGGAAGGGGTATCTCTCCAGTCTTAGTCTCTGTGACTCAGATCGCAGACTTCCTAGTCTCTCAGAGATAAGCTCCTTTCGGTTTCTGCCATTAAAGGGTACAGGTCTGCCCTTTGCTATGGTGTTCCATCTGAAGGGCATAGATATCTCCAACGCCCTCGAGATTTCTGTGATTATTAAGAGCTTCGAACAGTCGTGTCCCCCGAGGATACTTCGAGTTCCCCAGTGGGATGTCACCTTAGTTCTCGGGTCTCTTACTCGTGCTTCATACGAACCCTTGAGCCATGCCTCAGACAGGCATTTGGCCCTTAAGACTTTTTCTGCTAGCCTTAGCATCGGCTAAGAGAGTCGGGGAGGTACACAGCCTCTCTTGTAATGTCACACATGCAGAGGGTTTGAAGGAGATCTCCTTGAGTTTTGTGCCAGAGTTCGTGGCCAAGACTCAGAACCCAGCGATCCATGATCCCAGGTTCGAGGCCTTCACTATTCCTTCCTTACCGGATGCGGCGAGAGCTGGTTCAGGTGAGAGGCTTCTCTGTCCCATCAGGTGTCTCCGGCGCTATCTTAAGCAAACTCTGTATCTCAGACCTGAATGTCGACGACTCTTCTTTAGCACTGGCAGAGCCAAGAGGAAGGTGTCGAGGAACACGATATCCTTCTGGATCCGTGAAACCATCCGCGAAGGCATATGAGACTTCTTGAAGAGTCCAAGCACCAGCAAGGGTTAAAGCTCACGAGATCAGGGGCATTGCCCCCACACTCGCTTTCAAGAGAAATCTTGCAGTGGGCCAAGTGCTGAAGGATGGCGTTTGGAAACACCAGACCACCTTTACAGCCTTTTACTTGGGGGAGTTTACGCACAAGTCCTTGGACATCTTTGTTCTTGGCCCTGTGGTAGCTGCTCAAGCTATTGTCTGACCTCTCCAGTTCCTCCGGGACAGGGAAGTCTCTTGTCTTGATTTTTATGGCATGTTTGGCAGTGTGAAAGCAGTGTGCATGTGCTCCGCCTTTCTCTCTGTCTCTTCCCTTGATGTCCCATACATCAAGACAAGTCTTCCCAGGTAAGATTGCTAGAGTTTGTTTACAGGTATTCTCACCCCATCTTCTGCTAGGCAGGGAAGACGGTGGATGTATATACCCTTTGCTTTTTGGTTATGTAGGTTCATCTAGTCACTGTGACCCTAGGGTCAAGTTTCTCTTACATTCACGCTCTCAGGTTGTGCGATGCTCTTACCCATCGCGCGACCCAGCTCCCAGTCTCTCAGACCCCACCATCATCATGTCAGGTCGAGAGACAGGGGTAGGTGGATTTAGTCCTCTGCTCTCATTTGAGACCAAATCTATATCCGGGCAGTTAGCTGTTCACAAGCAGCAAAGACAGATCTCCCACCAACCAGTGAGTCTTCTTATATTAAATGATTACGAGGTTTGTATATCGCGTCGGAACAAATGACAATTTGTCCTAAATTGTATTTTTCCTAGCTATACAAACACGTAATCATTTAATATAAATGCCCGCCTCTACCACCCCCCTCATGTTCCACATTGACCTTAAAGCGTTTGAATGAGGAAAGTGGGCTGGCGGTGGGGGGTGTGGAGCTAAGCTCCGCCCCATACCGCCAGCTAACCAATCAGCATAACTGCCTTGTTTTCTTTCTCTTCGGCTGTTCCAGCTGCACTGAAACAAATTCCTATATTAAATGTTTACGGGTTTGTATAGCTAGGAAAAATACAATTTAGGACAAATTTTCATATTTCAATGGGTGTTTCAGCATTAATGAAGTCATACTGTACTCTTATTAAAGGACTCAGTGGTGTTTTAGTTTTATACTTTTTTTTTTCTTCAGTGCACCTTCCAGCATGGCTTGTACACCTGATATCAGCTGCATGTGGTTGTATGGTGGCCTGGCAATTATTTGGACCTAAAATGTTGTTCATGGTATATTTGATACTGGCTGGGACCCTGGCCTTATTTTGCTCAGACAAACTGCTGCATTCACGTAGGGGCCCTTGGACTTGTGGGTTTTGTGTAGCGTTTCTGATATTATGGTAAGCACTAATTCTTATTCAGAATGTAGCACATATTCACTTAATATTACTTGAAATTACATTAGTTTAGATATCTAAAATGGAATATTCTCTTTATTTGATCATAAGTGAGACTTTGAGTTTCTTAAGTAGTGTAATTTTGGAATATTGTATCTGTCATCATCTGAGGAAGTATTTGAATCAAGGTACAACTACAGCATGTGCTATAATTTTTAGGGCAAATAACCATCATTGTGATGAATGATAAATCAGAATTAATTGAGTAAGTTCTCATTCGTATGGGTATCATTCATTTTCATCTTATATGGTTTGTTTTTTACAACTGTAAAAAACAATCTTATTCATTTAGTTAACGGTAGAAACAACTTTGATATCTTTCATATATATATTTTTTTTTTTTAATTTCATCAGTTACTAAAACTACTGTAATAATAATAATAATAATGATGAAAATAATAATACAGTACTGATAATGATAATGAGAATATTAATAATGATGATAATTTAGGTGTATTAAATTTAGAGTTAAAATGCCTATAAACTATGCAGTATCTCCAAAATTAATTAATTTTGTTTACAACAGTGAATTGTGGTGGGCAGATCCTGTGGAGTGGCATAGTATACGAGGAGCACAAATGATTATATTGATGAAGATAGTATCTGTTGGTTATGACCTGGATGCAACCTCTCTTTCAAGTCATCCTAGTCTTCTTGAAATGGCTGGTTATATCATGAATCCTGGTACCATTATCTTTGGGCCATGGACATCTTTTGATTCCTACAGAAAAGTGTTGCAGCCTCTATCAATTGTAAGTACTGATTTATTTTATTTTGAATGCTGTATTTTTGATAAGGTAATTTAATGTCATAAGTTTTATAGTTGATAAAGATGGAAAGAATATTTTTTTTGTGAAAATTTTTGCTATTTTAGCTGCCTCTGCCTGGTTGATGTTCGTTCACAGAATATTATCATCTGGAAGCATATGTGATACACAGTACAGTACTTGAAATCTGCATCCTTATCCTATATGTTAGATGCTGCATAGGAAGTTGCTTGGTTCATCATATTTCTACATTTAGAAATAATGTACTTTGTTTTTACTATCACACATCAACATCTTTCATAGAAACTTGATCCTTATTGCATCCTCTTGAAAGATTGTTAGCAGAGGTCAGGCTGAATACGTGTCATGGCATTATAGTATCTATGTTTCTGCTTATTTTGGAGAACTGCTTTTCAGCTTTTGAGCATGAGTAACTCTGGCAGCAATGGGCAATAAAATAAACATGATCCTATGTATTATGAAGGGAGTACAGTGTTTGTTCCGGCACAAATAAAAACCATTGTCCTTTACATAGGAGAATGAAAGCAAAGCCAGAATATGGCAGTTAGTTAAAATTTTACAAGGTGTAGGTACTGTAGTTGGCTGATGGTTATTCACCGGGAGCTGGGAACTCCCCCCCCCCCCCCGCCCCCCCACCTGCTCACTGAGTAGTCGCTTTGATATCAGCTGTCAGTGAAGACAGATATTCTTCAATTGCCTGGATACTTTGGCAGATTTTAAATTTTTTTTGTATGATTTTTCTTTAGTACTTTTAGACTTTCTTCCTTGTATGACTCTATGGCATCCTGGGACATTGACTTTGAGTTTGAGACAGGGTCAAGGTTGGTATGTCTCCCACAACTATTGGTTGTCCAAAGGTGATCACAAGATTCTCACGTTTGCCAGTTTTGGGTTACACTTCCCTGCTGTCAAAGGAATAGGCTTCTTCTCGAAAGAACTCTGTTTCTTTCTTTGTTTACATACACAAGCAACAGGTTTCCTGTGAGTGCTGTTGAATCAGTGTTCTCAACCTCTCCAATTGGAAGCCAGTTGCCTTGCATTGCCGATCACCAGACTTGGTCTGCGATCAACTCGCCTTTAGTGAGTTGAGAGTGCTTGACAAATGAGGACTATTACCCTTCAGCAAGATTATGAGTCTATATTTGCTGGACCCTCTTTATCATCTGAAGAAGACACCCACACGTGCCTTATCCTCACACCATTCTACTAGATTTACCTCATCCACATGCCCTTCTACTTGACATGCCACACCCAGATGGGCCTCACCCAGATGTTCCATGCCCAGACACGCCTCACTCAGACGTGCCTTGCGCAGATGCATCTCACATAGACGCGTAGTATCTAGAAGCACTGCTGGAAGCAAATCGCCCAGTTGCGTGTGCTCAAGGTGAATGCAGGACTCTCACTGGAGCATGCTAGCTCTTTTTACATAATTTTCTTCAGATGCACTGACATGTCCATGCACACACACCTGAATGCACCGGTTTGAATGCACGCATAGAAGGACTAACCTTACTAAACCCTTGGTGTGTGTTCAGCCCATTAAGGGTCTAGAATAGATGATTTACTCCACCTCAATGTAAGATCACAAGTGTGAGTTCTTTTAGAAAAGAGACTAGCGCCTTCTAGCCAGTAGACCTCAGGAGTTGTGACCATGATCCTTACATTTGATCATGTTATGGATCAGGATCACCTAAAGTATATTTGTTCCGTAACCAAAATACAAACCTTAGCTATTTACAGAGGGGGTTTACCTTTTAGCGCAGCTGAAATGACGAGCCAATAGTTTTAACGAGGGTTAATTACCCCCGCGCTAGTTAGCGGGGGGTGGGGAAGGGTAGCTTGCTACCCCTCCCCCCTCCACACACCGGTGACTTGCTTCACTTCACTTTTGGCTCGGCGGTGATCAGACGTGTCTGCTCATCGCCCTCGTGACAGCCTTTAATTTTCTGCTTTTTCTTTTCAGCGTGTGTGTTGGTTGGAAGTTGACCTTCAGTTATTTCTTTACAATGCGTACATGCCCTGGAGTTGCCGGTCGTCCTTGTGGGACTTTCATGTCGGACGTAAATACGGATCCGCACACCCTCTGCCCTCAATGTCGGGGCCGACGGTGTGACCATGAGAACATGTGCCGTGAGTGCAGGGAGGGGTCTGCCTCCCAGTGGGAGAGGTTTGGCCGTCGGCGTAAGAAGAAGTCCAAGAGAGACCGTTCTCCTCCGGGGTTAGCCTTGAAGGAGGAAGGTTCTCGGGACTCTTCTTCCGCCGCCCAAACCTCCTCCGAAGCTCCCCCTCGTCCGCCTCCTAAGGAGAGTCGGCCGAGTGGGAGCGCAGGCCCTTGTTCTGTTTCCCGACCTTCGGTGGGGGAAGAGGGCGTCGCCTCCCATAGCGAGGCGGTTCCCCCTCCTCCTCCGGGGGAGGTTATTGATAAGGCCTTATCCAGTGATGATCTTTTACAGATTTGGTCGTCCCTGGGGCTTAAGGGCTTGCCCTCCAGGGTCGCTCTTATTGACCTTGTCTCGTTGGGGGCCGCTGTTAAGCAGTCGGCGGCGGTAGCAGAGGTAGGCCCTCTGTCTATTGTCGACGTCGTGGTGACAGAGGCCTCCGACGTGGCTGGGCCTTCCGCCGCAGGTGCTGTTGCGGGTGATGGTGCTAAAGGCTCTCCTCCTCCTTCCGTACATCCTTCGAAGGGGGAAGTGAGTCCTTCGGTCTCGGCTGCTGCTCAGCTTCCTTCTGAGGGAAGTGCTTTAACGGAGACTCCCCTTCGGAGGACCGATGGTCCCGACGATCTTCCCCGAGGCCGCCTCCGCCGTAAGGCTCACCGTCCGCTACGCCACAAGGGCCTCCCTTCCCCTTACAGGGGAACTAAGAGGCGCCTTTTTGGGTCTTCATCCTCCGGGGGGACTCTCCTCGTCAGCCTCAACCTACAGCTCCGCCCTCCTTGAATCTCTCTGCAGACCGCTCACCATCTCCTGCCAGATCTTCGCCTTCTGGAGAACTCGTCACCTGACGGGCAACGGTCCCTTCGGGGCTAAGGGATCCTTCCCTTACGCGAGCAGTGCTAGCGCACAAGCGCTCTCCTGCTCGCCAGCGCTCTCCTGCTCGCCAGCACTCTCCTGATCTTCAGCGCTCTCCTGCTCGTCGACGATCTCCTGCTCGCCAAGACTCTCCTGCTCGCCGACGCTCACCTGCTCGTCGGCTCTCTCCTGATGTTCGCCCCCCTCGCCAGCGCTCTCCTGCTCGTCAGCTCTCTTCCGAGCGTCAGCGCTCATTTGAGGACCATCGCCCTGCGGTCTCTGACCACCCTTTAGTTCCTGCTGAACTCCCTGCTCACCATCTGCCTGGTCCTGTGGCTACGCAACATCGTGCTGCGCGTGTGTCAAAAACACATTTCGCCAACGCGCCAGCGATCTCCCAGTTCCTGCTCGTGAACGCGCCGCGCCACCTGTCCTTTCACATGACGCGTCGACCTTCTGCTCGCCAGCGATCTCCAGCTCGCCAGCGATCACCTACGCGCCAGCGATTACCTCCTCGCCAGCGTTCACCTGCTTGCCAGCGCGCACAGGCGATCTTAGTATCGCCTATTCAACAACGACAGCTAGCGCGCCAACGTTCTCCAACGCTCCTGAAGGAACATGGTTCGCCAGCTTCTAGCCCGCCATCGCGTGATCGCGCGATCGCCCGCCTGCGCATGCTGCTCGCCATCGCTCGCCATTGCACAATCGCCCTCCTGCGCAGGCTGCTCGCCATCGCTCGCCCCTGCACGATCGCCCTCCTGCGGATGCTGATCACCATCGCACCCCATCACGCGATCATTCGCCTGCGCATGCTGCTCGCCATCGCTTACCATTACGCGGTCATTCACCTGCGCATGCTGCTCACCATCGCACGCCAGTGCGTCGACATGCCACATCGCGCCATCGCCAACTTGAGCGACTGCACTCACAAACTCGTCCTTGATCGCCTGTGGATCTACATCGCCAGCGATCTTCCTCACCTACGCGGCAGCGCGTTCCCTCGCCGTCGCGCCAACGCTTGCGTTCGTCGCCTCGGACACGCGTTCATTTACCTGCTCACCCTCGCGCCCACTCGCCTGCGCGACCGCTCGCCTGCGCGCCCGCGCGACCACTCGCCTGCGCGCCCGCGCGACCGCTCGCCTGTGCGCCCGCGCGATCATCCACCTGCGCGCCTGCGCTCCCGCGCGACCATTCGCCTTCGCGCGACCATTCGCCTTCGCGCGACCATTCGCCCTCGCGCGACCATCGTTCGCGGCGAATTCCACAGCCGGTGGTAGCAGCAGGAACGCGTGCTCCTAGACGGCACTCGGGATCACCTCCATCCAAACACAGGTTGGTAGTGCAGGACGAGGAGAGGTTAGTACATCATTCTTCCCCACCTTCTTTTCAGGCAGGTACCGTCGTGTCCACTCCAAAGGATCGCCCGATCCCTTTCCCTTTAGCGAGGATTTCGGACTCTGTGTCCTTGGAGCAGCAGACGTGGTTTGGTCCTCTGGCACGGGCGTTAGTGAGGGTTATGAAACCAGCACTCGCCGGCCAGGGTAACAAACCAACGGCTGTCTCTCCTACGCTGAAGAGAAAGAGAGGAGTGGACTTCGTGGTGGCTTCCCCCAGGGCGAAGTTGGTTCCCAAGAGGTCGGTCGCAAAGGTTCCTTCTCCTGCACGAGTACTCTCTCCTTCTCCCGTGGACGAGGCCTTTCCGTCTTCAGGTGAGTCCAGTGGGGCGGTAGTCTTCCCCTCGGCACCAGGGGGGGAGACTTCGCTTCAGGCAGGAGAATCGTCTCGTGAGGAAGGGGCCCCTCGAACCTCGTTGTTGGGATCCTGTATCCCTCCCAGGAGGGAATCCAAGGATTCCAAGACCGTCCCTAAATCCTCTGCAAGGATTCGTCAGGAACCCACGACTACCCAGGGGAATGTCCACGTATCACCCCAGGAAGAGATTCCTGGGGCAGGAGACTTAGCTGCCAGCCCGCAGGGAGGAGAACAGCAAGAATACGAACATGCCTTCTGGCAGGTCCTAAGCCTGATAAGGCAACTTAACAGGCTTACGGATCCAGTCATCGCCCCCCGTGAAGGCAAAGACACGATTCTGGATGAAGTGTTTGACGTTCGGAAGGCCCCTAAGACCAGTGCAGCTCTGCCCTGGTTTCGGGGGCTGAAGAGTGCCAGGGCTAGGGCCAACGCTCAGCTCGCACTTCTTGCCTCCTCCAGTCGTTCCACTGCCGGGAACAAGCTCATCCCTCCTCCTCGCCTCCAGCAGAGGAGGTATTTCGAGATCCTGGGTGAGCACAACCTCGCTCTTCCTCTCCATCACTCTGTGGAGGAGCTGGCGAAGGGAGTTCCCCTTGAGAAACTCTCTGCCCGGCAGGTGTCGTTCTCGGCGGCAGAGATCCTTAATCACGAGAAGGTCGCTAAGTGTGCCATGCAGGCCACTTCGTGGCTGGACTTCTGGCTAGGATCTCTGGGCATCCTATTGCGATCGGAGGACTTGTCCAAGGAGACCAATAGGAAGGCCCTAGAGACCTTCTTGCTCTCGGGCACCCGCTCCATCGAGTTTTTGGCGCACCAGGTTACCACCCTGTGGGCCAACTCGGTGTTGAAGCGTCGCGGTGCTGTGTCCGAGAGATTCCATCCGAAGGTCCCCGCCGTAGATGTGTGTAGGCTCCGACATGCTTCCCTTCTGGGGGAGAGCCTGTTTGAGCCTCAAGACATGGAGCGAACGGCTGAGAGGTGGAGGAAATCCAGCACGGACTCCCTCCTCCACAGGGCCCTTACAACTCGGCCCTATAAGCCTCCAGCCCCGCCACAACAGCAGCAACAGCCTCGTAAGGCTCCCAAACAGGCACCGGCAGCTAAGAAAGTGGTGTCTAAGCCCCAGCCCTTTCCAGCCAAGGTCAAGAGGGGCGGTAAGTCCTCCAGGGGAGGCAAGACTCCTAGGGGTGGCGGCCGCTGCCGCAAGCCCTAGGGGTGGCAGTCCCCCTGCATGTCCACCTGTGGGGGGATGCCTTCAGCGTTGCGTCCGCAGGTGGCACCCACACGGGGCCGATGCTTGAATGGTCTCTGTGATCGGCCAAGGTTATCGCGTCCCGTTCACAACATCTCAACCTCCCCTGACAGCGAATCCAGTGTCGCTGGGCTCCTATGCCATGGGATCGGCAAAGGGGCTGGCCCTTCCGGCCGAAGTCGAGACCATGCTCGAGAAGGGTGCTCTCCAGGAGGTCGTGGACGGCTCCCCAGGCTTTTTCAGTCGACTCTTTCTTGTAGAGAAGGCTACTGGAGGCTGGAGACCCGTCATCGATCTCTCAGCTCTGAACAGGTTTGTCAAACAAACCCGGTTCAGCATGGAGACAGCAGACACGGTCAGACTTGCGGTGAGACCACAAGACTTCATGTGTACACTGGATCTAAAGGACGCGTACTTCCAGATCCCAATCCATCCGTCTTCCAGGAAGTACCTGAGATTCTGCCTAGACAACAAGATCTACCAGTTCAAGGTGCTGTGTTTCGGTCTCTCCACAGCTCCTCAGGTGTTCACCAGAGTGTTCACCCTGATTTCATCTTGGGCGCACAGGAACGGCATTCGTCTCCTTCGTTACCTGGACGATTGGCTGATCCTAGCAGACTCGGAGTCGACCCTTCTTCGGCACCGAGACAGGCTTCTGGATCTTTGCCAGGATCTGGGGATCGTGGTAAACCTCGAGAAGTCCTCTCTGCAGCCGTCCCAACGACTGGTTTATCTAGGCATGCTAATAGACACCAATCTCCACAAAGCCTTTCCATCAGACGACCGGATAGCAAGGCTGAGGAGGGTGGCGGAACCCTTCCTCAGGCGAAAAGAACTCCCCGCCCAATCGTGGTTGCGTCTCTTATGCCACCTATCCTCCCTGGCCCGTCTGGTTCCAAACAGCCGCCTCAGGATGAGATCCCTTCAATGGCGGCTCAAGTCCCGGTGGAATCAAGGATCCGATTCCCCGGACATTCGGATCCCAATGGGGTCTCTGGAACAGACGGACTTGCGGTGGTGGCTGGCCGACAAGAACCTGCGGAAGGGAGTGAGTCTTCTCGTCCTCCCCCCCGGAATTGACTCTGTTTTCGGACGCGTCAAAAGAAGGGTGGGTGGCGCACGTTCTGAACCAGAGGGCCTCAGGCCTTTGGTCAGAATCAGAAAAGTGCCTACACATCAACCTGCTAGAATTGAAGGCCGTCTTTCTGGCTCTTCAGCAGTTCCAACGGTCCCTGGCGGGTCACTCCATGGTGGTGATGAGCGACAACACCACGGTAGTGGCTTATATCAACAAGCAGGGAGGCACTTTTTCGCTACAGCTATCCCATCTTGCAGTAGAGACTCTGAGGTGGACCGAAACTCACTCGATAACACTATCAGCTCGCTTCATTCCTGGCAAGAGGAATGTGCTCGCCGACAGTCTGAGCAGGGCTTCGCAGATAGTGAGTACCGAGTGGTCTTTGGATCCTCAGATAGCCAACAAAGTCCTGACTTTGTGGGGTTCCCCGACTGTGGACTTGTTCGCGACAGCCTTGAACTTCAAGCTGCCCCTGTACTGCTCACCAGTCCCGGACCCCAAGGCACTCTGGCAAGATGCTTTCCAGCAACGGTGGGACAACATCGACGTGTACGCCTTCCCACCGTTCTGTCTGATGAGAAGGGTGCTCAACAGGACCATACTATCGGTCAACTGTTCCATGACTCTGCTAGCTCTGCTATGGCATCACGCGGAATGGTTTCCGGACCTTCTGCAACTCCTGACGGAACTCCCAAGGGAGCTTCCTCCACGACACGAGCTTCTCGGACAACCCCACTCCGGCGTCCCTCACAGGGCCGTAGCCTCGCTTCGGCTTCACGCCTGGAGACTATCCAGCGTCTCCTCGCGGAGAGAGGCTTTTCGCAACAGGTTGCGGAGAGAATTTCTCGGCACCTGCGAAGGTCCTCTGAGGGAGTCTATCAAGCAAAGTGGAGAGTCTTTTGTGGTTGGTGTCATGGAAGGGGTATCTCTCCACTCGATGCCACTATTCCAGCAATAGCGGACTTCCTCGTGTATCTGTGAGAAGAAATGCGCCTTTCTGTCTCGGCAGTGAAAGGCTATCGCTCAGCCTTAAGCTTGGCCTTCAGATTGAAGGGCGTGGATATTTCTTCATCGCTAGAAAACTCTTTACTCATACGTAGCTATGAGCTTACCTGCCCCCAGTCGGAAGTGAGACCCCCTCCTTGGAACGTGGTTCGAGTCCTCAGGTCTCTTAAGAGACCTCCCTTCGAGCCATTACGCCAGGCCTCCGATCGCCACCTGTCTTGGAAGACGGCTTTCCTACTCGCCTTGGCTTCGGCCAAGCGAGTTAGGGAACTTCATGGTCTCTCGTACGACATCGCCCATTCAAGGGGATGGGGGGAGGTAACGTTCAGGTTCGTCCCTGAGTTTGTTGTCAAGACTCAGAATCCTGGAGTGCCGGATCCTCGGTTCGACTCTTTCAGGATCGCGAGTCTCCGTTCTGTAACAAACGACCCAGACCAGCTGCTACTATGTCCAGTGAGGTGTCTGAGGCACTACTTGAAGAGAACGGCTGCAGTCTGTCCTCATGTGCGAGCTTTGTTTGTGAGCACAGGCAGGACAAAGAGGAGGGTCACCAGGAACACCATCTCAGCTTGGATTCGAAGGGTTATCCACCATGCCCTGAATCCTGACCCTCCTCCGTCACGTCGCCCTCGGGCCCACGATGTCAGGGGTATTGCTACATCCCTGGCCTTCAAGAGAAACTTCTCTGTGACGCAGGTACTTCAAGCTGGGGTCTGGAAGCGTCAAACGACCTTCACAGCCCACTAACTGCAAGACGTGACCCACGGGAGCCTCGATACGTTTTCTATCGGCCCTGTGGTAGCTGCACAACAGCTGGTCTAACCTCAAGCTCCTTTTTGGACAAGTAGCAGTAGGTTGAGGGCGTTGTTATCCGGTCTTAGTCTGCGTGAATGAAAGAGTATGTCTGACCCTTACTTCTTTCTTCATTCTCCCCTCTCTTGGGGAAGCAGCATCCTGGTCCTCGCATAGCTGACCTGGACCTCTGCAGGTAACCCATGCTTCTTTGTGCTCCTAGTATTAAGCTTAATACTGTTGCGTCTCCCATACCCTGACGAGGTGGTATGGGGAACGTCCTATCCTAGAATTCCTATCTGAAGGTCTCAAGGTCAACTTCATAGGACGAGTCACACTCTCCTCCTCACACTGCTTATGTAGGCCACTCGTTCCTAGCGATGCTAGGAACTTGTGAGGTACAGGGGCTCCCTCTCTCTAGTGCTGCTCACTGAGGGATCGAGCCCCCGGGCAAGCCGAAGTCAGTAAGGCTGGGGACTTTCCACCCTTCCTAAGGGGTAAGTCACCCTCTGTAAATAGCGTGGTTTGTATTTCGGTTACGGAACAAATGACAAATTCGAAGATAATTTGTATTTTTCCTAACCATACAAACCTTAGCTATTTACACATATGTGCCCGCCATCCCTGACCCCCAAGTCAAGTCCTACCTCTAAGTGAAGTGAAGCAAGTCACCGGTGTGTGGAGGGGGGAGGGGTAGCAAGCTACCCTTCCCCACCCCCCGCTAACTAGCGCGGGAGTAATTAACCCTCGTTAAAACTATTGGCTCGTCATTTCAGCTGCGCTAAAAGGTAAACCCCCTCTGTAAATAGCTAAGGTTTGTATGGTTAGGAAAAATACAAATTATCTTCGAATTTGTCATCTTTTTAGCCAAAACTTATCTCCGATATAATTTGGGTCAACACCACTCCCTCACTCTTTGGAATTGAAGAGTTTCCAGCAGGGATCGTCTTTAATCATCTCAGGAATACACAAATAAATTCTGTCCAGATCCCGTCTACACCTCAGTAGATTGGAAGTTTTCTACTAACCCCTCTCTCTCTCTGCTTGGAAGATTTAAACCTAGAAAAGCTGTGTATACAGACAGTCCCCAACCAACGAAGTCAATGGGGACCGAGAGACCGTTGGTAGCTCAAATTGTTCGTGAATCGTTTTTGTACAAGTACCCCTCGGGTTGAATTTTGGCCCAGGGTATGCATAGCCTAACTCAGATACCTACGATTTTCAGAAGATAACAAATTGTCCTCTTTCATATAAAATAAATATCTGGTTATAACCAATGTTGTTTGACTTACTTTATTACCTTACATTACTGTATATAATAATACAAAATATGTTGTTATAAAAAAAGAAATGTACAAGCGGCCGTACGAACGTGCTATGTTTGTATACTACCATAGTGTTTACGTTTTTAATAAATGTACAGAAGATTATTTTATAGTTTAGTTACCCAATTTTATGCTAAAAACTTACTGTATTTATGTATTTCATTAATGATTTTTATAGAGTTAAATGCAGATGGTTAGTTTACTGGATTATTTTATTGCTGATGTTTGGACCAAAGGTGTAGGGTGTCAGCCGCCACTTTTATTATTGTTTTGGTTCGTCAACACCGACGTAAACAGCTGATCACACACACACACTCTCTCTCTCTCTCTCTCTCTCCTCTCTCTCTCTCTCTCTCTCTCTCTCTCTCTCTCTCTCTCTCTCTCTCTCTCTCTCTCTCTCGTACATCAATATTACAAAACACACATTCTTAAGTCATATATATATATTATATATATATATATATATATATATATATATATATATATATATATATATATATATATATATATATATATATATATATACATGCTGTATATATATATGTGTGTATGTATGTATGTATGTATGTATGCATGAATGTATATATATTATATATA
>NC_090742.1:32779669-33004669 GCF_036898095.1 Palaemon carinicauda
CAATTACCTACATTCATAATTTTTAGTAAATTGAAGATTGTGCAATATTTTAAATGGCTGTTAATATGCTGTTATGAGAGTTTGGGACATTAAACCTTCAATTTTATAAGATATATAGTAGTTGATAAGTTCTCTGAAAATGTTTATCTGAACAGGCTATGATGCTTGACTAACAATTAGTCTTTTCCTCTGAACAGTGACTGGTGATTTGTGAAATAATAAAATCTAGTGTCTTAATATTTTGATAACAACCTAAATTGATTAAACAGCAAATATGCATTTTGAGTCTTTTAGAAATTATTGCAGATTCTCAAGAATTGTTATTTAATCTGTAGTTAAGACTAATAGAAAATAAATACTGTACTGGTTAATAAAATTCTTAAAATGTAGAATCATTGTATGTAAACTCTTATTCTCTGACTTGCCTTCAAGCATTAAATATTGTTAAACTAATTGATATAAAATGAGTAGTGTGCTATAAACTTAAAATTTTAGGAAGGTGGTGGTAGATTACTAAATGGTCTTCATGAAATTGGGTGTTTACTGTCCATGTTATTTGCTGAGTACTTCGTGTTTGATGTCTGATTTTCAGATTTGCTGCACCTGTTACTGCATAGCAATCTCCTATTTCAAAATTACCCTTTGTGTATGTACATATGCAAATAAATGCTTTTCATTCTATTTGATTTTCAGAACTTGATGCTGATTGCAAATATTGTTAGTAAACTTGTGGCCAGTGCAATTTATCTCCTTTTCTCCACTTGCTTTGTCTCATGGCTGGTTCCTGATAATGTTTCCAGGTATGATATCAAGAAAGTTTTTGTAAAAGGAAAAAAGAAGACTTAGACTGTGTTCCTTGAAATAATTAACAATCCAGTCCTTTTAAAGTACTTTGAATGTTCCATTTGTTGTTCATATGAATTAATTTAGGGTGTATTTAAGTACTAAAAAGAGCAAGATTATGAACAGTAAACAACCTTAACCTGTTCATCAAGGCAACATTCGTGACCTTTAATTTATGGTCTAAAATTTCATTGTAAGCATTTAATTTTATAGTGCTGCCTCTCATAAAAGTTACTTCCAAAACTCATTTGATCGGTAAGTTATTTCTATGAATCTCCCCTGATGTTCATATTCCTCCTTCTCCAGAAGCCTGGTATAATAAACATTTACCTGTAAGATTTTTTATATTTTCTTCCACTTCAACTAATACTTACCTTTAACAAAGGAATAAAGCCCTGTAACGGTAAGTACTCGATTTCTGGACTCTGTCCAATCAGGATCAGCTATAAGAAATTAATTTCTGCAGGACCAGGTTTAGAATATAGTGGAACCTCTACATACAATCTTATTTCGGTCCGGAACCTGCTTCGTATGTTAAAACAATCGTATGTTGGAGCAAATATTCCCTTAAGAATACACTGTAATTTGTGTAATTCGTTCTACAGCCCATAAACCTATGATAACTCCTTAATAAATTGCTACACATAATTATAAATAACATTAATACAATTGCATTATGTAAGATAGATGTAAAAAAGAATTATAAAGAAATAATAAATAAAAAAAGAGGTTTTTATTGTCACTTTACCTAAGAGACAGGCCAGTGCAGGTGTAGGATTTGCTACGCAGGAGGAGACGGACGGTCGGCGAGGAGGTAAAGATGGTGACTGCGATAACGTACCGTAACTTACTCTAACTTATACTACGTGAACTTTAACCTAATTTAGCTTATTTATTTTTTTTATTTTTATAATTTATATTGTTTTTACATTTTTTTTCTTTTTGATTTTTAATTTTCTTCACTTACATATGACACTTCTTTGTAATAAAAGAAGACTGAGAGAGAAGAGAGAGAGAGAGAGAGAGAGAGAGAGAGAGAGAGATGATGTTTATTGTCGAGCATGAAATAAAACAAGCTGAATAAGTGAATCCTTAAAATAAGTTTTAAAAAGTTATCGTTAATATCTCTCTCTCTCTCTCTCTCTCTCTCTCTCTCTCTCTCTCTCTCATTAAAGACCAGATAAACTTACCAGATTTGCCTGCCTCTAAATAGATTCTACAGAGAGAGAGAGAAAAAGAAGGATATTAACGATAACTTTATAAAACTTATTTTAAGGATTCACTTATTCAGCTTGTTTTATTGTATGCTCGACAATAAACATCATTTCTCTCTCTCTCTCTCTCTCTCTCTCTCTCTCTCTCTCTCTTTCTCTCTCTCAATCTTAGTTTTCTTTGCTTCACTTTGATCCCCTTTGATGGTTTGACTGCTTTAATGGCTTTCTTCTGCTTGAGATCATCGAGATCGTAGACCTATTCCGGCCATATTGTTTAGCCAGATCACTCACATGCACACCGCGCTCATGTTTTTCTATAATTTCTTGCTTCAATTCTAATGAAAGCATAGCCTTCTTCCTTTTCTCACCACTACTAATACCTGTACCAAAACTAAGCTTGTTAGGATCCATGATTATATGTAAAATCAAAAATGAAATGTGAGAAAAGGAAGATGATAAACACTGTTAATAACAGACCGAAGAGAAGACAACCACACGATGTGCATGAGAACAGAGAACTGACCGACTCAACGCTCAATGGCGTCTCTCCACCGTGCTGCCGTCTACCAGCGTAAACAAGATCTACGTCGGATGTTGGAGCATGACTTCGGGTGTCGAGACGAAAATTTGGTCGAATTTTACTTAGGATGTTGGAACAATCGTATGTAGAGGTTCACTGTACAGTACATTGAAACCTGCTTTGCGGCGCCCTTAGACTACTGTTCCTGACTCCCTCTTGCCCATGGTGTGTTGCTCTTGAATGGTTTTTGGGAGCATTCATTTCATCATCATCCTTTTCTGTCCTTCTGTGTTCCCGTGCCAATACAGCACTTAAATTCTTTTGCATATTGACAAAATCCAGCAATGTCCTCAACCCTTAATACAGACTGCCAATGCATAGAGTCCGTGGTCAACCTATGTGTGGGTCAGTTATCTTTGTCACACAATCATGATCACACTTAGAATGTTTGAATACTGAACTTAATATGTCTCTCCCTGCTATAGTTAATAATTATTACATGGAATGGTTATGAAAATTATTTCTGGGAGATCATTATTCACTTTCCCTTTGTGTTTCCCATCTGGGGAAGTATGTTTCACTCTTGGTACCTCTCGGGGAAAAGTATTTTCAATGGCTGCCAAACAGGTTAATATTTCTAAAAAGAAAAAGAAGTTGCTGTTAGTTCAGGGAAAAAGCCAGAAAAGGCTCGGCTAGTTGATTATACCTAATAGGAATGACAACGATATTGATTTGCCTCCACTTATAGACAACAGAATTTCAGCCATCTTTTGTTAGTGATAAGCTTCATAAGTTCTTAATATCCCTTTCTTCCTTTGTTAGACTTCAGAAGTCCAGTGAATCCTCCCTTAGCTTGGAAATTCTGGTCCTTATCAAACCATGGGCAAACCTAACCCAACTCCCCAAAGTCATTCTAGAATTAATAGCATTTCATTCTGTAAGGGTTCTGAATGCACACTGCGCTCCACAGATTCAAAAGCCTCATAGAGAACCCTGATTTCTTTACATACTTTACTTCTTTCTACTGCCAAACCCTTGCAATCCACAATTGTAGTTGCTCTGTATGAGACTAAACTAGGTTGTGAGGCAGAAGACCGAGTAGGTAGGATGGATTCTAATTCCCCTCTTCTCGCTAAAGTAAGCTCTTCTCACCCTTCTTCTTCTTCTTTGTCTACATCTTTTCCCACTTCTATGTGGGGTCGATGTTTCTGGTCAGCTTTCTCCATCTACCTCTGTCCCACACCTCATCACTGGTTAATCCCTTTGATTGAAGGTCATCCTTGATACAGTCCACCCACCTTCGCTTTGGTCTCCCTCTCCTTCTCGTTCCCTGTACCTCCATTTCCATCACTCTCCTCCCAATATACTGTTCATCTCTTCTCATGACATGACTGTACCACCTCAGTCTACTTTCTTGGATCTTTTCTGATAGTTTTCTAACTCCTGTGGTACCCCTAATTACTTAATTCCGTATCTTATCTCTTCTTGTTACCCCACACATCCATCTCAACAGTCTCATCTCTTCTCACCCTAAAGGTAGTAAAAAGTCTCTTATTACTTATGTGGTTGGCATGGCATATCATGATTCCCTTAAATTCTGAAGAGGTGCCACTAGTTTGTGGTGGCTTGCTGCCGTATGGTGGGTTAACTCAAAGCCTACCAACTCACTAGCTATTACCTACCTGCATTTCTATCATAGTATTTAGTTCATACTCATTTTAAAGGTAATTGTACATTATTAACACAGCTTCAGTACAAGGTAAGACAACTTCTAAAACGAAAGTCCTCGTGACACCTCGTTTTGTATGAATAACAGCAAAACACTTGTCCGTATCTAACAACACACAACGATACTGTAGAGTCAAAAAAGGTCACTAATAGTCGATGGTAGAGATGCACCCAGGATGGAAAACAAAAGTAAAAAATTCTTTGATGAAGCGTAATTATCTTTTCAAAAATGCAATAATATCTGCTTAAACTAGTCGGTCTACCACAAGTGAAAAATTTAGATAACAAAAATTACTAAAACATCACAATGTTCACAAAGTTTTACAGTAAATATTCTGTCTCTCTAACTAAAGTGCTCTCTCAATGAATGTATGAATATTTATCCTACTACAAGTGAAAGAAAATTAGAAAACAAAAATGACTAAAACATCACAATGTTTACAAAGTTTTATGGTAAATATCTCTCTCTCTCTCTCTCTCTCTCTCTCTCTCTCTCTCTCTCTCTCTCTCTCTCTAAGTATCCAGAAGGATATAGATAAACTGGAACCAGTACAAGCTAGGGCCACCAAACTAGTTCCAACACTATATAGACGGAGGATGGAATGTTTGAACTTATTTGATCTACAAACTTGACGACCAAGAGAACAGTTAATAAAGGCATTCAAAATTCTTAAAGGAATAACAAATATGGATCATAACAATTTATTCATGCTTAGCAAAAATCAGTCCAAAGGTAATGGATACATAATAGAATTGAAAAGATACAACACCACTCAATGTGGCAATTTCTTTACATACAAAATAGCAAATACTGTACTTGGAATAGACTTCCAGAGGATGTAGTAAACAGTAACACAGTAAACGAGTTCAAGAATAAGTTAGACAAGATCGTAAGAACTCTCTAAATGTTTAAACTAAATTACTCTACCAAAGAGCAAATGGAGTTTCCTCGGATGGACTTAAAAGTGTTCGAGACATCCAAAATCGTTGTCTCTCTCTCTCTCTCTCTCTCTCTCTCTCTCTCTCTCTCGATGCGGTATACTTCCATGAACTACATTAATGGAGGGTTCTGGGATCTTCCAGTCTCAACCAGAAAAATATGGATAGGCCTTCTCCCAACTCCCTACTCCCAAGGCACGAATATGCGACTCTAGGTTAACTTGGGTCATAACTTAGCACAGAAACACCATTCCAGCTCTGGTTGCAGTTACGTGCGGTCATCTCTCTCGTCTGACCAGATTTTCTCCAGTGTCGTGTTCCACGTTTTGTGTTCCCTAATTTTCCAGTGTGTCTGTGTTAGTTGTGCATTGATAATCAGCTTGGGAAATGAGTGTTCAGCGTTGTTGTCCATGTGCGAATGGAAAATCTTGTGGTTTTTTCTTTCGCACCTGGAGGTTGATCCGCACTCGTGCACCTCTTCACGCCACATTCTACAAAATAGTCTTGTAAGTATTGGCCTATATCATTTCAGAAGTTATTCCATTGTATCCAGGGGCTTTCCATCACTTGAGTTTTTTAATGATAACTTTGACTTCAAACTTACAGAATTCATTCATGGGCACATCAAGGTCTTCCTCAGCTTCAGGTTTATCAATCAAATTATTCTCCTTTTATCTCCCATTCATGACCTCACTAAAGTGTTCCATCCAACGTTGTCTTACTTCATCTTCTATTGTTATAACAGATCCATCTCTCTTTTTGATGGGTACTTTACTTCTTTGCCCCCATAGAGATTTCATTAATAAATCTATGAGCAATTCTTACACCATAACCACTCCCTGTATTCATAACTTTGTCAGCCTCATTTGGTTTCCCGTCTAAATATTCTCTCCAGTCATTCCTGGTTTTTTTTTACCTTAATATTAATAATGGAATACATAGCATGCTCTACCTTGTAATTTTCATTACTTCCTTGAAAACTTTCAACAATCAATTTCTGTCTTTGTCTCCTTTTTATAGTATCTAAAGTACCATTTGATATCAGTGACTTTCTCCTTGTAATGCCCTCTTAACGAGAGAATGCCTGGTCGAAGTCATCGTGCTTCAACAGGAAATATAATTTTCTTGTTGAAGCATTGTGATGGGCAAGAAGGCTCTTGAAATTTGGGAAATTGCTCCCCTAGTTCAATTCTAAATTTCTCTTTCTCTCTCATTTATTTCTTCCTCTGAATATTACTTCGACCTTCTCTCAATTTTATAAACTTTCTTTCGTCTTGCTGTCCTAACTCTTTGAGTAATATTTCCATTATTATATATATGTATTTATATACATATACTGTATATATTATTCATTTTTTTTCAATGGCGTTGATATTTCCACATCCTTTATTGCTGCCTGCTTAGATGAATGGGAGATATGTGCGTTCAAAGCTATATGCGAGAGTATTAGATGATCTAGGCCAGACCGAAGATGGTTTGGACCTTTTTGGCGTAACTATTGAAGAAATACTGTCCACTTTTTCAGAACATCCAGAACTAGACAGGGATAGTGGACTTATATATACGGACAGCTCCAAATCTATTGCTGGCTTTGGATTTGGGGTGTAAAATTCTCGTTTTAGTTGTAAACATGCGTTCCCTCTAACATCCTCTATCTTTACAGCAGAGCTTTATGGTATCCTGACTACTATTGAAAAAATAGAAGTAATGAAAGAGGGTAATTTTACTACTTTCAGTGATGCAAAATGTGCGTTCCAGGCACTAACAGTTTCTAATCCAACCAACCCTTTAGTTTTAAACATGTAAGAGTGGCTCTATATTTGTTGCACTGCAAGTAAAGAAGTTAAGTTTTGCTGGGTCCAGGCTCATATGGGTGTGCTTGGTAATGAAATGGTAGACAAATTAACTAAAGAGGCAGTAGACAAATTACTTCTTGGAAGATATTTTCTTCTTAGTAATGATGTTTTGCCTAGTATAAAAAAATATGCAAAGGTGGGTGACTGTTCTCTGTCTCCTTAGAATTGGGCTCTCACGTTTCACTCACAAGTTCCTGATGACTGGCAAGTGTCAGCCATTTTGTGATGATTGTTTGGTTCCTCCGACTGTGAGGCATTTACTTATTGAATGTCCCAGTCTTGTGGGTATCAGGGAACAATTCCTGTCTGAAGCTTGTGATGAGGATGGAAGGTACATCCTCACCAAGATTCTTGGAGGGAACAATTTTTATGATGCCAGTGGCATTTCTAAGTTCATATTGGAAGCTGGCCTTCTTACTCGTTTTTAAATATATTAAATTTTAAAAGTTTTGTTAAGTTATTTATTAATTTCTGTTTTTATTTTAGTTTTTATGTTAAAGTTATTAATTGTTAATTAAGCATACTTAAATCGGCATCAATGATCACTGATGTTATGATGCCAGATAATTACAAATCATTCATTCATTTCTCCTTGTAACTGCATGTCCCAAAAAATCACTACTAACTGTCTTATATATATTCTTGATATCACAACATTCTTCGTTAATTGTCTGCTATTCGTCTCTTAAAGTCTCTAAGACTGCAAATCGATTCCTACATTCAATTGCAAATGTTTCTCTGTGCTCAAAGGGTATTTCTATATTTTACACATTTAAAAGTTTTGTTGTTAAATTATTTATTAATTTCTATTTTTATTTTAGGTTTTATCTTAAAGTTATTAATTGTTAATTAAGCATACTTGAATTGACATCAATGATCACTGATGTTATGATGCCAGATAATTACAAATCATTCATTCATTTCTCCTTGTAACTGCATGTCCCAGAACATCACTACCAACTAACTTATATATGTTCTTGATATCACAACATTCTTCGTTAATTGTCTGCTTTTCATCTCTTAAAGTCTCTAAGACTGCAAATCGATTCCTACATTAAATTGCAAATTGCAAATGTTTCTCTGTGCTCATCTTATGGAAACTTAGTTGTATAAAACCTAGGTATTCTATCTACATTTCTGTTGGGTGCTTTCAATTTTAATTTTAGTATGGCATTGAGGAGCTGGTGATCACTCCCAATATCCGCACCTCGGTTAGATTTTGCCAATCGTCTCTATCTTGAGCTTTGAATTCAATACTTCTCCCTTCATCATCTCCTACTTCACACTCATAGTCCTCAGCCATATAGACATGGGTCTTCAGCCATATAGGCATGGGTCTTCAAAATAATACAAGCATTTTAATATAAATAGTAAATACTTGTATATTTAAACTGGGCTTACACTAGTTCACTTTCTATTGGCTAAGCCTGTTCATAAAGAAGTCCTACTTAGTTTACAGTATTGCACAAACCTGAAACAAACAGGGTGGTGAGACAATCCATTGGAAGGAGAAAGGGTTAATGAAGTGGAATCATTTAAATAGGAACTATGATCGCTTATACAGGGTCTTTAGAATTTGCGTTTAATGAAATATTGAAAAAAGCAAATCAGACAATGGCTATGTTAGGTAAAATTTGGAAATCAAATTGCCTGAGATTACATATAAAAATCAGGCTATATATCAGTTTAGTGAGATGGGTGTTACTGTATGGACAGGAGTCGTGGTATGACTATGAAACAATATCCAACTGATTTTGTAGATTTGAGAACAAAGCCTTCAGAAGAATATTGAGAGTTAAAAGGCAGGAAAGAATTAGAAATGAAACTATAAGAGAGATTACTCGAGTGCCATATGTGGAAGAGATCATGGTAAGGGGTAGAAGAAGATGGTTTAGATATGCTCTTCGGACTCCCCCAGAGAGATTAGTTTACCAAACTTTTAACTGGGCTCCTAAAGGCTCTAGAAGAGTTAGAAGACCCAGGCCTACATGGCTGATGATTATAAAGCATGAAGTAGGAGATGATGGATTGAGAAGTATTGATTTAAAAGCTCAAGATAGAGACAACTGGCGAAATTTAACTGAGGCCCTTTGTGTAAATTGGCATAATAGGAGATGATGATGAGACAATCCAAAGGTTGATGAGGTACACAAAATTTACAGAGGTTCGTGATGATCTGACCTGGTGGCTTAATGGTAACGACCTCACCAGAGGAGTTCCACTTGACTTCTAGCCCCCGGATGAGCACCTGTTCTCGGATGCATTGAAGGAGGAATGGTTGCCTCACCTAGACAACCTGATCATTTCAGGAGTGTGGACGAAATAGGAAAGGCCTCTATCTGCAAATCAACATCCTCGAGATGCAAGCAGTCTTCGTAGAGTTATAATCACTCCAAGAATGTTTGAGGAGGCACTCGATAGGGCTGATGAGCGACAACACTACTGTAGTGGCCTACGTCAACAAGCAGGGGGGCCACAGTCTCTCGCCCTCTCTGCGAGTTGACAAACCGGATGCATGTCTGGGCGAGATTTCATGCCATAGGATTGTCAGCAAGATACATTCCATGCAAGAGGAATCTACTACCAGACATATTCAGTCACCAGGGACTAGTTGTAGGAGCAGAGAGATCCCTACATTCTCTGATAGGGGAAAGGCTTCTTGCCCTGTGGTGCTCTTCTTGGATCGACCTGTTTGCCACACGGCTAAACAGGAAGCTTCCCATGTTTTGCTCTCCAATTCCGCATCCATGCACTGAGTTTGAGGATGCCTTCGAACACCTGGACATCTATGAGAGAACTGCCCCTTTGGCCCACTTCTCTGTCAGCCGCACCTGCAGAGGTATCACCAAATTGTGGAATCGTTAGCTCTTCACAGGTGGAAACTATCCAGCATCTTTAATGAGCAAAAGGCTTTTCATGAGGCACTGCATAGATGTCTGAATATCTCTGGAGGCTAAGTGGACCATCTTCTGTGATTTGTGTCATAGATGGGATATTTCTCTTGTCGGAGTGTCTTTAGCACAGATCGGGGATTTCCTAGTTTTTCTTCACCAAGAGAAGTGCCTCTTGGTCATGGCTGTCAAAGGCTACTACTCAGCCTCAAGTATGATCTTTTGAGTGAAGGATATAGGACTCTGCTTCCTGGAAGTTGTCTGTGTTCTTGAGAAGCTTTGAGCGGACTTCCCCACTATAGAATTTCTAGCCCCGGATTGGGATGTAACTTTAGTCCTCAAGGTTCTTACACATACCCCATTCAAGCCTTTGAGGAGGTCTCAGATAGGGAACTGACTCTGAAGACTGTCCTTCTGCTAACCCTAACATCGTTGAAGAGAGTGGGTTAGTAGCATGGTCTCTCTTATGTAGTAATGCAGCCTGAGCGTTGGAAGGAGGTCTTTAGTTTTGTGATGGACTTCGTGGCCAAGACTCAATAACCAGTGGTGCATGACCCTAGGTTCAAGTCTTTCTCCATCCCCTCCCTCTGGGAGGCGTCGGGTAGTGATCGAGAGGAGATGCTCTTGTGTCCCATAAGGACTCGGTGTTACTCCCTGAAAAGGAGATGACACCTCAGCCATGAGTGTCAGAGACTTTTCATTAGCACTGGCGGGTTTAAGAAAGAGGTGTCAAGGAAAAGGGTCTCTTTCTGACTTTTTAAGACAATCTTTGGTTCTTACGAGGTAGACGAGAGTGTTGAGGCACCAACGAGGACTGGCCAGGGCTCACAAATTCAGGGGTAATGGTTCCATCCTTGTTTCCAGGAGAAACCTTACAGTTGACCAAGTTTTGAAGGCTGGCATCTGGAAAAGGCAGACCACCTTCACGACCTTCTACTGAGAGTTTACCCACAAGTCCCTTGACACCTTTGTGCTAGGACCTGTGATGGCTGCTTAAGTAGTTGTGTAACCAGTCCAGTTCCCACACAGGACAAGGATGCATCTCATCTATGGTAACATGTAAATGTAAGATACTATAACTGACTCTTCTTCATTCTTCTGTTCCCCCCTATAGGGGACAAAATGTTACATGCTGGTTAGACCAGATGCTGGTAAATTTCACTTCAGAGCTCCATTCTATAAAGAAGTATCTCTCTCCATCCCCCTTAATAAGAAGGGGGATAATAAATCATATGCCAACCCATTAATCATCACTCTTGGTACTTGATTCTTACTAAATATCCTTTGGTGGAAAGGGTTTTGCAGACTGATCAAGTAAATTTTCAAGTAAATTTTCACATGTACATCCCAGGCCCTATCAGTTTTTCATCCCTATGGAAACAGATAGGAGGTATCAGTGGATAATGCTTTGCCTCTCCACAGATCAAGCGTTGAACACTTCCAGAAAAGAATGAGAACCTTCCAGTGTTGATTCCAGGGGCCTTCTAAGCCTTCAAGTAGTGAATCTCCCTAATTAAAGGATGAGGGTGTGTGTGTCATGTAGGAACAAATAAAAAAATTTTGTAGTAATATATATTTTTCCTAGCCATATAAACCTGAGACCTTTAATCCAACTCCTCTAAGTTCTGGGTCAAAATATCAAAAGTGAGTCTTCTCCAATTGGAGAGAGGATGCCCTACAGCTTCTTCCCCTACACCCTCAGCAGTTAAATAACTGCTCATTATCCAATTTCAACAACTGATTCCAGTGGTAACGTGTTTGCCCAGTTTTCGCAGGGCAGCAGATAGATCCCCGCCTGGGATCGTGAGTTTAAGGGGATCATCCACTATTAAAGCCAAAATCGTTAAATATCCTTTAAATATCATTGGATTTCCATAATTTTAACATATGTTATTTTTTTTATTACTCTGGTGATTCTGTTTGAATTTTATTGGAATCAGACAACAGTCATTTCTTTTTTTAATAAAAATAATTAATTTTTATTTTATTTTTTTTCTCAAAAAATATTGCATTGAAATAAATGTTAATTGCCATGAATAATGCTATTTGGAGTGTGAAAATAATACTCAGAGGAATCTTTATCTTCATTTTTATTTATTTTATTGATATTTATATTTTTTTGGCAGTTGTCTGATGTAGTGTGATGCCCAGTAGATTCACCAATGATGTCGACAATTGACAAGTGTTATTTTTCAAAAATTTTAGAATTATACAAAATATCATATACCCTTACAACTCAATTTCCTCTGACCAAATTTTTGCCAATTTATTGTTCTTTCTAATGATGTCTTTAGATTTGAAATATCTTTGTAAATTATGTAGAAAAGTTGTTTTGAATGTCAATAACAATAGTACAAAGCTAAGATATTGGCCCTCAAAGTTTCGCAACAAGAATATGAAGAAACATATCACAACACCATTAAATACTATTTATATTGTCAATGATGATTAGAAACTACTCTCACTCGGTTTAAAAATAACTAAACTTACTTGTTATATAGCTTTTTCTTCTGATTACCCCAAACATGGCCCAATTCACCCCTCCATATCCCAAGGGAGTGCTACTCACTCAAGGTGATGGTATCAGGAGGTGCCACCTTCCGCCTATTTGCTTATTATAATTTTACTAGGGCTATCTTTTCCCTATACTTATATAGGATTCTTCTTCTAATTTTAGGCATTATGAGGATACCATTACAATTCATCACACTATAAATAGCAAGAAGAAGTAACCATACTAAGTGTGAAAGGCTTAACAACTCTTGTCACTAGTGGTTTCTTGTATTCACCGGGACAATGAAAGTGTTGAGCTGCCAAATATATGATTACTAGCCTGATATTTCTCCCTATTCTATAAGATTAGCATACTTATCATAGGTTACCCTGAGTTCGAGAACATGGTATCTTGTTACTATGATGACCTATGTAGTGCCATATATCACTAGCACTAAAAAATGCAATAAGTCAGTTAATTATGGCAGAATTAGTACAATACCTTCTCACATGACTCTTCAGTTGTGGTGCAGCTCATTGTCAAAGATTCACGATTTTTGATATCCCAAAGTATATCTATGAAATTAACGTAGACGCAAGACAATCCCCTTAAGCTGTTTACTGTACTGGGGAGGCCACTGCTGTGGTTGGGCACCAGGGCAGGGGGGGGGGGGTGCCCAGCTAACATTCTGGTGAGCATCTATTCTGATGAATCTGGAACTAAAACCAGACACCTTTAACCAGGTTTGTATTATTATTATTATTATTATTATTATTATTATTATTATTATTATTAGCTAAGCCACAACCCTAGCTGGAAAACCAGGATGCAATAAGCCTACGGGATCCTACAGGGAAAAGTAGCCTAGTGAGGAAAGGAAATAAGGAAATAAACTAAAAGAGAAGTAATGAACAATCAGAATAAAATATTTTAAGAACAGTTACAACATTAAAACTGAGCTTTCATATACAGTATAAACTATAAAAAGAGACTTTTGTCAGCCTGTTGAACATAAAAGCATTTGCTGCAATTTTGAACTTTTGAAGTTACATCAATTCAACCACCAGATCAGGAAGATAATTCCACATCTTCGTCACAGCTGGAATAAAACTTCCACAAAAGATACAATTACTTTGAAAATTTATTATATTATATGTGTGTTACTGTAATTTGTTTATGAATTACTGCTTGGTATATTCAATAAATATACTGAAGGTTATTTTATTGTGTTATCATATTGTTACAAGATCTGCTGTATGGAGACATTGAGCGAAATCCAGAACCAGTTCGTCCTAGATTTTGTCAATGTCGTCTACTGTATTGCAATATTCATGGTCATCATGCAAATATTCAAGACCTTACAGTTGCGTCCAGACAGTATGATATTCTTTTGTGCTCAGAAACTTTGGCTTATAATATGAGGCACTCATCTGAACTCCTTATAACCGGTTTTAAGAAGCCAATAATATTGAAACGTGATGCCATCCCTAGGATCAGGGGAACGGCGGTGTATATTAGGACTGAGTACCCTGCTTCTCATAAGTCCTGCTATGAATGTGGATGTCATGAGATTCAGATAATAAAAGTTTGTGGTAGACATAACAACTTCTATTTGTGTTCGATCTACTAGAATCCAGACATGGATGATTCTATCTTTGATTGTCTTCTTACCATTATGGCTAAGATACAAGATGATAGATAGAAAGGCCTCTTTTGTCTTTATTAGTGATTTCAATGCTCACCATATAGAGTGGTTAAGTTCCGTTTCTCTTACCGATTGCCATGGCTTAAGAGCTTTGGACTTTGCCTCTAAATCAGGTTGTGAGCAAATCATGAGTGAAGCTACTCACAGGTCTGGTAACTGCTTGAACCTACACTGACTCCCCTGGCGGTATAAAAAGTAAGGTTGGTTCTCCATTTTGGGACTTCTAATCATGCCTTGATTTCATTAATAGTGAAGACTGAGCAGCCTGTCCCTGATGTATCATACTTATGTAAGATTTATATGAAATCTCAAGCAGACTGGAATGGGATTTTGCAAGATCTTTTACGCTTGAATTGGTCATAATTGTATAGTAGTCTTGATCCTGTTGTCTCTGAATAAGAATCTAATCAACGTAATTGATAGGCGTATCCCTTCATGTGTGCTAAGGTACCGAGTGAAGGACAAACTATGGTTCAATGATGATTGTAGACGTGCTTATTTGGAGAAGCAGGAGGCCTATCATCTTAGGAAGGATAACAGATCAGATTTGACCAGGAATAACTATACTCAGCTTAGAGCTTTTGCTCAAAGAGTTTATGCTTCAACTGAAAAGGAGTGCAATCTAACCATGAAAAAAAAAAAAACCTTTCTGGTACAACCCAGGAACATGAGTGGTGGACTAACCTTAAATCTGCACTCTTTGGTGTAGATGCAACAGTTCCCCCTGTACTTAGACCAGATGGCTCAGTCACTCACTGTCCAAAGGAAAAGGCAACCCTTTTGGCTGATGTGTTTGACAGTAAGCATAGTAATGAGAAACTCGAACTTCCTCATTCCTGTTTTCCTGATGCTAAACCAACTAGTTTAGCTTTTCGATCTTGTGCAATTAAAGGTCTGTTGATGGACCTTGCTGCTAATGGAGGTGTAGACCCAAATGGTATTTTTTCTTTGTTTTTATAAAGACTGTAGATTTCTTAGCTCCAAAGTTATCTGTTATTTTCAGATTTCTTCCAAAGTTATCCGTTATTTTGTGAAAGTCAGCAAGAAGAGGAGCTTTTAGCACTTGTTGGAGAATTGGTACTGTTACCATACTATGTGATGAATGTGTTTGTGGTAGTTCAAGTTCAACTAATTACCACCTAATTTCCATAACTCCCATATTATCTAAAAATTTTTAATGTCTTTTGGCAAAATGTTTTAATAGGTTTGCTGAAGGTAATCATCTGTTCCCTAGTTTGCAATTTGGTTTTTGTAAAGGCCTTGAAGCATTTGATGCCCTTCTTAAAATCTCCAATGCTATACAGACAGCCCTTGATTGTTGTCTGAAAGTTTGTATGATTGGCCTTGATTAAGTGCTGCCTTTGACCGTGTTAATCATTCTCGACAGCAAATTTACTTTTGAGAAACACATTAGGCCTGTGTCTTCTTCAATTGCACAAAAAATTAGCTTATTGAGCAAGTCTTTTAAGATTTTCGGCGATCAATCTATTCTGAAGAAGTGTTTAATTTCTTTCATTCTACCTTGTTTCGACTATTGTTCCCCTGTCTGGTCTTCAGCTCCTGATTCTCATCTTAATTTGTTGGACAGGAACTTACGGTCTAATAAATTTCTTATTCCTGATCTAGATATTAATCTCTGGCACCGTTGTTCAGTTAGTTCATTTATCATGTTGCATAAGATTTTTAATTATTTTGGCCATCCTTTACATTAAGATCTACCTGGACAGTTCCATCCCATTTGAAACACTAGGCATGCAGTTAATTCTAATAGTCAGGCCTTTTCTATCATGATGCTCAATAACACACAGTATTCTAGATGTTTTATTCCAGCTGTAACCAAGTTGTGGAATGATCTTCCTAATCTGGTAGTTGAATCAGAAGAACTTCAAAAGTTCAAACTTGCAGCAAATGTTTTATGTTGAATAGGCTGACATAAGTCTTTTTATAGTCTATAAATGAATTATGTGTTTTAATGTTAATATTTTTTAAAATATTGTATTTTAACTTTCATTACTTCTTATATTGTTTATATATTTTCTTATTTTCTTTCCTTACTGGGTTAATTTTCCATGTTGGAGCCTTTGGGCTTATAGCATCTTTCTCTTCCAACTAGGGTTATAGCTTGGCTAGTATTAATAATAATGATAATAATTATAATAGAAACAAAAGAAAAGACGCGTCAATATGCACTGCTGCAAAGTATTCATATTACTCGATTCAATCAGCTGGCTTGAAGGGTAGAGTCAAGTCAAGGTACTGCTTGGTATATTCAATAAGTACTGTATACTGAAGGTTATTTTATTATGCTATTACTCGATACAAACAAACGGCCGTATGCCATACTGTAGTGTTTACATTTTACTCAGTGATGGAATCAGCTGAACTGAAGGGTTTCTGTAAATATTATACATATGTTATTGTAGAGTAATTTGTTTTTAAGTTACTATTTGGTATATTCAGTAAATGTATGTATGATATTTTGGGTATAAAATGATTTATTTAAAACCAGTAATAAATCATTATTTTGGTCATATCACAATATGGCAATGATGATTGCCATATATTGCCAATGAAACATCTAATTTGCATTACCGGTATATAGCATTGAATGGCCTTTGATGCCCCAGTGCTTGGCATAAGGCCTAAATTTTATATTCAATTCAATTCTGCTTGTTTCATATTTGTTTGTCTTGCTTTTACACAATATTGGCACCTTACTATTTTCATAATTTACTCTGTATAAATCTATATGCTGTGTGTGTGATGGGTTTACTAAAATCCCTCTCTTTCCTTCGATTGTGCCCCACCTCACAACACTCCAACAGAGTATGGGAGTCAGCCATATGAGCATCAAGGGAGATTCATAGAAATTAGAAACTTCATTATAAAATTTCTTTTTACTATGCTCATCTGATGTGCATATACTGTACATGACCTCTCTCTTTCTCAATGACTCACAGTATCAAGAGGAAGGAATGTCGACTTTGGTATTATTATTATCATTTCCTGCTAAGCAACAACCTTATTTGGAAAAGCAGGATGCTATAAGCTCAAGGGCCCCAACAGGGAAAATAGTCAAGTAAGGAAAGGAAACAAGGAAAAATAAAATATTTTGAGAACAGTAAAATTAAGATAAACATTTTCTATATAAACTATAAAAACAAAGAGGAAGAGAAATAAGATAGAATAGTGTGCCTGAGTGTACCCTCAAACAAGAGAACTCTAACCCAAGACAGTGGAAGAGCATGGTACAGAGGCTACGGCACTACCCAGGACTAGAGAAGAATGGTTTGATTTTGGAGTGTCGTTCTCCTAGAAGAGCTGTTTACCATAGCTAAAGAGTCTCTTCTACCCTTACCAAGATGAAAGTATCCACTGAACAAATATAGTGCAATAGTTACTGAAACACCTTGAATGAAGAAGAAATGTTTTGTAATCTCAGTGTTGTGAAGTGTATGAGGACAGAGGAGAATCTGTAAAGAATAGGCCAAACTATTCGGAGTATGTGTAGGCAAAGGGAAAGTGAACCGTAACCAGAGAGAAGGATCCAATGTAGTACTGTCTGGCCAGTCAAAGGACCCCATAACTCTCTAGTGGTAGTATCTCAACGGGTGGCTGGTGGCTGAAAACTATATTCTTTAATATTACAATCTTGGCTTTCCATCACATACTGATAACAGGTTTTATTCATTTGTTAGGGGGTTGTATTGGTTGACGTGAAAGAAAAGGGGAAAATTTTTAGATTTTAAAAAATTTTACGGGTAAATGTCAATTAAACCTGGCTTCTGTAGATGAAGCAATATGAACCTCAGGTGAGTACTTTATAAAAATAAATTTTACCATTGAAATTCTAATTTTGTGAAATTGATAAGGAAACCTAGATCCTAAAGAACCTGTAAGACTTGATTTTTGTACCCGAGGCATAAAGCAGCGAGTAGTCTAAATAGAAGATGACCTGCATTCCTTGCATTTAGAGGGGTTTGATCACTAACTTTGCTAGTTTTGTGAACACACTTAGTGCAAAGTTAGGGCCAAAAGGCATCCCTTTGAACCTTTATAAACCCCTATCGAGCCATAACCCTAGGTAAGGTTGAAAGTGGCAATAGGTATGCACCAATAAGCAGCTTTTAGATCTATAGTATAGATCCAAGATTTTCACTGTAGTAATTGGTGATGGACATGCATGATAGTCTTCATATTGTATGCATTGCATCTGATGTGTCGGTTGAGCCGAGGCAGGTCAAGGATCACTTTCTCTCGTTTGAGACTTTCTTCGTTACACTGAATGGTTTTTCCTGAAATTTTAAAAAGCTTCCTTTTTGTCAGATATCTTTTTTCATCATTTTGCTTACAAAGGAGTCGAGTTCCGTGGTTCTTGTCTGATAAAAATGGTGTCATGGCAGTTTTGAAATCAATGAACAACCCAGACCTTTTGAGACCATACTCTGGTTCCCACCGACAAAAACTCTAACTTTCTTGAAAATGTTGGAGATGACCCCCAACTAAAAGATTTTCATTGATGAGGTTCTTTGCCTCTACTAGATTGATCAGCTCATCTGCTTCCCCTGGTGTGCCTCCAGTTACCTCTTTTGCTCTGAAAAAATATAAAAAAACCAGGGGTTCGGGACTCCACCTGAGCGAGGGGGCTTTGACTTTGCTACCTTTGCTCTTTGTGAAGAAACTTACAGTACATGTAGGACAAGGCTTTGGATGATTTAATGGAGCTGGTCTCTTTGCTGGTTGTTTCTGAGACTGTTGTTGGCTCTTACTATAGGCCAAAGCATTATGAAAGAAGGACCTCTTCTTTTTTAGGAAGGTCCAAAAACCTTTACTCCATTTCCCTGGTAATGAAGTGGTTATTGCCTGTGTTAGCTTTGGCTTTATGTACTAAAGCCCGGGGGGGAATAAGGATTTACATAGAGGGTCACTATATAAAAACTCTACCTCAAACTTCTCCAGATCGCAAGCAGCTAGCATATGCCATCTCCCCTAAATTTAGTCTTAACAAAGTCATTTAAATCCCTATAAGTAGGCTTCCAAAGTAACTTTGCTATTGCGAAGGTGGTCAACTGAGATCCCCCTGCAGCTCCCACTTCCAAAGAGGACATGACAGAGGCTATTTTAGATAAGGTATGTTGGGTACTAAGTTCTACTGCCCAAAGATGGACCTACTCGAGTGAGCATTTTATTTCTGTAGGGTTGCAACTCATGAGCTCTGCTTGGAATTTTTGGAATTTCAGATTATTGCATTTTTGGCTAGGAGAACGTTTATACTGTATTTTATTATTCAAATAGTGTTTTAGTGCAAACAATTTGTTTTATAGCTAAAACATCCTTTTCTTTTACAGTACTGTAATGTGTTTATGCAAGGGCATCCAGTCCCTTATGCAACCCTTTTCTGACCAGGGTACCTATTTATATACTTTTTCTTCGAGAATTTAAGGGATAGGTATCTTGTAAACTTTAAGAGCACAATTTTCTTTGATTAACTCAGAGAAAATGTAATTTCTTTTTCGTTTAATGGAGTCATTAATAAACATTTGCTGCGTTTCTCTAAATCATATTCATCATTTGTTCTCACACAAGTACAAACAATTCGCTCTTTACTATGAATATAGTGTTCCTGTGTAGCTAGAAACTAGCCATGAACTTTTTACGCAAGGTAAAACACTGAATGGTAGTTATCAGGGTGTAGACCAGTCACCCCGCCCGCGCACTTACCGAGTCCGTATACTGATCCACTTTTGCTTTTGGCTAGGTGGAATCTAGATGGTTGATCTCTCTCCATTGTTAATGATAAAACTGGTTGTAAACAAAAGTATTCTTAGGCGAACAGGTCGATAGGGGATGGAAGAATAAGCCTAAATGGATTTGTCTCCCTTGTGGTTTTCCCCGACTGCGAATAATTCCCAACTTATTTTTCCGGCACCTTATTACCTTCCCACGGTCTCTGCTTGTTCTGTCTTCATCAGAGGACAAATGAGCAAGAGTATCAATCATTGACCCCTAGATAACCATCGGTATCAGATGGCATAGCTGCTTCCCCTAGTGAAGCGATTACGCCCTTGACCGCAGGGAAGTCTCCGGAGGCGTCATTTCTTGTCTTCCTTGGGGTTTTCGAGTCACCCTGCTAAGGAATGGCTCTTTCAGCTGCTGATTCATGGGACACAACTGAAGCATACTCCTGCCTCCTCAGGCCTTGGCCTCCCCCCCAAACCTCTAGAGGGGTTTTCTCTCTGACAAGTTTCGTGGCTCTTGCTGATTTGTTCTCCGTAACTTCTTGGCAGTAAGGAATTGCTGGAAGGCTCTCTCCAGAGTGCCTGTCGGGCCTGTGATCTCTTCTGACTGAGCGGTCTGGCTTACGCACCCAGCATAACCTAACCTAATCTAACAATAGTATCTTGTAGTGTCTACAACCTCACCATCCTTGTGATCTAAGGATGAAGCATTTGGGGGAGTGTATAGGTCTACCTGCCGAGTCATCAGCAGCCATTTCCTGGCTTTCCCTGATCTTAGCTTGGGTGGAGATGGAGCTTTAGCACCAATTGTATGTATATACAGTCAGTCTCTAGGATATTGGGCTGCTAGTGCATTGTCACTGTCCCTTGCCTCTTTTATTCATGAATAACCTTTAAACTGTTAGGGAACTACATTCCTCACAGTGGTTATTCAAATCACACTTTTGTCTGTGGCATATAATTAAGAGAGTAAATATAATTATTGCCCAACAATAAATCTCTCGAACAACCCTTATAGAAATTCATAGGAAAGCCAAAAGAAGAGTTCCCCTATAATAATTAATAACAAGTTTGTAAAGAACTCCCTAAATCATAAAATTACGATCTGGAGAGCGATTACTTTGGACACAGCAATGAGAGAACTAAAAGAAAAGTAGATATGGCTTACCCACTCACAAGTATTACCATACACTGCCATATAATCTAGGTACTCTTTTAAGGGGAAAGGGCTTTTACAAGCCAAGAAAATGGGAAATATTTTGGTTGTAAGGTAGTTGCTGACATTTAACCAGCTTCGGGAAATAAAGTTGTATGGCTTTAACACATCAAACATAAAATGTTATGAAAGCCACTAAAGGATTACAGTAATTGAAAATTTGATTTCCTACGTGGATACAAACTTCTGAGTCATTTAATGGGATTACTTCTGGTTTTGTTTCCTACAGCCAGACAAAAAAAAGAATCGGTAGATTGCGTTATGCAATGCTGCTGGGCAGCCAATGCGCATGACGGGTTATGCTTGTCTCCTGCGTCTATCTACTACTGTACACGTCTGGCCGTGCTGGCAGTCAATCATACCTGCCTTCACTCCTACGATCAGACAATTGCATCGCCCGCTCATCACCCTAATTTTTGCATGTGTTTGTTTCTTTGTTTCATGGACATCATTTGTCACTTGTGTGTGAATTATTTGTAATTTAGTGTGTATGCCTTTCAACTATGTTGACCTCGATGCGTTTCTGTACAGGGCATAATGGTCGCCTTTGTGGAACCTTTATGAGCCAGATAGTCGTGGATCCTCACCCGGTATGTCTGGCGTGTAGAGGAAAGAGATGTTCGGTAGAATCTCCATGTGACTATTGGCTGTGTTTCCCCCCCCCCTCCAGATTTGGCAATACCTTCATGTTCCAAGCAGGCCTCTCCTCCCAAGCATCCTAAAGCTGGGAAGTCAGGTGTAAGTTCCTGTCATGCTTGGAATTTTGTCCAAGAATACTGTCTGGCCAAACATTCATATTCTTAAATCTGGACGTGCTGATGGATCGATGTGGGGCAACCAAGATCGGTAGGAGATGTCACGTAGTAACGGCTACTGCCTATTTCCTGGTGGAAGCACCTTATCTCCATGGAGACAGGTGACTCGAAACCTCTTCCTTGGAAGCAGGGTGAGGAGAGTTGAGCACGAACCATGTCACATGCCCTCGTCGCCGCTGGGCTCCCATTACGCCCAAACGACACTCCAATTACTTTCAATATTACATGCATTTTTTGCTTAATACCTATGGTGTGATATACCCTAAGTAACGTGTGCCCCTCCCTCTTGTTTGACTAGGATTGAAATTAATGTTGTAACAGTCAATTAATAAGTCAGAGTTGAGAAAAATTTATCTTTTATTGATGGAAGAAGATGATTAGCAGTAAATTGCTCTGTGTATATATTGTGTGTCCTGATAAACTCTAAAACTATTCAATTGTTATTTACAAGTCAGAAGTTACGAGCACCTAAGTAATTTGATGATCAAAAACGAGTAGTTCCTAGATCAAGTAATCATGTGATTGAAGAAACTCATTTCAAGAAAGTCCATGCTCATTTATGTCAAATAGCCTTGAGACCAATAACCAATAAACTGTTCTGTTCAAGATGTAACAGTCATCTACTTACCTCGCTTCTAATTATTGAAAACTGTTTATTCTAAAGAACTTTGTGCTTGGCAGACATATGGAGTCCCACCGGAGATTTATAAACTCTCGACCAAGAACCAATGATAGAACCTCTCCCTACACAGATAAGAATCTTGTGTCTTATCCTAGAGACAAAACCCTTAATCATCCAGATAGACCCCGTTCTTACAATCGTTCTGTCGATCATGATTACCAGGATAAGTGATTGTGAGAACGCTATTCTTTTACAGGAATTCTTTACAGGTACAGGAAGTGCATTCTGGGTGTGGGAAATCCCCCCCCCCCCTTTCCAAGAATCACCAGATGTAGAAGAACGATTTGGTAGATGACGTAGACGTGGTCCTCGGCGTAGACATTCAAAAGGATAAAGTACTGAGAACTCTCTCTCTCGCCTTGTAGAAAGAGTTCCGAGAGAGACATTAACTCCTCTGTCTCTCAATCTAGACAAAGAAACGACTGCTCTTGCAATGGGTGTGACTTAGTCTCCTCCCACTCCTTCTCTGCCTCCTCTTCCTGTTATCACTCATGGGAAAGGAAGGATAAAGAGCTCTATTAAAACAGAAAATCATCAACAGGACATTATAACTATTGCTGATTCTCCTGAGAATAACGTGATGCGTGCAACTATAAGCTCTGCTTATGTACCCCCACTTGAGGCCCCAGTATTAAGTTTGGGGGTTTCTCATTTTATTACAATCATGAGCCTAATCCATCACTTAGGAGGTTTGATTAGCCTCTTTTAGTACAGACTGCTGATAGACGATGTGGCATTGATGATATCTGCCCGCTCTCTCAGAATCCCAGACTTAGATTTGATCTGACCCTTTCCAACCAAACGAAAGACACTTAAATTTTTGAACTCCCAAGTCTCTGCTGTGGAAAATTATTAAAAGCGAGTAGGTAATCAAAACTTCTGCCCTTACCTCTGCCACACCAGAGACATTTTTACATTAACTATGGTGCTTTTCAGAGCCCTCTCCCCAATGATCCAGATGCAGCCAACTTGGTGCCTTCAATTTCGGCTGAAAGACTGCAGGATTTACCAGCCATGATCGCAGGTCCCGAACTGGCAAATATGGAGGTAGCAGCCATGGCATCCATTCTGACATGTTCATGGATAGACCAATGGTTTGGGACACTCTTTTGATTTGCTGTTTCAAGGAATTTTAGGAAGAAGACCATACAGGACCAGTTCAAGGAACTCTCCAGATATGGCGCTAAGGCCATAGAGTTTCTCCTCCACCAGAATATTTTCCTATGGGGAAACTGTTCTGGGGAGGCATGACAGTGTCTTAGCAAGATGCTCTAGACAGCTGGCCCCTAGAGATGCCATAGTCCTAAGGAACTCAGACCTCAACAACTCTTCTCTCTTTCTATCCTCAGACGTGACAAAAGCAATCGAGAAATTAGAAAGACTGGGGCAGAGCCTAGTAGTCAGCAGAGCAATGGTACCATGGTTGCCCACCCCTCAGAATCAAAATAAGAACTCGTCCTTTAGGCAACCCCCCCCCCCCTCAACAGAGACGCTTCCTCCCTCCCACGGACGGACAACAGCGTGGGAAGCAAAATCTTAGGCCTAACTTTCGTCGGTGAGGTCATCCCTCCGGCCGAAGAGGACATGGTGGCAGAAGTTTGTGCTAGGGAGGGCTTGTTCCCCAGCTTACCACTAGTGGGGGAATGCCTGCAAAGGTGTCAGGACTTAGGGGCCGACCCTTAGACAGTAGAAGTCCTCCGTTCAGGGTATTAGATTCCCTTCACAAACCCTCCACCTCCTCTGACTTGGAATTGGATCCTGCTATAATATATTAAAGGATCGTCAAAAGACCTACTCCTGAAAGAGGAAGGCGCCAAGCTAATAAGCAAGGATGCAGTAGAAGTCTTTGACAACTCTCCAGGCTTCCTCAGCAATGTATTCCTGGTAGAGAAGCTGATGGGAGGTTGGAGACCCATCACAGACCTCTCCCTCTTGAACCTCTTCATTTTGCAGATACCTTCCACCGTTCTCCAGGCCATTAGGAGGGCTGACTACCCACTGACCATAGACCTGAAAGATGCTTACTCTCAGGTCCCCATCCATCCTGCCTCGAGGAAGTACCTAAGGTTTCCCTTTTGAAACAAACTGTTCCAATTCAAGGTGCTGTGCTTCGGCATGTCTACAGCCCCTCAAGTTTTCACCAAAGTCTTTGTCCTTGTCTCAGCCTGGGCTCATGCCTTGGGCATCAGACTCTTGAGATACTTAGACAACTGGCTTCTCTTGGCAGAATCTTAAGCTCTCCTACTGAAGCACAAAAACCTATTGCTGGATCTGTGTCTGGAGTTAGGGATTCAGCTGAACCTCCAAAAGTTCAGCTTCGTCCCCAACTAATCCATCAGATATCTGACCATGGATATAGACTTGATGCAAGCCAAGGCCTTCCCTGCTGCAGACAGAGTGGTGAGGTTCAGGAATTTGGCAGCAATTTTCCTGAAAGGGGAACCCTGTCTGCTCAGATGTGGTAGAAGTTATAAGGTCTCCTCTCTGTGTTAGAGAAACTTGTCCCCCTGGGGAGATTGCAGTGGTCTCTGAAGGGCCAGTGGTCTCAAGCATCAGACCATACTGCAACCCTGCTATGAGTACCTCAAGAAGTGATATTTGATCTCCTGAGGTGGCTAGAGGAGGAAAACCTGTTAGCAGGAACACCCCTCCAGGATTTTCCCTCACAGTTCATGCTGTTCATAGATGCGTCTCGCCAGGGATAGGACGCCCAAATAGGAAAGGAACAGATCTCAGACCTATGCTCAGAAAAAGAAAAGAGCTTCCACATAAACTTCCTGGAAACGAAAGCGGCACAACTAGCATTACTCCACTTTACAAAGACTGGCAGGTAGTTCCCTGTTATTGATGAGCAACAACTCTACAGTAGTGACCTACATCTTCAAACAAGGAGGCTTAGCCTCTCTCCTGCCATGCAATCTAATAGTAAGAGATCTTTAAGTGAACTCACTCAGTCCCAGGTGATCCCCGAGAAGAGAAATGACATTGCAGACCAGCTGAGGTGTCAAGGAACGACAGTTGGTTCAGAATGGTCTTTGCTTCCTCTAGTGGTGAAGAGACTTGTGACTTTGTGGGGTTCCCAGTCTGTGTACATGTTTGCCATCCACCTGAATCACAAACTCCCAGTGTATTGCTCTCCAGTCCCAGACCAAGCTGCAGTGATAGAAGATGCATTTCAACACCCGTGGGACAGTATTGACTTTTACGCCTTTCCACCGTTCTGTCTGATTCGTCAGACCCTGAACAAAATCAGAACATCCAAGGGAGTAGAGCAATGCTGTTGTCCTCAAGGTGGCCAGCAGTGGAGTGGTATTCAGACCTGCTGGAACTACTCACAGAAATACCAAAAGAACTTCCAGAATTGCAAACCTGCTATGCCAATTTCATATGAAAAAATTCCCTGACGCAGTACACTGCCAGTCCCTTCACAGTTGTAGACTATCCAGCGTCTCCTCTGAAAGAAATACTTTTCAAGACCAACTGCGAAGTTGCTTTATGGATACCTCCAAAAGTCTTCTGCAGCAGTTTACCGGCAAAGTAGAAAATATTCTGTGATTGGTATCCTAGAGGGAATATTTCTCCACTCAAGGCCACTATTCCCATGATTGCTGACTTTTAAGTGTTCCTAAGGAGCAAGAGGGCCCTTTATGTCACTGCAGTAAAGGCTACTGCTCGGCCTTGAGCCAAGTATTCAAGCTGAAAGGTCTGGACCTCTCAGATTCCTGGGAAATCTCAGCTTTGATAAGTTTCGAGCAGTCTTGTCCTCCATGAGGACTAAAACCCCCCTCCTGGGATATGACTAAGGTCTTATGATATTTAAAGAAAGTCCCATATGAACCTATGCATAAACCCTTAAACAGAGACCTCACCCTGAAGACAGTCTTCCTCCTTGTCTTAGCTTCAGCTAACAGAGTGAGTGAACTGCATGGTATATCTCACCTTGTGTCACATTCCAGAGGGTGGAGAGAACTATCCTTGTCTTTTGTTCTTGAATTTATGGCCAAAACCCAAAACCCAGTTGATAATGATATCAGATTTGACTTTCATGATCTTGTATCTCAAAGAGGTAACTGATGACCCGAATGACATGTTACTGTCCCGTAATAGCAGTACATAAATGTCTAAAAAGAATGCAGAATCTCAGGTCCAGAATTTCCAATTGGTTTGCGAGCACTGGCCATTCCAAAAACGTTTTCAGAAATACCATCTTTCTATGGTTGAGAGAAATGATCTTGAGAGCCTATAAGTCCTCAGGGGAAGCATTTCCAAGGGACCCCCCATCAAGCACGTGATATATGTGGGCTTGCTGCAACCCTAGCGATCCGTAAAAACCACTCGGTATCTCAAGTTCTAAAAGCAGGAGTCTGAAAGAGACAAACCACTTTTAAGAACCCCTACCTTAAAGATTGCTCACACAGGTCCTCGGATACGTTTTCTAAAGGACCTATTGTTGCTGCATAGGATATAGTCTAATTTAAGCTCTCATGGGACAAGTAACTGCTATCCCAGGAATCAGTTACTCTGCATTATCATCATCATCACAACAACCAAAGCTACAACCCCAGTTGGAAAAGCAGGATGCTATAAACCCAAGGGCTCTAACAGGGAAAAATAACCCAGTGAGGAAAGGAAACAAAAAAAATAAACTACAAGAGAAGCAGTGAACAATCAAAATGAAATATTTTCAAAACAGCAACATTAATTGGATCTTTCATATATAAACTATAAAAACTTAAAAAATATAAGAGGAAGAGAAACAAGATAGAATAGCATGACTGAGTGTATCCTCAAGCAAGAGAGCTCAAATCTAAGACAGTGGAAGACCATTATACAGAGGAACTATTTAAGACTATAGGACAATGGTTTGATTTATTAGTGTCCTCCTAGAAGAGCTGCTTACCACAGCTAAAGAGTCTCATCCACCCTTACCAAGAGGAAAGTAACCACTGAACAATTACATTGCAGTAGTTAACCCCTAGAGCAAAGAAGAATTGTTTGGTAATCTCAGTGTTGTCAGGTGTATGAGGACAGAAGATAAGTGTAAAGAATAGGCCAGACTATTCAGTGTACAGTATGTGTAGGCAAAGAAAAAATGAGCCATAACCAGAGAGAGGGATCCAATGTAATACTGTCTGGCCAGTCAAAGGATCCAAAGTGGTGTTTATAGGCATCAAGGCAAATAGCGATTTTGACAGAACTTGAAGCCCTTACTTAAAATCTCCCCAATTCAGGTAAGAATGCCATGTGTTTGTTGACTGATAAATAATGATATATTGCATATATTAATATTACAAGTCACCTGATGTTCATATCACTTCACCCTGGCAAAGCATTTCGGATTGGAACAGAAGGCTTTGCCTCGTACAAGCCAGCTGCAATGTTCAAAAATTCTCTTTGATCTTTGGTATTACTATAGTAATTGTACTTTGGGGTAAAGGGTAGACCTACAGCACGGAGACTTCTTCTCACCTAAGAAAGACTCCATTAAATGACTCAAAAGTTTGTATCCGCATAGGAATAAACTACAAATTTTATATTTGTAATTTTATTAACTAAACGAACCTGAGTCATTTACCAAAGGTTTTGCTTCAGCCACCCCTCACATTAGCTAGAAGATTGTTGTGACTAGACATTTGAGACAAGCGTAACCTGTCATGAGCACTGGCTGCTCAGCAGCATAGCATGACACAATCTATCAATTTTTTTTTTTGTCTGACAATAAGAAGCAAACCCAAAAGGCACCCCACTAAATGGCTTAGGTTTGTATAGTTAGGAAAAATACAAATTATATAAAATTTCTAGTTTTTATTATCATAATTGGTAAAGACAAACTTCTATTACATATATGGAGTAATTATTTGTTACTTTATGTAATATATACTGTACAGTGTTAATTTATTACAATGGCCTTTAGAATAACTAAAATGGAATCCCATGAATAGCTGGAGTAAATTAAACTAGAGGATAAAAAAATGGTAAAACAGTTTTGACCACTATATTGTGAACATTTTACTCTGTTGTGTGAAATAAATATATGATATTATTAGGGAAAGACAATGAAACCTCATAAAGATAATTTTTCAGGTGGGTGATGGCTTATAGAAAAGCACTGTCATTTCGGTCAAGTCACTACTTTGTATCATACTTCAGTGAGGCATCAGCTTTACTTGCAGGGTTAGAAGTAGAGGCAGTGGCAAAACCAACATTTATTGAAATACCTCGTTCTCTTGTTGAAGTTGTTATATACTGGAATATGCCAATGCATCACTGGCTAAAAACATGTAAGTACTGTATGACTGTTCCTTAAATGTAAATTACAGTAATTATAATATTTTAACATTTCAATTGCTAGAGATATTTGTGGAAATTGATTACTATATTTACCAGTGTAGAAGATGGACTTTTCCAAAAAAAATATATGAAAACTTTCTCACATCCATTTCATTGATAGATGGTTCTGTTCATAGAATTCCTTTTTCGTATATACAGTAAGATTCATGTTAATAAATATTTCATACCTTTGGTTGTTAAGGCATCATCATCATCTCCTACCTCTATTGACGCAAAAGGCCTCGGTTAGATTTTGCCAGTCGTCTTTAACTTGAGCTTTTAATTCAATACTTCTCCATTCATCATCTCCTACTTTGCGCTTCATAGTCCTCAGCCATGTAGGCCTGGGGCTTCCAACTCTTCTAATGCCTTGTGGAGCCCAACTGAATGTTTGGTGAACTAATCTCTTTTGAGGAGTGTGAAGAGCATGCCCATACCATCTCCATCTACCCCTCATCATGATCTCATCCACATATGGCACTCAAGTAATCTCTCGTATAGTTTCATTTCTAATCCTGTCCTGCCATTTAACTCCCAATATTCTTCTGAGGGCTTTGTTCTCAAATCTACTAAATCTATTGGAAATTGTTTCATTGTTACCATCACAACCAAAGCTACAACCATAGAGTAACATCGATCTTACTAAACTGATATATAGTCTAATTTTTATATATAATTTCAAGCGATTTGATTTCCAGATTTTACCCAACCTAGCCATTGTCTGATTTGCATTTGTCAATCTTTCACTAACCTCTAATTCTAAAGATCCTATATGGGAGATCATAGTTCCGAATTACTTGAATGATTTTACCTCATTAATCCTTTCGCCTTCCAATGATATTTCATCTATCATTGCATACTCCGTTCTCATCAACTTTGTCTTTCTTCTATTTATCTTCAGCCCAACCTCGTGTGATATTTCATGCATTCTTGTAAGCAAGCATTGCAAATCCTGTGGTGTTCTGCTAATAAGGACAGCATCATCAGTATACTCTAGGTCTGCTAAATTCCTATCACCAATCCAGTCCAATCCTTCTCCACCATCTCTGACTACTGTATTCTATGCAATACAAAATCCATGAGAAGGATAAACAATGTAGGTGACAACACATTCCCTTGGAATACTCTGCTGTTCACTGGAAATTAATTTGATAAGACTCCATTATTATTATTATTATTATTATTGTTATTATTATTATTATTATTATTATTAATAAAATTGGGGGAAGTGCCTTGGTATATGTATTATTATTATTATTATTATTATTATTATTATTATTATCATCATCATCATCATCATCATCATCATCATCAATTGCTGAGCTACAACCCTAGTTGGGAAAGCAGGATGCTATAAGCCAAGGGGCTCCAACAGGGAAAATAGCCCAGTGAGGAAAGGAAACAAGGAAAATTAGATATTTCAAGAACAGTACAGTAACAGCATTAAGATAAATACCTCCTATATAAACTATAAAAACTTTAAGAAAACAAGAGGAAGAGAAATAAGATAGAATAGTGTGCCCAAGTGTACCCTCAATCAAGAGAACTCCAACCTAAGACAGTGGAAGGCCATGGTTCTGTAGCTATGGCACTACCCAAGACTAGAGAACAATAGTTTGATTTTGGAGTCTCCTTCTCTTAGAAGAGCTGCTTACCATAGCTAAAGAGTCTCTTCTACCCTTACCAAGAGGAAAGTAGCCACTGAACAATTACAGTGTAGTAGTTAACCCCTTGGGTGAAGAAGAATTGTTTGGTAATCTTAGTGTTGTCAGGTGTGTGAGGACAGAGGAGAATATTTAAAGAATAGGCCAGACTATTTGATGTGTTTGTGTAAGCAAATGAAAAATGAACTGTAACCAGAGAGAAGGAACCAATGTACTAATGTCTGGCCAGTCAAAGAACCCCATAACTGTCTCGCGGTAGTATCTCAACATTAGCTTTGCACTTGCTATACTCATGAACAGACTTGATCAAATTTACTTATTTAAGAGGAATTCCATAATAACGCCGGACTCTCCACAGTATCATCTCGGCAGTTATTCCATCGTATCCCTGGGCTTTCCATCTTTTAAGTTTTTTAAGATAGCTTTGACTTCAAACACACTGAATTTATTCATGGGCACATCAAGGTCTTCATCAGCTTCAGGTATACTGATATCAATCAAATTATTCCCTTCATTCTCCTATTCATAACCTCACTAATGTTCCATCAAATGTTGTCTATCCTCATCTTCTGTTGCTATAAGAGAGTCATCTCTCTTTTTGATGGGTATATGCTTTTTCTTTGCCTCGGTCGAGATTTCAATAATAATTCTATGAAAAATTATTACACCATAGCCAGTTCCTGTATTCATAGCACAGTCAGCCTTATCTGCTTTATTGTCTATTTATTCTCTCCAGTCATTCCTGGCTTTTCTTTTGGCCTCACTTTCAATACTGGAATACTAAGCATGCTCTACCTTGTAATTTTCAGTACTTCCTAGAAAACTGTCAACAATAAATTTCATTTGATATCCAAGGCTTTCTCCTTGTAACTGCATGTCTCAAGACTTCACTACCAACTGACTGATATATGTTCTTAATATTACACTATATTTTTCATTAATTGTCTGTTCTTCATCTCTAAAAGTCTCTAAGACTGCAAATCGATTCTTACATTCAATTGCAAATGTTTCTCTGTGCTCTTCTTCTAAAAGCTTAGTTGTATCAAACCTAGGTATTCTATCTATCTTTCCGTTGGGTGCTTTCAGTTTTAATTTCAGAGTGGCAATGAGAAGCTGGTGATCACTACCAATATCTGCACCTCTATAGCTTCTTACATTTCTCAGAGTCCTCCTTCTCTATTATTGGCAATATGATATATCTGATTTTTGTAATTGCCACATAGTGAAGTCCATATATACGTACTTATGGATGTTCTTGTGTTGAAAAGAGTACCTCCAATGACAAGATTGTTTGCTGAACAGAAACTTACGAAAAGTGCTCCATTTTCATTTCCAACTTCGCCAAGACCCTTGACACCCATCACATTCTCTATCCCTTGATTATTCCTTTTAACTTTAGCATTGAAGTCAGCAATCACAATTTTCATATATCTCTCAGGGATGTCATCTATTACCCTCTGCAATTCTTCATAGTATTCATCTTTCCTTTCTTCAGGGAAATCATTTGTTGGGGCATAGCAAACTGTAATACTCCTGTTGCACTACTATTACAGCTCTTCATTTGGTTAAGGGTATCGGCGGGGGAGGGTTAATTTTGAGTGGCGGTGTTGAAACTTGCACAGTTATTATCTCTAATTATAAGGAAGATTCACATAAAATTTCAGGTCAATTGAATGAAAACTTTTATTTTTACGAATATTTTTCTCTTAAAAAATAACGTTTTTTTCATGTTTTTTAAATTGGATCTCCTTTCTTGTTTATCACTCAATTTAAAAAAAAAGATAACAGCAGAAAGTTCAATTCCTACCAAGTAAAATAATATGATAGAAAATCTAATACTGTATATTATTTATGCTATTTTTAAACAATTTTTAGATATGCAATAAAGAAAAAACCATAAAATTATGTATTTCAATGTTCGTAGAAAAAAATTAAGAGAGAAAAGAAGAAAGATAGCCCTGGTAATGAGTTTTCTCACAATCTCTAATTAAATTGCTTTTTAGATTATAAAAATCCATTCATAAATAACAGAGTTATTTAAGTTTGAAAGTAGAAAAATGTATGTTTTGAGAAAAACGGTTCTAAAGTTTTGCTTAACTTTTTTTGCTTTTAAAACCATATAGTGTCTCTTGGAAAACCCCTATAGGGCACCTGGTACCCTCTCTTTTATAAGAGATATTATCCCCTCTAAAAAAAAAGAACACTTTTAACTTAAACAAAATAGTTAAAATCATATTTTATGTGTGGGGGGGAGGGTATCATAGAGCGCCACTCTACTCTTTGTTGCCAGGGTTTTTGGGGAACAATGAGCTCCACCTTCATATCCTCCTTTAGTTGTTCTTTGTTTCTTTGCCGTTCTTGAATACATTGCAGACATTCTTTTCCTGGTCTTCTCCTTATATATTTTTTATACCTTTGGTAAGTGTTGTTTGCCATAGGTCTAGCACCTAAGGAAATTCAAGTGTTATTCAAGGCTACTAAGCCTCCCACATTTATCATATTTTGATACATAAAAGAAGCTGTTGTTTCACCAATAGTATCTGTTTTCACACTTTCATTTTCTTTCTCGTTTGTATGTTTGAAAACAGACGGTTCTTCACACAGACACTCTAGTTTCAAGTCAACATCAAAACTGTTTTTATCAACTTCGAGTGTTATGTTGCTTTCACACTGCCCACAATATGTCGAACTAAAAGTGTCTTTCAAAACTTTCAAGGGTAATAAAACTATTTCCCCATCACTGCTTTCCCTTAGGAGCTTTTCTTTATCAGTTACAAAACCACTCAATAAAGATATTCGTAGTTTGGCTCCCGATAACACACCATCATCTGTTGCATCATGAACAGAAGTTACATTTCGAAAATGTTCCTTCTCTTCTTCGTCCTTCTCCTCCTCATCATCATCAGATAACTTCAAAATAAAATCATCAGTTCCATCATCATCACCTTGATATATTTGAGCAAGGGAATAATAGAATTCACTGGAAGCAGCTTCGCTATAGGAAAGACTCGCGAGGTCATTCTCACACGTGCTGAGCACATGGTGTTTGTTTATGTTTTTGTTTTCGTTATAAGCCCTAATATTGCAAGAGCTTGCATCACTTCGCTTACTAAACTTCCTTAAAGGCATTTTGATAGTATATATAAATCACAATTGATGTTCAATAATTCGAAAAAGTGATGCAACTGTTTGAAAATACAAGAGAGCACAACCACAGACTATAGGCCTAGGCAACTAGCTTTGTTGTTGCCATAAACATAGGGAGATGCCGACTCTATCGGAAAAACATATCGTATGACGAACGAAAAAAAATTATGATAAAAAGAAATAAATACTTCGAGGAAGAACGAAAAAAGAAAATTCTAAGGTTACGCCTACCCAGCCCTTTAATCCTTTACCAGGTAGGTCCTTTAAATTGCCCTTTAAACCGTTTAAAAGGCTTCATATCGATTTCATCTTGCGCGAGGCAACGGAGGGAACCCCCTCTTATTGAAATATGACAGTAACTAATTTTCGCAAATTTCAGCCAATATCGCCAAAATTACACCAGGCCGATACCCTTAATGCCTATTCTGCTCATCATTCCTACTCCTTCTCTTCCAATTCCATCTGATCTTCCTGAGTAGATATATATATATATATATATATATATATATATATATATATATATATATATATATATATATATATATATTTTTAAATATTTAACTTAGCCGGTGAATATATAATAGCTGCAACTCTGCGGCTCGACAGAAAACACACTAAAAAAAACTCGCGAGCGATCGCTATGAAGGTTGCGGGTGTGCCCACCAGCGCCAACTGTCGGCCAGATACCACTCTTGTATGTAAACAAAACCTTCAATTTCTTCTCTGTCGACGTTGACGACAAGACGTATCAATACTCGCTGTAGAACCTGGAGTTTTCTCAACATATTTGGTGAAGTACTTCATTTTGGTTTGAGCTTTCGCAGTGCAGGTGTTTTATCTTCATCTTAAATCTTGAACTCGTTTTTGGATAGATTTAATTTTTGATGACAAAGAGAGTATGGACTTTCTTTGACTTTTAAATGGCCGACCCTTCCCTTAGACGGAAGTGTGTTTAGGCTTTTAGCAATTATCTTATTACGTTATAAATTAATTATAGATTTTCCTCTATATATTTTATATCTCACCGCCTTTATTAGGCATCTTCGATTAACTTTCCATTTATAATAAACATCAAAATAAATTTTAATGATTTGTTTATATGCGACCTTTCCTGAGAGTAGGCGGTCCTTACTTGGAAACCGAAGTTAAACAACGTTGAGCCCTTTCAATCGTAAATAGCTTTTAAAGAGCTAATGATTTAAAACTTTTTAAATGAATATTTTTTAATAGATATTTTATGAAAGATTTTCTTTGAATAGTCTTCGTACTGTTTCAAAGATGAACTAACGTTTAGTTTATTTATGCTACGCAGTTTGCGCTCTATCGTTACGATAGAGAGAGAGAGTATCACGGTTTCACTTTGCAGAAAGAGTAAATCGATTCTGACGTTTTGTTCATTCTTCTTTCAAAGCTTAAATGTTTTAAATTCTATTTTAAAGGAGCTTTTTAATTGAAAAACCTTTCAGTTTTTTCCTTTGGTCAAATAACATGTTTTTTTGACGAAACGTAAGTGGGCTCTTCTCTTAGGTGCGAAATCAAGAGAGAGAGAGAGAGAGAGAGATAGAGACGGAGGGAGAGAGAGGAGTGAAAACGTTCCGTTCAAGCGGGTAACGTTTTTCTCGAGTTACTCTCGTCCCTAGTCTCTGTACGGGGAGAAAGGATAAAACGTTTTTAGTTTTTTATTCTCGTCCCCAGGCAATGTACGGTGAGAGATTGAAAACGTAGTTTTGAATGAACTTTTGTTTAGTCTCTTCCCCAGCCACTGAATTTTTTATCTTAAAATATGTTTACTGTTTTTTGCTGGTATTAATGTGCTTGCATTATACGACTGATTTCGCAATTACAACCTTTTGATGAGGGTAGAATTGCGTGCTTCAGGTAGAAATCAGTTTTATTCATACCTGATGTGAATTGTTAAAAGATTCGATTTCAGTGAAATAAGTGCAAAACAGAAAATCGTAGTGATAAAGTGATATTGCACAAAGTGTTATCAGTGTTGCGACCGAGGGTTCGTCTGTTCGTGCCTGTCGTTCGCCTAGTCCGGGACCTCTTGCAAGCTCCCAAGCCCAGGGGAGAAGTAATGTCGTACGAATTATGGGTTCGAGAGGCCTTGATCAGCGAACAGACGTTCCCTCTATGGTATCGGGTGTATCTTACCAAGATCACCCCTACCATAAGGCGAGAGAGACGATTTTCTCCTCGTCATCCGAAGGCTTTTCGCATAAGAAACCGTGAAACAAGGTTTCGAGGCCCTTTAAGCGAAAGTCAGTCCTTTCAGGACAGGTCCAGCATCCTGGTTGTAGCCATTAGGACAGCTCTGACCCTATGCAGTCATCGGAAGACTGCTCGCCGCCTAACAAAAGCGTAACACAGACTCCGAGAGTCTTTTTGTAGGCAAGGTTTTGCGGTCACAGACGTTACCCTCGTCTCTTACCGCAACCATTCCCGTTGATCCTAAATGGGTTGTACGGCAAGACATGCAGAATAAGCTTGCCTCCCTTATGGAAGACTATTCTGCCGATAAGTCCGTTGAGCCTAGCCGTTTATCTCATCGAGATCCTGGCTTTCAGCCACCCTAACGTTCCTTTGTGCGTCCTGTTGACGTTGACGTAGCTAAGACACGTCAGTCAGGTTGTTTAGAACCCCACTCGATGCGGTCTCGTGTGGATTTTCAGCCACATTTGGACGTTAGGCCACTTGCTGATGCTCCTGTTGACGTTCAGGACGTTCGCTAACAATCGGAGTTGACTTGTTTTGATGCTGAGCGTCAACCTCCGCATTCTAGAGTTGTTTTGACTGCTCAGTCTAGGCGGTCAAAGCAGTCTCGAGTGGACGCTGTGCGTCCTCACGCACCTGTTGTTGTTGACAGTTCACAGACTGTCAAGCAATTACATGACGTTGCGTCCTGGTCTCTCGCACCTGTTGTTGTTGACAGTTCACAGACTGTCAAGCAGTTACATGACGTTGCGTCCTGGTCCGCTACTAATGCACCAGTGCGTGTGGACTCTGCTTGTAAAGCATTGCCACCACGGTAGGTCTCTCCCTTGCTTGAGACTCAGCTATTATCGGACAAGGTTCCTTCAGATGAGGAAGTTGCTGTTCCCCCTCCTACTGATATTCCCTTGAGGACTCTGTCAGACGGAGAGGAGCCTAAAGCTGCTTAGCCCTCTATGGACTTTAGATAAATCATGCTGATTTTTAAGGATCTTTGTCCGAATCTTTTTGTAACTGCTGCTCCTTGTTCGCCTAAACGTCAGGGCTTACACTAGGCCTAGCTACTTCGAAGCCGTTGTTTTATAAGCTAGTGCTCTCTCGCTCTCCTAGAGAGCTTTACGTTTGCTAGGCGACTGGTTTATCACCAGGAGGAGTTTGGGGGATACAGCCTTTGCTTTCCCTTCTTTTAAACTGGCTTATAGAGCGAGAGTCTGATATGACATGAGAGAAGTTCTCGGCTTGGGAGTTCCTGCCTCTGCCCAGATAGACTTCTCAAACCTCATAGACTCTCCCTGGCGCCTGGCCATGAGACGCTCCAAGATTTTACAGGTCAACTTCACAGCTGTTTTCGAGCCTTTGAAGTTTTGCTGTACAATTATGTCATGCATAAACAAGGCTTTCAGGGATGGCTCCAATGATCTGACAGCCACGTTCTCTGCAGGAACAAGTCCCTCAGAGATGGCTCCATGATTTGGCAGCCATGTTCACTGCAGGAGTACGTAAGAGGCAAGTGCGCTCAATGTGTTCATTGTCAAGACAAACTTCACGATGAAGTCTACCAGGCTGTCTTGACAGCATTTATGGAAGGCGACTGGATGGTCTCTCTCGACCTTCAGGAGGCATACTTCCACATTCCTATACACCCGGATTCCCAACCATTTCTGAGGTTTGTTTACAGGAATGTGGGGTACCAGTTTCGAGCCCTGTGCTTTGGCCTCAGTCCTGCGCCTCTCGTGTTTACGAGGCTCATGAGGAATGTGGCAAAATCCCTCCATCTTTCGGGGATCCAAGCCTCCATGTACTTGGACGACTGGCTTCTCAGAGCATCGTCCAGCCTTCGCTGTCTGCAGGATCTACATTGGACGTTGAGTCTGGCCAGGGAGTTGGGACTTGTGGTCAACCTAAAAGTCCCAACTGATCCCATCCCAGATTATTCTATTTTTGGGGATGGAGATTCACAGTCAAGCCCTGCTCGAAGTCCAACTAATGCTGAAAAGAAAACGTTTATTCAGTCAGGAGTTGGAACAGTCTCGTAGGGACTCTCTCATCCCTGGAACAGTTTGTCTCACTAGGGAGACTACCCCTTCTGCCTCTCCGGTTCCATCTAGCCTCTCACTGGAACTAGGACAAGACATTAGAGACGGTATCATTCCCAGTCTCCGAGCCAATAAAGGCATGCCTGAAATGGTGGGACAGCAATATCAGTCTGAGAGAGGGACTATCCCTAGCAGTCAAGAACCCAAACCACGTGTTGTCCTCAGACGCGTCGGGTTTGGGTTGGGGTGCGACCCTGGACGGTCGGGAATGCTCGGGTCTGTGGACCTCAAGTCAAAAGAGCATGCACATCAACGGCAAGGAGCTATTAGCAGTCCACTTGGCCTTGATGATATTAGAAAGCGTCTTCGAAACTAAGTGGTAGAGGTCAACTCAGACAACACCACAACTTTGGCGTACATCTCCAAGCAAGGAGGCACACGCTGCTCGAGATCGCAAGGGACCTTCTCTTATGGTCTAGAATTCGAGGCATCTCCCTGTTGACGAGATTCATCCAGGGGGACTTGAACGTCTTGGCAGACTGTCTCAGTCGGAGGGGTCAGGTGATACCCACGGAATGGACCCTCCACAAGGACGTGGGCAAGAGTCTTTGGGCTTCTTGGGGTCAACCAACCATAGACCTCTTTGCCTCCTCGTTGACCAAAAGGTTACCAATCTTTTGCTCTCCAGTCCTAGATACAGAAGCAATCTACATAGACGCGTTTCTACTGGATTGGTCTTTTATGGACTTATATGCATTCCCACCATTCAAGATAGTCAACAAGGTACTGCAGAAGTTCGCCTCTCACGGAGGGACAAGGTTGACGTTGGTTGCTACCCTCTGGCCCGCGAGAGAGTGGTTCACCAAGGTACTTCAATGGCTGGTAGACTTTCCAAGAAGTCTTCCTCTAAGGGTAGATCTGTTACGTCAGCCCCACGTAAAGAATGTCCATCAAAGCCTCCCCGCTCTTCGTCTGACTTCCTTCACACTATCGAAAGACTCTCAAGAGCTAGAGGTTTTTCGAAGGAGGCAGTCAGTGCGATTGCAAGAGCTAGGAGAGCTTCTACCATTAGAGTATACAAGTCGAAGTGGGAAGTCTTTCGATACTGGTGCAAGTCAGCATCTGTGTCCTCGTCCAGTACCTCTGTAGCCCAAATCGCAGATTTTCTTTTACATCTGAGAAAGGTTCGCTCCCTTTCAGCTCCCACGATTAAGGGCTACAGGAGCATGTTGGCTTTGGTCTTTCGACATAGAGGCTTAGATCTTTCTAACAATAAAGATCTCCAAGATCTCCTTAAGTCTTTTGAGACCTCTAAGGAACGTCGTTTGGCAACTCCTGTATGGAACTTAGACGTGGTCCTAAGGTTCCTCATGTCAGACAGGTTTGAGCCATTACATTCAGCCTCCCTGAAGGATCTCACCCTCAAGACACTTTTCCTAGTGTGCTTGGCTTCGGCTAAAAGGGTCAGTGAACTTCATGCCTTCAGTAAGAACATCGGCTTTTCTACAGAAAAAAGCCACTTGTTCACTTCAACTTGGTTTCCTGGCCAAAAATGAACTGCCTTCTCGTCCTTGGCCTAAATCTTTTGATATTCCTTGCTTATCAGAGATCGTAGGCAACGAACTGGAAAGAGTATTATGTCCTGTTAGAGCTCTTAAGTTCGATTTAGCTCGTACTAAGTCATTACGAGGGAAATCTGAGGCATTATGGTGCTCAGTTAAGAAACCTTCATTGCCTATGTCAAAGAATTCTTTGTCATATTTTATCAGATTTTTTTAATACGAGAAGCTCATTCTCACTAGAATGAGAAAGACCGATGTTTGCTTAAGGTTAAGACGCACGAAGCTAGAGATATAGCAACCTCCGTGGCCTTCAAGCAAAATAAATCTCTGCAAAGTATTATGGACGCGACTTTTTGGAGAAACAAGTCAGTGTTCGCGTCATTTTACTTAAAAGATGTCCAGACTCTTTACGAGGACTGCTACACACTGGGTCCATTCGTTGCAGCGAGTGCAGTAGTGGGTGAGGGTTCTACCACTACACTTCCCTAATTCCAATATCCTTTTAATCTGTCTCTTGAAATGTTTTTAATATTGTTTTATGGGTTGTTCGGAAGGCTAAGAAGCCTTTCGCATCCTGATTGATTTGGCGGGTGGTCAAAGTCATTTCTTGAGAGCGCCCAGATTAGGGGTTTGATGAGGTCCTGTTGTATGGGTTGCAGCCCTTGATACTTCAGCTCCTGGGAGTCTGTCAGCATCCTAAGAGGATCGCTGGGCTCCGTGAGGAAGACAGACTTACAAGGCAGAGTAATCGTCTAAGTCAACTTCCTTACCAGATACCTATTTATTTTGGTTTTGTTATATTGATAACTGCCAAAATGAAAAAACTCTTAGCTTATACGCTGTAAACATAATTAACTCTGGTCTCTACCCACCTCCTTGGGTGTGAATCAGCTATTATATATTCACCGGCTAAGTTAAATATTTAAAAATGATATTTTAATTATAAAATAAATTTTTGAATATACTTACCCGGTGAATATATAAATTAAATGACCCTCCCTTCCTCCCCAATAGAGACACAGCGGGACGAGAAGAATTGAAGGTTTTGTTTACATACAAGAGTGGTATCTGGCCGACAGTTGGCGCTGGTGGGCACACCCGCAACCTTCATAGCGATCGCTCGCGAGTTTTTTTGAGTGTGTTTTCTGTCGAGCCGCAGAGTTGCAGCTATTATATATTCACCGGGTAAGTATATTCAAAAATTTATTTTATAATTAAAATATCATATTGCCTTGATCTCAAGTTTCCTTACCAATCCCCTTACAACGTGTTTCACTTAGGGCAAAGATATCCAAACTATATTTCATAAATTCACTCTCCACTTGCTGTAACTTCCCAATCTGATTCATGGTTCTAACATTCCAATTACCTATTTTAAATTTTTCTTTAATATTTACAAACCGGGATATTCTTAGCACCCCGCTATGCCCGGGACTGGGGGTCATTCTGTCATTTCTTTCCATGACTGACTAAATCCATAGAGGATTCATTGGCTAGATACATCAAAGGATAGCCAGTTCCTTGTGATGCACAATGCCTATCTAACTAAGGCAAGTGACCCCTACCAGTCCATACCAATTCTAGTAAGATCATCCGGCAGGCATCAGGAGTAAAAGCCGAAGAGACAGTTTTTCCATCGCCTTAAACCCAATCCGTCACCCTGCTGTCAGTGACTTTATCAAGATTTATGAGGGCATTTCCTCCACACCCAAAGCTCTCATTACTCCACCAAGTTGCTCATCCGCCTATACGAGTATAACCGTTGGCAAACATGGATTGCTAAGATATACTGCCTAGCACGGTAATGCTACGATATACCGCCTAGCACGGTAATGCTAAGATATACCGCCTAGCACGGTAATGCTACGATATACCGCCTAGCGCGGTAATGCTAAGATATACCGATTAGCACGGTAATGCTACGATATACCGCCTAGCACGGTAATGCTACGATATACCGCCTAGCACGGTAATGCTACGATATACCGCCTAGCACGGTAATGCTAAGATATACCGCCTAGCACGGTAATGCTAAGATATACCGCCTAGCACGGTAATGCTAAGATATACCGCTTAGCACGGTAACTAAGATATACTGCCTAGCACGGTAATGCTAAGATATACCGCCTAGCACGGTAATGCTACGATATACCGCCTAGCACGGTAATGCTACGATATACCGCCTAGCACGGTAATGCTACGATATACCGCCTAGCACGGTAATGCTACGATATACCGCCTAGCACGGTAATGCTACGATATACCGCCTAGCACGGTAATGCTAAGATATACCGCCTAGCACGGTAATGCTAAGATATACCGCTTAGCACGGTAACTAAGATATACTGCCTAGCACGGTAATGCTAAGATATACCGCCTAGCACGGTAATGCTACGATATACCGCCTAGCACGGTAATGCTACGATATACCGCCTAGCACGGTAATGCTAAGATATACCGCCTAGCACGGTAATGCTAAGATATACCGCCTAGCACGGTAATGCTACGATATACCGCCTAGCACGGTAATGCTACGATATACCGCTTAGCACGGTAATGCTACGATATACCGCCTAGCACGGTAATGCTACGATATACCGCCTAGCACGGTAATGCTAAGATATACCGCCTAGCACGGTAATGCTACGATATACCGCCTAGCACGGTAATGCTACGATATACCGCCTAGCACGGTAATGCTACGATATACCGCCTAGCACGGTAATGCTAAGATATACCGCCTAGCACGGTAATGCTAAGATATACCGCCTAGCACGGTAATGCTAAGATATACCGCTTAGCACGGTAACTAAGATATACTGCCTAGCACGGTAATGCTAAGATATACCGCCTAGCACGGTAATGCTACGATATACCGCCTAGCACGGTAATGCTAAGATATACCGCCTAGCACGGTAATGCTACGATATACCGCCTAGCACGGTAATGCTACGATATACCGCCTAGCACGGTAATGCTACGATATACCGCCTAGCACGGTAATGCTAAGATATACCGCCTAGCACGGTAATGCTAAGATATACCGCCTAGCACGGTAATGCTAAGATATACCGCTTAGCACGGTAACTAAGATATACTGCCTAGCACGGTAATGCATGTATTTAATTTTTATTCAGAGCTATAATCCTATTTACTGATACTGACTTTTATGTAAAGCATACAGTAATTCTTTAGATTAACTTTCCTATGTAAGAACTATGAAAGTATGAAAAAATCCTTATAATAAGAACATACTCTATTATTGAATAAAAAAGATACAAATTTACATATAATTTAGGGAAGGGAATACTGTATAACATTTATCTGGAGTTTGTTTAGACAAATAGGTTCAGATAGTTTGTTAAATCTGGCAACAACTCTTATTCTCTTTCAAGACTTACAGTAAAATGTATGTGAAATCAAGAATAAAAAGCTTACATTTCAGTATAATACATATAAATAGACCTTCAAGAAAGCAACCAATGAGATTACAAAAAACATTGTTTTGGGGCGGTTAGGCTGCTATGTGGCTTCTAAGGACTTTCCTGTAAAGGCTAGAAGAGGGAAATTTGTTTCTATGCAGATACAAACCATTGTCCATTAGGAAGGGAATATGTTTCATCGCAAAAATTGGATGGCCATTGGATCGTTTAACAATCAATTAAGTGACGGGTGGGAGAAAGGGTGAGGAGCTCTGCCCCCTTAACTGTCAAAGTCTCTCTACAGTACTTATGTTGCGGCTGCCTTGAGTATGGACGTACCATGAGCTCTTAAATGAACTTTTAATTTTCCTATTTTTTCCTTTTTGAAAGTAATTAATGGCTGTTGATTGTGCTGTATAATGTGAAGCAAGAGGATGAACTTTACATCTGGTTTTGTTTGTTAAACCTGCTGCAGATCCACACTCTCTGTTTGCTCTTGCTAGGGGTATGATTGTTCTCAATTATCCCCATGTATAGACTGTGGCCTCCTTGGGGTGGTAGGCATATGCTTTGGGAGATTGGAGGATCTTCTCCATTAGTGCTACCACTGATAATAAGTGTGACTTAAGGAGCTTTAGGCTTCATTAGGTCTTTCAAGTAGACTCCCCAGTGCCAGTATCTCCTTAGTAAGGCCAGTAGTGGCAGGTGTGTCAATATATCCCCATTTTGTGTTTATTCAGCTGCAGGCTTTTAAGATAAATTCTGTCCTCTATCTGTATCTCAGAAGTTCGCATTTGGAAACAATGATCATATCTTGTCTGATGCTTCTCATTTGCCCTCAGCAAATACCTTTGGATTATCTGAAACATACTCTGAGTCAAATTACGCATTATTACCCGATATTGTTCTATGTTGTATACAGTATAGTGGCAAGGTGTGGGGATCCAATACAACAGTATACAGCAGTACAGGGTCTACCCACAGCAACATTTCCACCCACTGGTTTGGACTGTCCCCCACAAAATACAGTAAAATATTTGTCACCTCATGATTATGGGACTCAATGAGCCTATTTGCTGATGGCCAATAAGAGGTTATAGGAAAATTATCTATTTTCATGATCTTGGTAATCCCTTTTGCACACTTCGTTCACAAATTATCAGCCATTGTCACTGATTAACGTACATGGACAGCTGAACTTCACTGAAGGAACACAAGGCCTTTGCAACCGAAATTGCTGTTTTATCCACCATCGCATATGTGTGAATCGGGGGAATGCATCTACAAGTGTGCACACACATTTAAATTGCCCATCCCCTGGGGAAAATGGATCTAGGACATCCATATGCACTCTGTTAAACTTAACAGGCAGTAACAACCATGTTCTGACCTTTGGTATCACATGTTTGTGGTTCCTCATTGAGTTACACACATGGCACTTAATGATAAACCTATCAATGTCTCTCTTCATCCCTATCCAAAACAATTACTGTCGTCCCCTCCCTAGGGACCTCTCTATACCTACATGTCCTGAATAAGGACTTACATGAATTGCATGGATGGCTTTCTCTACCAAAGAGGAAGGGAGAATGACGCAAGATCGGAAGTCGCCTTCAATGGAGAACTCATCCCTTTGCATGCGCAAGAAATCCAGGAACTTACTACAGTAAAGTACTCTTACCTCAACCACACCATCATTCATGGGGCATGGACACTGGGTTCCCCCTTGGAACCCCTGTCACTAGCACTCTCACGGCGATTCTCGCTCCCTCTCTGGAGTCATCAAGATCTTCCCATTTTCTATGCACTCCATCTGCAGGTGTACTTAAACCTGAATTCTTTCATTATTGTTCCTTCTGCTTTACATCGAGTTGTTACTGCCACTTCGTTAGAGCGGCACTGTGTCTGTATGTGGGCGCTGGCTGTATTCAGTACAGTACTGGGCACTCCTTCGACATTTGGATGGAGTCCATAACAAGTGGTTCCTCAACGCATTTCACACATGATCCTAGCTATATTCCAAGAACAGGAACAGCATTCCTACTTCCATGAGCGGGAGTGGTGGTGAGGGGTGGCTGTTCTACCCCTCTAACCTCCTTAGGCACTCCCAGAGAAGTTATGTTTGCTTCTAGTAGGGTGTCCTTTAATGCTGGCTGGGGAACCGACTGTCTCTGTTTATTGAGTACCGGGCTCATAAGAGTGACAGGATTCACTTCATCCCTCTCTCATTCATCGCTGATCAATGTCGAGCTTTTCGTATTAACCATGATTTCTTCACTTTATCACTAAACCATATGTCAGCTAAAATCACTTAATACAAACATTATTGAAATTTTACCCCCACACACCTGACACCACTTAATATGGGTTATATTAGAATTCAATCAAGTCAGGAAAACACAAGTGGAGAAGGATTATATACACAAATAATACTCGAGGGGATCATTTTACAGACTATGCTCTCTTGAATTGTAAGGGCGCCCTTAATTATGACTATTTTATGTTACTAAGTAAATGCTATCAGAAAAATGATACTTGGCATGGCAGACATTGAAAGAATAATGAAGGGGATAACACTAACAGACAGAAAAACAACATCATGGATAAGAGAGCAAACTAAAGTAGGAGATATTCTAACAACATGTAAGAAAAAGAAATAGACATAGGCAGGACATATAATGAGAATGACTGATAATAGATGAACATTAAGAATAACAGAATGGGTCCCTAGAGATTGCAAAAGAAACAGGGGAAGGAAGAAAAGACAATAGATTGATGAACTAAGAAAGTTTGCAGGTGTGGACTGGTATAGAAAGACTATAAATAGATGCAAGTGGAAGGACATATCTGAGGCCTTTGTTCTGCAGTGGATTAGTCATGGCTGATGATGATGATAATATATACAGTCAGCTATCGCTTTATGCGAGCTTATTCTTCACGATTTTGTTCGATTGCGACACAGAGAACCGTATAACCTATTCAATAAAACATCAAATATTCGCGAGAAATACTCTCGTGGCGCGACAATTTCAAACAGCCAGTGCTCCTTTGCTTTGCGTTACTTCCTTCCCCACGCAGTACAACATCCCATCTCACTCCAACTTGTCACCAGAGTTGCCATTTCAGCGCCTTTCACTCTAGATATATCGCATTTCTTGAGAATTTAACGCGTTTTTACTATCTGTCATGGTTTCGGTATTTTACGCCAGCAAAAAATATAGTGCTTTTCCTGCTTTTAGTATATTACATCATAAACTGGTTGCCTTCCAGAGTCTTTCTTCCCCACGTATTGAAATTATTTCAGCCCTATCACTGTTATATCCTTAAAAATGAATTAGCACTATTCTTGTGCATTTTGGAAGTTCATGTAGCACATATTCAACAGCAGAAAAAAAGTTTGAGCTTTTTACATAAAAGTTAATCCCTGCAAGTTCCATCACTCTATGATTAAAATTGTAGCCAGGAAGGTGTTCACTTACAAACAAACACAAACAGCAGGTAAAACATAACATCTTTCCAACTTTGTTGAGGGAGGTAGCTATAGAAATACTTATGTCAGCTTATTCATCTTAAAAACATTGCTGCAAGTTTGAACTTTTGAAGTTTTACTGATTCAAAGTTTTACTGATTCAACTACCTGATTAGGAAGGTCATTCCACAACGTGGTCACAGTTGGAATAAAATTTCTAGGATACTGTGTGGTATTGAGCCTCATGATGGAGAAGGCCTGGCTATTAGAATTAACCGCATGTCTAGTATTACAAACAGAATAGAACTGTTCGGGGAGATCTGAATGTAAAGGATGGTCAGAATTATGAAAAGTCTTATGCAACATGCATGACGAACTAATTGACTGACGGTGCTAGAGATTAACATCTAGATCAGGAATAAGAAATTTCATGTACCATAAGTTCCTGTCCAACAAATTAAGATGAGAATCAGGAGCTGAAGACCAGACGGGAGAACAATACTTGCAACAAGACAGAATGAAAGAATTAAAGCACCTCTTCAGAATAGATCAATCACCAAAAATCATAAAATACTTTCTCAGTAAACCATTTTTTGTGCAAATGAAGAAGACACAGACCTAATGTATTTCTCAAAATTAAATTTACTGTTGAGAACCACACATTAGGTCTGTGTCTTCTTCATTTGCACAAAAAAATGGTTTACTGAGAAAGTCTTTTATGATTTTTGGTGATCGATCTATTCTGAAGAGGTGCTTTAATTCTTTCATTCTATCTTGTTTAAAGTATTGTTCTCCTGTCTGGTCTTCAGCTCCTGATTCTCATCTTAATTTGTTGGGCAGGAACTTATGGTGCATGAAATTTCTTATTCCTGATCTAGATATTAATCTCTGGCACCGTCAGACAAGAGCAGGATAAAGAAAACTATAAGCAAGCAAAGAAAGGAGCAAGAAGAGCAGTAGCAAAGGCAAAGGCAGAGACATTAAATGAAATCTATAAAGAGATGGAAACACCAGAAGGAGAGAAGAAAATATTACGAATTGCTAAGGCCCGAGATGCTGCATCTAAAGACCTGACACAGATAAGGCAAATAAAAGATAGCAATGGTATAGTTCTAGCAGAAGAATGAAATTAAAAGAGGGTGGGAAACTTATTTTGAAGGACTATTAAATGAGGAGAACCCAAGAACAGTATTTGAAGATGGGCTCCTAAATGAGACAGTTACCATAGGAGTTACTAGAAGAGAAGTAGAACAAGCAGTAAAGAAGATGAAAAATAGTAAAGCTGCAGGACCGGATAATATACCAGTAGATGTATGGAAGAGTCTTGGAGAGGAAGGCATAGATATCTTGTGCCAGAGGAATGGAGAAGAAGCCTAATCTTTCCCATCTATAAGGGGAAGGGAGACATTCAGGAATGTGGCAACTACAGAGGCATGAAGCTGATAAGCCATTGAAGTAAACCCGGTGTATCCAGAACTAAGGTTTTATTCAGTTAACAATTCCACTGCAGTTATACCCTGCAAACAACAAAACAAACACATTATCAGACACAGACAAAAACATAAATAAACATTTGTGTTAACTAAGAAGGTACATACATCACACTTCTTATGAACGACAGGATAATATAAACAGGTTTATTTTTACCACATTCTTCCCTTCTGAGTTAAGTTCACGTGGAGTAATCCTGAAGGTACTTTGGAGGTTGCCTCACTCTCTCTGACCTTCGAAGTGGAGGAGGTAAGGCTACCTGTTGAGGCACTGTACGTGATTCGTGAAGAGTGTCGTTCTGAGGAGCAGTATCCACATGGGAGAAACCGCGTGCAATCTCCTGGGGAGCATTCGCAACTGACAATTCCTCAAGAACCTCGGACTGAGGTACAGGATCCCCAGCATTTGTATTTTCTCGGTTGTCACTAGCCATAGGAGCAAGATGTCTTAATGAAACCGTAGTCGCCCTACCATCTGAAAGCTTCACATGAGCATACTCAGGGTTCGTCTCTACGATTTCAACCTCATCCACCAAGGGGTCGTTCTTGCTGTGTCTTACATGGTGTCTCAGGAGAGCACGTCCTCCTTGGATGAGCCAAGTAGGCAACGATTGGCCGGTAGTGGACCTTCTACTATGCAGGAAAAGGCGCTCGTGAGGAGTACTGTTCGTGGAAGTGCACAACAAGGAGCGTATAGAATGGAGAGCATCTGGGAGAAGTTTCCCACTGAGACACATCAAGGTTTCTTGTCTTAAGGGCCAATGTTAGAGTTTTCCATATAATTCCGTTATATTTTTCAGCCTGACCATTCCCTTTAGGGTTATAAGGTGTAGTGCGACTGGTAGCTACACCTTTCTTCATCAGGAAATCCTTCAGCTCTTCAGACATGAAAGATGCACCTCTGTCAGTGTGGATGTATGCTAGCATACCAAACAAAGTAAATAGTTGCACCAAACAACTGATGATAGTTCTAGTGGTCATATCAGTGCAAGGGAAAACAAAAGGGAACCTTGAAAATTCATCCACAACCGTGAGGAAGTACTTGTTTCTAGATTGAGAGGGAACTGGGCCTTTGAAATCTAAGTTCAGCCTCTCAAATGGCTGGGTTGCTTTGATCAGTTGTCCCGAGTATTTGAAGAATCGAGGTTTGAGCTCTAAACACACTTGGCAAGAGGTGGTAATTTTCTTCACTTCTTCTACCGAGTAAGGTAGATTCCGTCCTCGGACGAAATGCATCATACGAGATATTCCTGGGTGACAGGATTTCATGAAGTTCTCGGAGTTTATCAGAAGTAGTGGCACCACAGATGCGGGAGAGAGCATCAGCTGGTATGTTCTCTGTTCCTGGACGGTAAACTATATCATAGTGAAAACATGAGAGTTCTACTCTCCACCTTGCTATTTTGTCATTTTATTTTACTGTTTGATTTAGAGTCAAACATAAACTTTACACTATGCTGGTCCATGATGAGCTTGAAACGGTGTCCAATTAATTAGTGTCTCCACTTCCTCAATGCCTCCACTATGGCATAAGCTTCCTTTTCCACTGCAGAATGTCCCTGTTCACTGCGAGTGAGAGTGCGGGAGAAGAAAGCCACTGGGCGATTATTCTGTGTCAGAGTAGCTGCTATTGCATGACCTGAGGCATCTGTTTCCACAGTGAAAAGAGAGGTGGGATCAATGGCTGTTACCACAGCACTAGCAATGTCTTTCTTCAAGTTCCCGAGAGCTTGCAGTGCTTCAGTAGATAAAGGAAAACCATTGGCTTGTGTGAGAGGGCGGATTTTCTCTGAAAAGTTTGGGATCCATCTTGAGTAATGTGCAAGCAATCCCATGGTCATGCGAAGTGAAGCTGCATCCTTTGGGGGTGAAAGATTCCTCAGTGGTTGCAAGCGTTCTGGGTCGGGTTTGATTTCCCCATCCGTTACTGAATACCCAAGCAATTTAATGGTTCTGACTTTGAAGTCACACTTGCTGTGGTTTAGAGTCAGGTTGTACTCCTCGGCCATCTTCAAAAACCTTCTTAAATTCTGGTCATGCTCCTCCTCTGTCTCACCACACACAGTAACATTGTCTACATAAGCAAATGTACCACCTACTTTTTCTTTCTTAAGGATTTCGTCAAGCACACGTTGAAAAGCAGCTACTCCATTTTTCACACCAAATGGAATGCGATTGAATTCGTAAAGTTTACCCCCAGCTTCAAATGCAGTGTACGGTCTCTCTTCTTCTCTTATTGCAACCTGATGATATGCACTTTTCAGATCTAAGGTACTGAACACCTTGTACCGTGCAATGTTGTTCACCATCTCGTTGATATTTGGCAAGGGGTAAGCATCAAGCTCAGTGAACTTGTTTATAGTACGAGAGTAATCTACAACCATCCTCCTTTTCTGATTCTCCCCTGATGTCACCAGCACTTGAGCTCTCCAAGGAGAATTGCTAGGCCTTATTATTTCTTCCGACATCATACGCTCAATCTCCGCTTCAACGAACTTCTTGTCACTCAAGGAGTATAGTCTTGACTTATTAGCCACTGGTCTACAATCTGGCGTCAGGTTCTTGAAAAGGAAAGGAGGGGACACCTTAACAACACCTAGTGAACATATCTTCAAAGGAGGTTTCTCTCCTCCAAAATCCATTTCCAGACCAGAATGTTTCCTCAGGAAGTCATGCCCTAGAATCACATCACTACATAAGCTTTGTAACACCTTGAGTTCAACACCGTGATAAGTCTCTCCTTTTAACTCCAAGTCCACACTGCACAGACCTAAGATGTTTGAGGACAGGGATTCATCAGCCATGGAGACTTTTCCATGCTCTGGAGACATAGTTAGTTTGTTTAGGTCCACTAAATTATGACGCACAAAGCTATCCGAACTCCCAGTATCAGTAAGGGCACTGACAGGGCTACCATTAAGCTTGAGAGGTGTTATAGATTTTTCAAGACACTTAGGGGAGGCCCCCACTATAGAAGCTAGCATTGCTGAAGAATATTTTGGCCTAGAAGAGCCACTCGCCTGTTTCACAGAGTGACACACCTTAGCATAATGTCCTTGCTTCTTACATTTCAAACACACTGCGTCCTTAGCAGGACACTGAGTTCAGGGATGCCGGTTGTTCCCACAAAAAAAACATCGAGCACTAGAAGTAGCAGCAGAAACAGACACACTGTTATTTTCAGCACTAAACGATTCCTCCTCTCGACTCATTGCTGACACAGCAGCATTAACAGGTTCTGCTGAAGAGTAGGAGGCTGAATGCTTCTGGGGCATTTCTAGAGTGCGGGTGTGTTCTTAAGCAGTATTTAAGTTCAGTGTCAAATTCTCCAACAGACGCTGGCGTATTGCACCAGAGACCAAACCATTAATGAAGGCATCCTGAACATAACTGTCTCATGCTTCCTCCGCAGTTACACTTTTGAATTGGCAGTCCTTAGCAAGTAGCTTCAGTGCCTGCAGGAACTGATCCAGGGACTCACCTGAGTGTTGCCTGCGAGTGGCAAGTAGATGCCTGGCAAATATTTCATTGTTCGGTTTCATGTACAAAGATGTCAGAACCTCTTCAGCCATCTCATAAGTCTCACTCTCAGAAATGTAGTCATACACACGAGGAGCCACATAGTTAGTGAGAAGAACCAGTTTGTCAAGCGTAGGGGTAGTCAGCTGCACCGCTTCAACGAAGTTTGTAAACGTCCTCAGCCAGTATGTCCACTCCTTGGCGGCCTGGGCAGAGTCAGGGTCCACATCAAACCGGGATGGGCGCAGAAGCCATTCCATGGCGACTGAATTGATTACACTAACTGAATAAATTGAAGTAAACCCGGTGTATCCAGAACTAAAGTTTTATTCAGTTAACAATTCCACTGCAGTTATACCCTGCAAACAACAAAACAAACACATTATCAGACACAGACAAAAACATAAATAAACATTTGTGGTAACTAAGAAGGTACATACATCACACTCCTTATGAACGACAGGATAATATAAACAGGTTTATTTTTACCACAGCCATACTATGAAAATATGGAAGAAGATCATTGAGAAGAGACTCAGGTATGAAACAACAATTGGTGAGGAACAATTTGGATTCATGCCTGGAAGAGGGACTTTAGAAGCAATATTTACTTTGAGGCAGACGATAGAAAAACATCGGGAGAAACAGAAACGATTACATATGGTCTTTATTGACATGGAGAAGGCATACGATCGAGTACCATGTCAGGAGCTGTGGAGATGTATGAGAGAAAAGGTAGTCCATGAGAAATATGTAAGAATCACCCAGGATATGTATGAAAGGGCAGAAGCAAATGTTAAGAGCAGTATAGGCCTAACAGAAAGTCTCCCAGTAAATGTGGGACTACATCAGGGGTCTGCATTGAGCCCTTACCTATTTGATCTGGTCATGGATGTAGTAACACAAGGTATTAGAGATCAGTCTCCTTGGTGTATGCTTTTTGCAGATGATGTTATAGTGTGTAGCACTAGGCAATAGGTTTTCGAAGAGAAACTGGAGGAGTGGAGAAGAGAAATAGAAAATAGGGGATTGAAAATCAGCAGGAAAATGACGGGGTATTTGATATTGAAAAATGACGAGAATGGGGAAGTTAGTTTACAAGGAGTGAGATTGAAAAGAGTTGAAAATTTCAGGTATTTAGGATCAAAAGTTGCAAATGATGGTGATATGGGGGCAGAAATAAACCACAGAATACAAGCAGGATGGAAGAATTGGAAAAAAGTGTGTGAAGTACAGTACTATGCGACAGGAAAATAGGGGTTAAATTGAAAGGTAAAGTACACATGACAGTTGTGAGACCGGAAATGATGTATGGAGCGGAGACGTGGGTAATAAAGAAGACAGAAGAGAAGAAGATGGATGTGGCAGAGATGAAAATGTTGAGATGGATGGTTTGGGTGACAAGAAGAGATACGATACGGAATGAACTAATTAGGGGTACCACAGGAGTTAGAAAACTATCAGATAAGATCCAAGAAAGTAGACTGAGGTGGTACGGTCATGTCATGAGAAGAGATGAACAGTGTATAGGGAGGAGAGTGATGGAAATGGAGGTACAGGGAACGAGAAGGAGAGGGAGACTAAAGAGAAGGTGGGTGAACTGTATCAAGGATGACCTTCAATCAAAGGGATTAACCGGTGATGAGGTGTGGGACAGAGGTAGATGGAGAAAGCTGACCAGAAACATCGACCCCACATATAAGTGGGAAAAGATGTAGACAAAGAAGAAGAAGACTGTCGAGAACCACACATAGAATTTTAAAAGTCATGCAAAGTTGAAAAAATTATTATCAATGCCGAGATCTGGATGTTGAGAAGCCACTGTTCCTGACCTACTTACAATCATGCTTTGAGTTTTGTTAGGATTCAACTTCATGCCCCATAATTTGCACCATGCACTAATTTTAGCTAAATCTCTATTAAGGGATTTGGCAACCTCAGATCTACATTCTGGAGATGGAATTGGTGCAAAGAGAGGAACATTATCTGCTTATACAACAATCTTGCTTTCCAGACCAAACCACATGTCGTGTGTATATAGTATGAAAAGTAATGGGCCAAGAACACTACCCTGTGAAACACCAGATGTCACATTCCTATACGCACTAAATTTCCCATCAACGACAACTTTTTGCCATCTATTACTTGAAAATTCAATAATGATGCTAAGAAACGACCCACCCACTCCCAACTGTTTGAGTCTGAAAACAAGGGCCTTGTGATTACCACGGACAAAGGCAGCACTAAAATCAGTGCCAATCATACGAACCTCCTGACCACAATCAAGGGATGGAGGTAATTCTAGAGATGAAGATATTCTCTTCAAAGAACCATCCTTTAAGGTGTCTCTTCAGCTCACACCCAAAGAGGTGTTACTGATGATAAACAAGACTTTCTGGCAGTTTGGTAGAAGTGATCTCAGATGCTGGGGGTTTTCTGCTGAATCACAGCCCTTTTGAGGGGACTGTTGTTGAGATAACAGTGCCTAGTCAGCAGACACCCTTGTTGGTTAAAATGATCAAGAGGATTAGAGGATTACCCTAAAGGGTTTGAAAGTTTCACAGAACTGTAAGGGTTTTGTGAGGCCTTTCTCACCAAAAAACTGTATGCTTATGTAAGCACGAAGCAGCAGGGTGATGGTTTACCTCTGATTCCAGAGACAATCTGGATGGCAAAATTCTTCGTTCGGAAAACTTTTTTTTAGTATTTGTTATTTCCTCTAGAAGTTGGTGCTGCCAGTGGCTCAAGGGTGCCTGCTCAGTTATGCAAAAATCACTGCTTAAGCCTACGTATGAGGCTGCCCAGAACCTTGCACAAGATGAAGTTGGAGGCAAGACACTTGATTTGCATTTGGCATCTTACGATCTGGTAAAGTTGGAAGTAGAGGAGTTTCTCTACTGTAATCTTTTACCTGATCACCTTTTTCCTAATTCGTTGGAGGATAGAAGTGGGGCAAATGCTTCGATGGCTAATACCTCTCCTTTGGAAAACTGGAATAAAGGAATAGGTCTTATAAGTGGCAGTGCTGTAATTGTATCATCAGCAGTACCCAAGGTAGCCTGTGAAAAGACTGGCTTCACAAAATTGCCCTTTTTGCAAAGGCAGAGGGCTTCAAAAATTGTTTTCTTCAGATGGAAGGTCACGTTCAATAACAATGTACTGTACTTTCTATCGATGGAGACATAGTACAAGGTAGTTTCAAATGTTTTGGGCTGGTCTTGGAAAGTTAAACTACCTCCACGAAGTAATTTTTCAGGCCAAAACCTTAGAGGAATGTAGATTCCTTAATTTCCAGGGCAGACTTTTTCAATTTTACCGTTACATATTTCAGTGTTATGAATAATGACTCGACCAAGAGAAGAATGATTGTCAACCTCTATCATCTTAAAAAAACTCATCGAAAGTGATGAGTTCAAAATAGTTACCATAGACCAAATCTGCCAATTACAACAACGAGATTGCATGTGTACTATAGGTCTCAAAGATGTTTACTACTACATCTCGTATTGCTCATCACTTTTGATATTACTTAAGGTTTTCAGCTAGGGAGAGTTCATACAGTTCCAGAGTAATGCCATTTGGTCTCTATATAGCTCTAAGGATATTCATAAAACTAGCAGTGTTGTTACCCAAACTACATTAGGTCTGTGTCTTTTTCAATTGCACAAAAAATTGTCTTATTGAAAAAGTCTTACAAGATTTTCAGTGATCAATCTATACTGAAGAAGTGTTTTAATTCTTTCATTCTACCTTGTTTCGAGTATTGTTCTCCTCTCTGGTGTTCACCTGCTTATTCTCATCTTAATTTGTTGGATAGAAACTTACGGTCTATTAAATTTCTTATTCCTGATCTACATATTAATAAATCTTTGGCACTATCGTTCAATTAGTTCATTATGCATGTTGCATAAGATTTTTCATAACTCTGACCATCCTTTACATTCAGATCTCCGTGGACAATTCTATCCTGTTCGTAATACTAGGGAGGCAGTTAATTCTAATAGCCAGGCCTTCTCCATCATGAAACTCAATACTACACAGTATTCTAGAAGTTTTATTCCAGCTGTTACCAAGTTGTGGAATGATCTTCCTAATCGGGTAGTTGAATCAGTAGAACTTCAAAAGTTCAAAGTTGGAGCAAATGTTTTTATGTTGACCAGGCTTACATGAGTCTTTTTATAGTTTATATATGACATATCTGTTTTGGACGTTGTTATATAGGACATATCTGTTTTGACGTTGTTACTGTTTTTAGAATGATTTATTGTTAATTTATTCTCATCATTTATTTATTTCCTTATTTCCTTTCCTCACTGGTCTATTTTTCCCTATTGGAGCCCTTGGGCTTATAGCATCTTGCTTTTCCAACTGGGGTTGTAGCTTGGCTAGTAATGATAATAATAATAATACTGTGGTTTGAGGGAGTTCAAGTCATTACCTACTTCGACAACTGGCTGGTCAGGACAGAGATGAGAGAATTATGCATCATATATAAAAATTATTTCTTTCAAGTTCTTTCTTCTAGTTCCAGAGAAGGTATTCAAGGGGTTAGGTCCTTGCTGGAACATGTCAAAATCCACCCGAAGCTCTCCAAAGGCCTACAAGGAAAAGATATTACGCATGGTAAAATATTTCCTTTAAATTCCGGTTTCCTTCAGGCCATAGCCAAAAAGTGTTTTAGTCCTTATCCAGTTGCTTCAATCACCAATCTAGTTCTGAAGTGCAGGTTGAAAGATGCCAATTGAGTGTGGAGGAGGGTAACTTATATGGGCTCTGAGACAGACTTTACCAGTTAAACCCTTTGTTGTATAAAGATTCTTAGACCAGGGACCTCACCAAAGGCTCTTTCTGTGTCAGTCCCATTGGTCTCTCCTGTGATTTCCATGATCCTTCACACAAGTGTATCCAGGTCAGTTAGGGAGGTCATTCAGAGGAGACCTGTGTATTTAGGAAATACTGGTAGTCGAATCAGTTTGTAGCATTTCACATAAATGTGTTGGGACTGAGGATGGTATTCCTGATATTAAAGAAGCTCAGTCTATGAAAATTTTAACATTAAAGATTTTCAGTTACAACCATACAGCAGTCAATTATTTCTGGAAAGGTAGATCTTGCTCAAGAATTCTGAATGCAGTAGTCCTTCCAATAAGTAATTTCCTTCATTAAAGAGATGTTTGTCACCCTGAACAATCTGTACGCTCACTCAGTATGGTGATGGACACTTTGTCCAGGCAGACAGGCTTGGATATTGATTAGATATTACACCAGAGCTCCTTCCACGAGATCCTTAAAATTGCCCTTGATCTCGCTGGGGATCATGCTAGATAATATCTAATAATCAATCAATAATCAGCCAAGTGGATCTGTTTTTGACATCAGAGAACAACAAATTTCTGCTTTTTTGTAGCTCCAAATGTAAATTATTAGGCAATTGCGAGAGATGCCTTGAACCTAAACTGGAACAAATGGCCTTCAATCTACAGTACTGCATCTGTTTCCTTCATGTTTGATTTTGAAGATTTTGAAGATCCTATCATAGTTCACAGTAACAGCTGTGTTTGTGAATCCATTGTGACCAAACAGTCAATAGTTTCCACTTCCTCACGCGGTGTGCCTGACTACGATTATTTGAAGTTCTTGGGTGTAATGGCTGGTAGCATATTTGCTCAGTGGTCCCACTTATTGTGTCTACTGGGCATCACAAGGAAAGGGGGAGGTAGGAGAGAGCAGTGTTGGAAATTTATTTTTGTTAATTCAGGTGCCAGTAGCTTTAATGGTTTAAAGCATGACTACTAAGTAGGTATTTAAATGATGAATTTTATTATTAGAATTGTTATACTGTAGTTTTAGTACAGTTTATGTATAATTTTGATATATTTTGATAATTTAATAAGATATGTTTAATGTCCTATCCATACATATGTTTGTACAGTATGTAGAATAAAATAGTACAGGATCAGAATTCAAATGTAAAGCATCAAATATTATAAAACAACTCTTGAGAGAAAAAGAATATATTTCCTGTATTTTCTGTTCTTTCCCAGATATCTTTAAAACTGCTCGAAATCGTTTTGGAATATTTGGAGCTCTCTTATTTACATATATTATGTCATCACTATTCCATGGCCTTAACTTCCAACTAGCTGCAGTGTTACTTTCATTAGGATTCTATACTTATGTTGAGTACTCCCTGCGGCTGAAGTTGGCTTCAGTGTTTGATGCTTGCATTTTAGCAAGGCGCTGCAATGATAACTGTGGCCATGGTCAGAAAGGTAAGGTTTATATTAACTTTTTTCAAACCTTTAATAGGGTATTTTACTATTATTTTTAAGTTAAGGGAACCATTTGGTATCTGCTGAGCATCTAAAGATACAAGCATCACATTGTGAATTTATTAACCTAATACAGTGCATATACAGTATACAGTACTTGAATTGGGAATAGATTGAATTTGTGCCATTTCAGGTAATAGGACTGAAATTCATTACTGGGCTATTAAAATTTTATCAATTCACTCTATAATTTTTTAATTTCAGTGAAAGGCTTTGGTAATGAAAGCTGAATATTGCTATCACTTTTGTTTTTAGCCGCAACAGCTATAGATGTACCGTTGTGATCCTATTTTCTAACACTCACTTTTGATAAGCATTGGTTTGTTTTTTGTGAGCGCTCTTGCTTGGTAATGGAAGCACACCCAAAAGTAATTGTGGTGCAGTGAATTTTGTTCTAATGAGGATAAAAACCTTTGAAACCCCATTTGTTGTGTACCCTTGTGGAGCGGGTAACTAAGCAACCCCCCACCCTTTGGAGTGTTGTTCTCTCTTTTCCTATTAGGAAAATGATGAACTTAGACCCTAGCTCATCTCGCTTGGTGGTAGTTTCTCCCCACAGGAGGGAGTTACCTTGCTCAAACTGAGTGCTGCCTGTATATGCATGCCCGATAGTGAAAATTATTCATCAGGCAAGCTCAGTTGATGCAGAAAATGTTCCCTGAATGATCATTGTGTTGCAGTGTTAATGAGTGTTCCCAGTGCTACCCTTGTGACAATACAGTATAATGTTGTAGAGGACAAGAGCTTCCTCTTCAGAGTGATCTTAGTCATCAGACACCCTGACCTTGATTTCTCTGTGACATGAAGAAAAAATGGTTGGCAAGGGGAAAGAGAGTTCACCCTCTCTCTTCTTCCTTTATCAATATTTTCTCTCTCCTCCATTCTTTCATCGGGCATTTCTTCCATAAGAAGAAGACAACAGAGAAGATGGTCGTGGGGAAGGCTGTTTGCTAAAAGTTCCTTGAAAATTATAGAGATCACTCTTCCCTTGCTAGCTGGTACCTTTGGGGTCAGTCAAGTGAGAGTGAGATGGTTTAAAGGTACTGCTGAGCATGTGAGTTACTTTAACTTTGCATTCATCGTCTGTTCCTGGTGTTCCTTTATATGTTTAATCTCCTGGAATGCGACCCGGTGGCACTCAGTGAAGTACTTTGTGCCTCTGGTACTACGGGTTGAGGCGGATGGTCAGCCATGGCTCATTGGATCAAGGCATACCTCCCCACATTCTTCGTCTACTATAGAACGCATGCATCTTGGTACGACATCAGATGGTTCCATCTTCTCTTCCACAAATAACTCGGGGAGAGAAAGAGGAGCAGACGTCCCATGTCCAAGAATGAAGGGAGATGGAGGATGCCGAAGCTCTTTCAACACCCTTGGAACAGACTGTGAAATGGAACATACACATCTGTCGCAACCGGCCCTGGCCATCGAGGTGGCTGGGGGCAGCGGGGGGACTGGGTTAGCCAGGAAACTGAACGCAAGATCTCGGCCCCAGGGTTACCGATCACCCCTACCAAAAGAGAGGTGGTGTTGCAGGAAGCCCTGTCCCTGGAACCATGGCTAACCTTCCTGGACTACTACTTCTGCTGAGAAGAGAGTCGCAATCAAAGTCAAAGGATGAAGAAGATGACAAGGAGGAACTAAAAGGTTCTCCTGCTTTAGTCACCATAAGAGATCTGTTCTCACATCACAAGGAATCTTCACAAGAATCAATGGGGAATCTGAAGTCAGCGACCATTAGCTCTTTAGTGCCCATTGAACTGAGCAATGATGTATCCTCCCAAAGGGTACCAGTTTCTTTAGGAAGGCAACGTAACCCAGTAGCTTCTGCCAGAAATGAGCTGGAAGAAACTCCTTGGGAAAAGGTTTTGCAATCTGTCTTATTCACTAGATTCTGTCTGAAGATGGAAATACTCTGACTTGGTCCATATCTCTGTCCATGCCCAAGTACCATAGAAGATATTTTTGGTCACGTCTTGACTTCTTGTACAGTAGACCCCTGGGGTACGGCGTCCCCAGTTTACGTTTTTTTCACGTTGCGGTGTGGAATACGATGGTTTTTCATCCCATCGTTATGACATTTTTCTCCACCTTCCGGCATCGAATTCCAAAACTCAAACTTGGCGGTTTTTACACGTACGACTGTGCGAGTCACTAGCCTACCACCACACTCGTACGTCACTGCATACGTCACTAAGAAGCTGATCTGCTATTGGTCGGCGTCACTAAGATGCCGATATGCTATTGGCCGAATCCCTCCCACAATGCCTGAGAGAGATGCTGCCCCTCTCTCTCTTTGTTATACGCGCGCTCAGTTCAGAATCTCGTGTGCGTTTCGTAAAGACTTGATCTCGTGTGAGTGCTTGCGATATCGTATTTTTTGTGCATTTTAGTGCTTAATTATAACTTTAATTCATTAGCCATGGGTCCCAAGATTGCTAGTGATGTTAAAGGGAGAAGTAAAAAGATGATTACTATGGAAACGAAGCTGGAGATAATAAATAAATATGAAGAAGGCATGCGCATCATTACCCTCGCTAGTATGTATGGCCGTAACCAGTCTACGATTGGTACAATTATCAAGAACAAGGAAGCCATTAAAGCAATTAAGTCTTCTAAAAGCATGACTGTCCTTGCCAGTGGAAGGACCTCAATCAACGACGAGATGGAGAGACTCCTTCTTCTATGGATTAAAGAGAAGGAAATCGCTGGTGATACACTCACGCAATCGGTAATTTCGCACAAGGCGAGCGCCATCTTTGCCGATCTCGTGGAAGCCCAGAGAGAGGCCGGAGATGAAGGAACGTCGCAGCAAGCCCCCCAAGAGTTCAAGGCTTCTCATGGGTGGTTTGATCGTTTAGGAAGAGGACTGGTATTCACTCAGTCGTCAGGCATGGAGAGGCGGCCAGTTCTGACAAGAAAGCAGCAGAAGAATTCCTCAAGAACTTTGAGAAAGTAATTTCCAGAGAAGGCTACATTCCTCAGCAAGTGTTTAACTGTGATGAAACTGGCCTTTTCTGGAAGAAAATGCCCCGCCGTACATATATCACAGTTGAAGAAAGGAAACTTCCTGGCCATAAACCGATGAAGGACAGACTTACGCTCGCATTTTGTGCAAATGCCAGTGGGGACTTAAAAATTAAGCCCCTACTGGTATACCACTCAGAGAATCCTCGTGCCTTCAAGGCACAAAATATCACGAAGGAGAGGCTCTCGGTATTTTGGAATTCTAATGCCAAGGCCAGGGTCACGAGGACCATATTTATTGAGTGGATAAACGTCTGCTTCGGTCCTGCTGTCAAGAACTTTTCAGAAGAGAACAATCTTCCTCTCAAATGTCTCCTAGTACGGGACAATGCCCGTGCTCTCCCTCCTGGCCTCGAGGACATCATTCAGCCTGACTTCTCCTTCATCAAGGTTCTCTATCTGCCACCAAACACCACCCCTCTCCTCCAGCCTATGGATCAGCAAGTGATTGCCAACTTCAAGAAGCTTTACACGAAGCATCTGTTCAAAAGATGCTTCGAAGTGACCAAAAGCACTCAACTCACCCTCCATGAATTTTGGAAGGAGCATTTTGACATCGTTCAATGCCTGAAGATGATGCTTGGAATGAGGTTTCACGGTGCACCTTGAACTCCTCATGGAAGAAACTGTGGCAGAACGAGACTTCGAAGGTTTCGATCCCTCAACCGAAGACGAGGCCGTTGATGATCCTGCCCCTGAGGGTGATGTTGAGGAAATAATTTCAATCGGGAGGTCCATGGGGCTTGTTGTCGATGAGGCTGACGTCCATAACCTTATCGAGGAGCACAGGGAGGAGCTTACGACTGAAGACTTGAAGGAGTTGGAGGCAATGCAGTTGACCATCATTCAAGAAGAGCACAGCTCTAGTGGTGGCGAGGACGGGGGGGAGACTGAAGAAATGACATCGGCAGAAATAAGGGAATCTATCGGTTGGTATGAAAACCATACGAGTTTCATGGAAAAAAAAAATCACCCAGAAAAACTTCACACGGGTCATCTTATGGAGAGTGATAATGACAAGTGTATGAGTCATTTTAGAAATATGTTGAGGAATCATCAGAAACAGGCTTCTTTGAATAGATATTTCTCCAAAAGAGAAGTGTCAGAAAGCAAAGATGATAATAGTGATTCTATTAAAAACGCTAAAAAAGAGTAATTTTTTAAGTTCTAAAAAAAAATAATAATAAATAAAATTCAAAAGACAAAAATAATAAAAAAAAAACATTTTTAATTTTAAGTGTTTAATAGTAAGAATAAATTTATTATTAAGTGTACATATAATTAGCATTGATACGTTTTTATATCTACTGTCTCCTCCCCCCTCTGCCTCCACCCACTACTAGCTCAAGTCATGTCACTCCAAAGGTAAATAAAATTTAAATTTTCCTTTACAGTACAGTATATGATTTTTATTTATCCTGTAATGTTATTTAATTATATATTGTACAGTACATGTATATTATATATAAGTATACTGTAGTACAGTGCTTACTATACTATTTTGTTACGTACTAATTTTCAATGTTTTTACCTGGGGTTTTGCACGCATTAGCTATTCTATTGCCCGCCATACTACATTTTCATACGATACCAACTCCGGAATGGATTAATGTCGTATGGCGGGGGCCTACTGTAATTCAGCGGTTACCCAGGTTGCAGCAAATTTCAAGAAGAAACTCACTGTGGCAGATAAACTGAGATCATGACTCCGCTAGCAAGAGCCAGTTGACCAGGTATTGCAGTAGCCTTATTCCCATGGCATGTTTCCATGAGGAAACTAGAGTGAAATGACAAGTGAACATGAATTGCAGATACTTCCTTAATCTTGGATAAACTTTGATCAGGAAATATGCTTCTTGTAGGTCTATAGTCAGCAGAAAGTTCTTTTTGATGGCCTATATCACTGTTTTGGGGCCTCCATCTTGAACTGAGTTTGAAGCACAAACTGAATCAAGCAGGAAAGGCGTATGACATGTCTTCAACCTCCCAGGAATTACTCCTCTTGGAAGAGTTTGCTGAAGAAACCTTGGACGTGTTGAAGACTTCCTTTATTACTTCCTTCTCCAGCATCAGAGATATCTTTCTTCAAGAGCAGATCCTCTCTAGATCCCATCAAATATAATGATAAGAGTAGATCTTTTTGGGATCCCTTAACATACAATGAAGGGATTGTATGAGTCTGAGTTAATGGAGGACAACAGCTCATGAGCAGTACTTGATACCCTGAGAGAAAAGAACTTTTACAGCTCAGGGATCTGCCACTGCAAAGCATCTTCTGACAGGTCGTAAGTCAGGGATCTGCTGTCTCTAATGGGTACCTCGACGTCCTCAACATCTGCAACTGGATGAATGCCCCCCTGTAGCAAAAGTAAGTCCAGGGTTCCGACTTTTATACTGCTGGTTATTGTCTGACTCTGGTAACCGATGAGGAGGAGGAGCTTGTGTGCTGAGGGAAGGCCTTGGCATTTATTGAGGAGCTGAGAAACAAGAAGCTGCAGTTTTTTTCAGGAATGATGTTTGGCTGGTCCTCTCTCATTTCTCCACCGCTACTTCTGCATGTGGGAAAATAGTTGAATGATTAGAGTTCTTTAAGTTAAAGGAATCTCTATGAGTCATATGCCTTGGGAACTTACTGCATCTCTCCTCTTCAATATGCAGTTGCCCTAGATAAAGGCCGTCTGATGGAATACGAACTCTTAATGCTTTGACCCCCCGATCTGACAAGATCTTCATACTGCTTCCTCAAATCAGGAACTGGAATTTTGTGATACTGTAAAGAATGAGACTGCTCCTGACCAGTGGTCTAGCCAGGAGCAAGCTTGAAAAGCAGACATAGTTGCTGCCTCTAAATTCTGCAATGCTGTGGCAGAAAGAGGCAGGAAGGTGATTTAAGTTCCCAGTGGGCATGTCTGGTGTCAAGTTCCTAACTTCCGGGTCTTCTGAAAAATATTCAACTTTTATGACATTCAATTTTTATGATTTTAATACTCTCTAATTTTTTATTTTATTTCATTTTTTACTTTTGTATACATAAATTAAATGTTACCGGCGTCAATGACCTTAGATGTCAGGATGCCTGAAAACTTTAAATCATTCATTCATTCATTCCTAACATCCGGGTCAATTGAAAGTGGACTAGGATGTGCCCCTGTTTACACATAAAACTTTGTCTGTCTAGAAAAAGCCAGAGGTGGAAGTTTCATTGACTGAATAGATTGTAGGAAGTTTTCTGCACATAAGATTTGATTATCAATAAACTTCAAAATGTCTTTTGCCTGGTTCAACAATGGGGCATTGAACATATGATGACCATTTGGTTGTTCTGGGAAGAAACCATCCATCGGGAAATGCCTTCCCACTACTTGGGCATGAGTGGGTTCTCCTAAACTGTCAATACGATATGAGGCTCATGATCTTTAGGAAGTGAGATGTCTTCTCTGGTTCCGATGACAAAACCTCTATGGGAGTAATACCTGTTGCTTCTGCTTTCACTTTAGCAATTTGTTCTAAGGAATCACCAATAACACTCAGGTCCACATTTGGGGATCTGGTTCTAAGATTGGGCCTTGATGGTCTGCATTCTTGTTTTGGAAAGACTAGAGCTTTTAACTTCATGAACAAGGCCTAGCTTCCACCACAATAACTGCGTGTAAGTCAACTTTGACTAGACCTCCTCTTTACGCCTTTCAGGTGGACCTTTCAAATGAAATCTTTAATAAGATTCTGAAAGCATGCGCTAGACTCAAACCAGCAACCCCTCCAAAGCCCATATCATAGTCCTTGGACAAAGTCTTGCGCTATGCTTTGAATTTGAACAATGATGATTGTACCCTAAAGGATGTAACACAGAAAGTGATATTCTTGTTCGCTATAGCCTCAGGGGCTAGAGTTAGTGAAATAGTGGCGTTATCCAGAAATGAAGGCCATATTCAGTTCACAGAAGAGGGAGAACTGAACCTTTTTCCCGATCCTACCTTTCTCGCCAAAAATGAGCTGCCCACCAAAAGGTGGGGTCCTTGGAGAATCTGCCCTCTGAAGGAACATGTCTCTTTATGTCCAGTAGAGTGTCTTAAGGTCTATCTTCGAAGAACTTCAGACTTCAAGGAGGGACAGCTCTTCCGAGGCGAAACCTCAGGATCAAACCTATCCCTAAAACAACTGAGGGCAGAACTCGCCTACTTTATTCGCAGAGCGGATCCTGACAGTACACCCGCAGGTCACGATCCTAGAAAAGTTGCTTCCTCGTTGAACTTCTTTCAACATATGGACTTTGATAGACTCCGCTCATATACGGATTGGAAATCATCCAGAGTCTTCTATAAACATTATGCGAAGCAAGTGCATGAGATAAAACACTTTGTGGTGGCGGCAGGTAGTGTTATAAAACCTGTCGTCTAGTGCTACGATGAACAGTGGACTGTTTTGGGACTTGACGGTGTATTGGGTGAACAGGTATTAGCACCTCCTAGTGTAATACCTTTTAGTAAAAATCACTATGGTGATTTATGGACTGTTCTATATAGGTGCAGAATCTAACCAATAACACCAGTGCTGTGTGAACATTTGTACACAGTGTTGAAACATATCCAACATCTAAGTGAAATCAAACATTTCATTTCACAAAATTGAGTGGCATTTACCTATGAACTAATATATGTATTTTCTACCCTTACAGGTTATAAAATATATATACCAAGATGTTCAAATATGTAGGCTAGATTCTTTCTAACGATACATTTTAAATTGTTTTATATTTTGTCTATAAAAATAAAGACATATAAATGTGTTTGCGTCTTATTCGCCTTTAAGAGTACGAATAAAATTGTCCATAGCCTATTATTTTTCCGTAAATGAAATTCTTGTAAGTAAGATCTCTGAAAGAACAACCTGGTAATCTCTACAAGTTCCATCTTGTTCCAAGAGAAATACAAACTTTGAAGCCTTATAGTCGAAGTCGACAATTTCCCTGCAGGGGGCAGGAAGCCCTAAGTTAGTTCCAAACTTAGCAGATATGACAAATAACGGTAATGTCATATATATAAGGTCTGGGAGACCATATAAGGAACTCATTCAATGTAAAGGCACTTATATAAACCCACAGATATAGTACTTTCAAGTAATTCTCTGGTAAACTTCCATCAGGACGACATGGCTGAGCCCAAAAAACGGATTTTGAGCAAAGCGAAAAATCTATTTTTGGGTGATATGGCCATGTCATCCTGATGGACCCTCCCTTCTTTCAAAAGGAGTATGACAACTAAGTAATGAAAGACTCCACCCGAAACTATTCTATCTGCGGCTATTCCTGCTTAAATGCAACAAGGAATAATATGCTGTAGTAGTACTGGGAGGGGATCCACCGGGTAACCTTGATAACGGCTCCCCTTCATTTCGCCACTCTTCCCCCTCAAAGAGTAAAATCTATTCAGGGTGAAGAATGCCATGTGTCGTATCAAGAAATATGTCCCCTGATTTTATGCGATATCCTTATAAGTTATATTAAGGATTCTCGCGCCAGGAGTTATTATTCTGGAGACCTGTAGTTGATTCTCTGGGAGTATCACTGTAACGAAATATCCCTTAAAAAGCTGCCTAAAGGAACCTTCCATCAGGACGACATGGCCATATCACATAAAAATAGAGTTTTCGCTTTGCTCAAAATTCGTTTTTTGGGCTCAAGCCATGTCATCCTGATAGAAGGTTCCTTTAGGCAGCTTTCTAAGAGATAGCTGCCTAAAGGAACCTTCCATCAGGACGACATGGCCATCTCACCCAAAAATAGATTTTTCGCTTCACTTCAAAATCCGTTTTATATGATTGTGGTAGCCTTTTGGAAACGAACTTGCTTGGTGTTTTGCCAGACTCCGGTTCGATACCTGCCTAAACTCAATAATTTCTTGATGTACTGTACAGTAATATCTTGACATACGAGTGTCCCAACATACAAGAAATTTGAGATACGAAGAAAATTTCAAGCAAATTTTTTGCCCCAAGATACGAGGATACCAGACGGTTCCCTATGTGGCCGCTAGGTGGCCAAGTGTGCGAGAGGTTGCTCACGAGGACAGCATTGCTCGGTCTTTCCCGTCAGATTTCCATCGTGTAAAGTGATCTCCGAGCATCGGCCGTAGTGTTTGCATTTTTCACGTGTTTTTTGTGTTAATCAGTACAGAATTAAGTGAATAAGCAATGGGTCCAAAGCAAGCGAGTGCAAACAAGGGTAGTGAAAAGAAAAGCATATGATGACAATCAAGATAAAGTATGAAATAATCGAAAAACATGAGAGTGGCGTGTGGTCGTGCGTTAGCCTTTTGTGAGGACACTTGTATACGTCCTTTTCGTAACATTTTGAAGGGGAGACAAAAGCAAACATCCCTAGATAGGTTCCTCTTAAAAAGGCTGGAAAAAAGTGAAGGTGAAAGGGAGTCAAAAAGCAAGGCAAAAAGAGTCAAGCCGGAAGAAGAGGAGTTAAAAAATGAAAAAAAAAAAAAAATTAAAATTAAGTTTAGTGTAACGTAAGATCAACATTTATTTTTAGGTGTGTATACAGTAAGCTAATTTCATTTAAGTTAAATTTAGAGTTTAAGTTATGTTACAAAAGCGTAGCGCACTGAAAGTGTTCCCATCAAGTCTCTCTCCCTCCTCCTCCACACTCACCGCCGTTACCCGCTACCATCTATCTCGAAGGTAAGAACTCCATAATAATGTCACATTTTATTGCAGATCATAACCAGTACATAGGTATTTGTTATTTTGTGAGCGTATAATGTGAATTAGAACAATTAAAAACATGTTTTTCCGCTATAATATACTGTTTTTAAGTGTTTTTTCAGAGGGTGGGAACGGATTAATTTTTTTTAGTTATTTTTTATGGGAAAAATTGATCCCAGATACGAGCGAATTGACATACGGGCTCTGGTCCCGGAACGCATTAAGCTCGTATCTCAAGGTATTACTGTATCTGCAACCTCACCTTCCTTATTAGAAACGGATGGGAGGTTTGGGGCTGAGTCATCAGCAGCCATTTCCTCGCCCTCCCTGGTCCTAGCTGTGATAGAGAGGGGCCTTCGATGCTGATCATACTTATATAGGGTCAGTCCCTAGGGCATTGAGCTGCTACGGTATTGTCACTGGCCCTTGCCTCTACCATTAATGATTCGCTTTTAAATTTTTATGGATTGTGGAATGAATTGAGCAACTTCCTTTATTTTTTAGAGGGAAAATTGTCTAAGTTACGAGCTCATTCCTGGTACGAATTAAACTAGTAAACTGATGTACTACTGCACTTGCCATTTTACATCCTAGAATTAAATAGAAATACAACTAGTTGATCTACCAGAAGAAAACAGTGTATTGTAATATATAAAAACTTGAAATAGTGAAATACTTTGATCTGAAGTTTACTAAGAAAATAAGGAATCCATCCTATATGCATTCAAAATAGATTTGCATAAATATACTGCAGTTACTGAAGATACTGTAATACTGTATTTGAATTGGTATTGGATACTTTATTGTTTAATTACAATTCACATTCTATATGAATTTATAATCCCTTCCTTTTCTGATTGTTTTCAGGAAAGGCCAGATTTACTGTCTTAGCAAACATTGGTTTTGGCTTTTTAACAATATTTCACCTAGCTTACTTGGGCATCATGTTTGACTCACCTCAAAAGCAGGAAGCTGGGTATAGTATGAAACATACATTATCAATGTGGTCCAGTTTACACTATGCAAGTCATTGGATTATATTTTTGTTCTACATCATGTCTTCCGTAATATAAACTAACATTAAGAAGTGCCTGATGTCTGGTAAGTCTGTTTTTAATATTTCTAATGTATGTATTTATTTTTTGTTTGTAATATTTCATATGTATGTATTTAATTTTTTAATTTTATATATAGATGCTATTTTTTTTTTGTTTAGTGTAAAATCATAAAGCAATGCAGTATAGTTTTGTTTGGATGTTTTATATAGAAATACATAAAATTATTATTAAGTTTGTCTTTGTTAAGAAATATTTATTTGAGAAAAAAAGTACAGTACAGTGCTGTATTCATACATGGTCAAGACTTGCATTTTACCTATGAGTATCACTTGTGTGACAGGTTAGCCAAGAGATGAGGTTATTTGTGTAAGGAAACTAAAGTTTTTTCCCCTTTCTCATAAATTGCATACAAAATGTAATTTTCTGTCATTGTTTGGCACAGCTCTTAATAAGTGAAACATGAGCACAGTTTTAATCGAATTACCTTTTCATTTTCATCTACACTCACATCTGGATAGTCGGCATGGTATTATCTTTCCTTGTTTTCTTATACTATCAGCTAGTAGATGGAAAAGTGATAGTATTTCTAGCTCACATAAGAAAGCATTAATTAGCTGAAAGAAATTAATTTAACCCCAAACCACTTCTTTCCTGTCCAATATCTGCTGGTCAAGCAGTATTACACGTGTTGGCAGATATATATGATGTCTTTCCAGGTAAATGTGAAGTTATGTTTCCTTTTGTTTCTGTGCTTTTGCTGATTAATTTTCCTCTAAATGGTTAGAATGTGTAGATCTAATAAGATCCTAATTCTGTAGTTAACTAAGCTAATGATGTACAAATGTTTCTTTATTGTTTTCTTTATATATGTGAATAGTTGCTCACAGTACCAATATACTTCTCTTACTCACTTGGCAGAGTATATCTTTATATACCATCCATCAAGTAGTACTAGTTATGCACTTACTTTTCACAGTCTTGCCTTTACTTATGCAAAATTCAACACCACACAATATTTGATAAGTATTATTTCTGCTGTGATCAGTTTGTAGAATGAGCGTAGCCATGTAGTTGAATTGGGAGACTATTAGTACTGTAGTTTAAAACTTTTTATTAAGAAGGTTTATATGAGTTTGGTTTCATAGTTTTATCTGCTATTTCTATTATTTATTGTACTTTATCTTGTTTATATTTTTTTTTGTTATATCTGTTTTGTAGTTTGTCTTTTACTTCTCAATTTTTTCCATGCTGGACTGCTTCCCCCTATTGGAGGCCTTGGGATCATAGTCATTTCCAGCTAAGGTTTCTATTGGCTTGTAATAAATGGTTATCAATATCAATATCAATTTGTATTGTTTCAAATTATACAACCTGAGCCTTTTATGAGTGGTACACTCAGGCACGGGCTGGAACCGGCCATTGAAGTTTGGAAACAAGGTAGATAACGGCTGTTGGGTAAGTGAGGGGAGGGTCCTGCCCATCTACCTGATGTAACTTCAGTCACTTTCCCATTGACTTCAGGACTGTAGATTGTATCCAGGAAAAATGCAAATGACAATTTTTTTTTTAATTTCTTCTGATGAGAATGCAAACCTCCATACTTTATGAAAAAAAATTGTCTATTGTAGTATAGGTACTCTGAGCAGAATGGGAGATGTTCATCCCCACTCAGAAAATCAACTTTTCTTGATTTATGTATGAAAAAAAGAAAAGATGACTCTTACATCCTCCTAATCAGCAACACTTCGGATGTTTAAGCTGTCAATTCCTGATTCTAACACTAGTTTTAGAAGAGAAATTAGGAGAACTAATTTTTTTAAGGGAGATAATGTCAAAGGCAGCTTTGCATTCCTAGGCTAATGCAAAAAAATTTTTTAGGAAAACTTAAAAATTGCTCTCAGCCCTTATCAAAAGGATGTAATTGCTTGGTTATTTTGAAGACTATGCTCAGAAAGGATGATTCTTTGGAAAAGTATCGCTTACCAGCATGCCTTCCTATTCCAGTCTGTACTCGGCCTGGTTGCTGCAAGAACAAAAGGAAAAACAAAGGAAGAGAAGAGCTACCAGTCACTCAACCTTTTATCCTGAGACCTATAATATTCATTTACCTTAGAGAATTGATAAGTTCATCCAAAAAGCTGAGGTAGGATCAATGCTCTTGACATTACAAGATCATGCCCAACCAGGATACTCACTGGATAAGTCACATGCCCTTTTGATTGTCGCATAAAGTCAAAAGGAAATTTCATTCTTGAATAGTTTTTGTGTGGATGTAAATTGCTAACAAAAAGGTCATACCTTTGAGCCTAAGATGCTTGGTTTGATCCACATAGTACTGAATGACTATAGTAACATGGATGTACTGTTTTGCCTCATGATCCTCGCTCAAAAAAAATTGGAGGGATGGGATTGTCACAGCCCCTAATTGCATGTCAGAAACAAACTAGTTCTGAGCTATTGCCACAAAAGGAGGAATAAGAGAGACCATAAGTTGCCTTAGCAGCAGACTGGATAAGAAGGGCAAAGAAGCTTATTTACATGCTTCACCAAAGCTAAGGTTAAGGGACCAACTCGGCCCCATTAGAAAAATGTTATTTGTGGGCCATTTCAAGTTCAATTTACTTTTTTGTTTATCAGCCAATATTCATCATTTAAAAACCATTGTAAAGATAATGTTCTTAGCAAAAATTTCATAGATCAGATTCTTCTCACCAATCTTCATTTCTTTATGTGTATATTTTCCAGACTTATTGGCAATAATAGTAAAGATGTTATTTTTCATATACAAGCTTTTATCTTCTTTCTAAAAATTGTCTCTGTTTTTAGGGTATAAAATTGCCTATCTTTTCATGTTTGATTGGCAAATCTTCATCAATAAACAAAAAAGTGGCTTCAATATTTCTCTAAATATTTCATGTTTAGAGAAATCGGCTGTCAACATTTTTTTTAAAGAAATTACCCGATTAACTTTATTATAGGTTAGAATGGGCTTTTAGCAATAATTATACCTCACCAATCTTGATCATGACACAATCATATTTCAGGGATATTTACTAAGCATTGACTGGATACGCTTACGTAAACATAAGAAAAGGATGGTTTAGTGATAGAATAAATTGTTTTAATTAAGAGCACTATTTGAAACATGAAATATAGCCCACATTCAAGTTAAAAATGCAATAATCTGAATTTCTAGAGCTCCAAGCAGAGTTCGTGAGTCACATCCCTTAACAAGAAAAGAATCTTGAGGGTAAGTTCTCTGTTGGAAGAATCTCCCAAGTTACCAGAGTTGGACCTCAGAGAATGAGAGTTATATCCCACCTCAGAGGCCTGAGTTCCCAGGCTGGACAAGACTCTTTGAAGCTCCTCATTTGCAACGAAAGCCTGAAAATTGGACTCAAAATTGAATTATAGCCTCATACTCTAGAGACAGAGAGGTTCTTCTCTCAGAAAAGGTTGATGAGGAAGTCCATGAAAGGCAGAAGCTCCAAACAGAGAGAATACTATAAATGACACTAATAACAGAAGGCGGTCCGCTTTTCCTGGTACAGTACACGGTTGCCGAGAACTTCAAAGGTATCCAGATGTGTTAAGATTTCCCCAAGGGTTATAGAGGACATCTTCCATGGCATTCCAAGGGTCTGGAACAGGATAGAACACTGGGAGCTTCTTGTTCAACCACATGACAAACAAGTTAATCTCTGTAAAATTCCCACAATTCAACTAGCCTCCTGGCCATGTAAGGAGATACAAACTACTCTTTCTCTTCAATTTGCCCACTATGACTAAGCTGATTAGCCACTACATTCCTCCTACTCAGAATATATGTCTGATAGCTTTATTGCACGACAAACTGTTCACTTATGAGTTTGCCTTGAGCCCTTGACAGAGAGAGAATGTACCCCCTGGTTTATTGACTTATGCCAGTAAAGTTGTGTTGTTGTTCATCAATACAACTAAATGGCCAATCATTTAATCAATAACTGTAGAAGTTGTGATTCCCATAACAATTATTTGATGTATCTCAGATAGTTTAGTAGCTTCTTTTAGTGTCCCATGTGAATAGACTTGGTATGAGTAAAATATATTTTTTTTTAATGAAAGCAAACAAATGTGAAAGATAGTTTTTTATTTCACAAAAAATGCCCTTCTCCATTTTAGAAATAGTACTACTTTAGCTTCAGCTCACTGAGATACAGCATAAGATTACAGATATTACATTTAGTAGACCTCTCTCTAGCAGAGGAACAGCTCTTCTTTCATGAATAATTCTTTGCTAACTTGTCAAGCAGTGTGTGATATGCTCAGGAAATTTTAGTTTTGTATACTGCTCATGAAACAATTTTTAACATGTATATTAGTGTTCACATCAGTACTGTAGTGTATATTTAACAACAATGAATTGTTGATTATTTTGTTTTCATTTGTTGACATTTTAATGAAATGTATTGAGTGAAGATACATACTTTCATTTGATGAAAAGTGTGTTAGAATGTAATAAAGGCCAAAATTTAATCATAGCCATACATTTACTTGTAACATTTAATAATTGCTGGTCCCTGGTTGCTGGTTTATCTTTCATAAGCAAGTACCTGTAAATGTCAGTAAGTTTGAAGAGTAGAACCAAGTAAAACCCCTCAATGTTATTACATCACCCATTTTAACCATTTTCCCAGTTTGTAAAGCAAAAGTAATTATGTAGATTGGTGGTCAATAAGCCTGTTTTGTGCAATATTTGTAAATTGCTCTATTTCTAGATTAATCAAATAGTTGCCCTAATGTAGTGGCATCACCATGACTGAATTTTTTTAATTGGTCAATGAGACTTTGATATGATTCCTTCTGAGAAGAGAAGACCTCTTTTTCTTACCAGCTAGTTGGAAATTCATTGCAGATGCATAAGTAAGGGTTGATTTCAGCATAGAACCTTTCTAAATTTTTCAAATAAAGTCATCTGTTCCATTATTTCACATTCATTTTCCACTATCCAACTCTAGACTACTCAGAACAAAACAACAAATGTCACCCAAAATTTCAAGACTGTGGGAATCACCCTGACTCTCATTGCTGCCCATTCATACACTACCCCTTTTAATTGTCCGAATTATGATGCTCCTGCTACCAGTGACTGGCAGTTAAATCATGGGTAAATAAATGGTTTTTATTTTAGTACTGTATATTAGAACTTGGTTTACGGATTGTAGATATTAAGATCAGTTTACTGTACTTCTTCCATTGTTTATATTTGACACATCAACAGTCAGTAGCTATAGGAAAAGTATTGTCATCATATGTGGTCATGAGGTCATAGTGTATAATGAAAATAATATATTCAAAGTAACATCTATATCATCTAGCTGGGATATCACACTCAGGACCCCACTAAGGTACTGTGCCTTTGAGGTGAACTATATGTCACTGCAGTTCATATACAGAAATTTATAGTACCTATTGACTTGAGTGATCCAGCCATGTTTTACTGTCACTAAAGTTAAAGGCATGCTGCTTCCCCTGTATGTGACTACTTTGTTATTTTTCCTAAGTTATTGGTGAAGATTCATAGCTGTCACTGGCAACAACTATTGTATGTATTCAATTTTAACTGCATATTTTTTTTATTCAGACATGGCTACAATTAGTACAAATAAGTGTTTCAGGTTTGACTTAGCCACTTTTAATTCTTCCCAGATCAAGAGTTACTATGCATGACTTGCAAAAAGTTGTTGGTGTTTATAGCCGGTTTTGTTTTAGCTGATAATGTGTGGAAAATTGGTCTTCAGTCTCGAAACAGTTCATCCTTGGGACAGTATGTAATTCCAATATCAGGTTGAATTTGTCATTCCTTCTTACAATGGGAGTGATATTTCCTCTTGGAAAACCTCTTCCAGATGCCAGAAATGCTTGGCGTTGATTTTATATTTACGTTTTATAAATATTATTGGTAATTGTAAGTTTTCAACAGTAAAATTAGGCTAGGTCACTTAGATTAGTAGTTCCTGAGGCAACTCTGTAGTAGTTAAGTTTCAGACTATCAGCTACTTGAACTATGAGGTACTGTACAATCAAATTCAATAATCTACCAACATTTACAGATCATTACCTTCCAGGTGATTATAGAACAGTGTAGAGGGTAATGCTGTCATTGCACCTCATTTGATGCACTGTAAGCATTACTCAATGGTCACTGTAGCATTTCTTTGGCCCCTAACTCCACTTATTTACATTCTTTGAATCTCTCTACTTTGTCTCTACTTGCCATGTTTTTCCATCTTGCTGTCCAACCTCTTCTAATTTGCTCCTATGTGACATACAAACCCTTATCCTTTAATTAGGGAAATTGATTCAGCTTGAGCTGAAGTCTATCATTAAAATTGGATAATGAGCAGTTATCCAGCTGGTGAGGGTGTGGGATAATTAGCCCCACCCCCTTTCCAGTTGGAGAGCCTTCCCTTTTCATTCTGCCACTGTTGTGTACACATGTACAGACAGCTCCTGTCAAAACTCTTACTTTTCTTTCTGTTTTAAGGAAGTGAACGTTGGTTTTTAACTATAAAATGGAAACAAGAAGCTTGTGTTTACTGAGGGAAGGGTGGATGCTGCAGCCAGTTTATGGCTAAATCAGCTGTTAATCCACACTCCCTCTGTGTGTCTTGTAGGGGGCATGATAGTTCACAGGCCTCCCCATGTGTGGAGTGTAGTGGCAGTGGGGGGACGCCCTCAAGGGAAAGAAGCATGTGAAACATTTGTCAGGGTTGGACTGGGCAATGCCAAAGAAGACTCCAGGGAAATCTTTCACTGCTTTGGTGACCTCAGGTCATGCAATTCCTGCTGCCACCCATGAGCATATGCCCCTGGATCGGTCCCTTGAGAGTACGCTGCCGGGGCTTGGAGCTCTATGATCTATATCAGCAATCTTTTCATGTTTTGCTGGTATGTGGGAGACACCTAGAGTTTGCTGCACCCCTTCAGAGGATGTAAGCTCTATTCCCGTGACCATGCAGGCTGTTGAGCACGAATTTGACCCAATAAAGACTTTCAGGTAGGCTTTCCATGACTTTGTTGAGGTAGTTTGTTGCTAAGGCTATTTCTTCCCCCATTATCACAAGTATCTCAAGTGTCCCTGGTGATACCAGTATTGAAGGGCGGGCTGGTTTCTCTGCCTAAGCCTAAGAGGGGTGGTAAGTCTAATAAAGTATCTCCTGGCCCGACAGGTAAGGTGCCCGCATCAGATCCTGTGACCAGAAAGATAAGGCAAAGGTGAGTTCCCCTGGGTTACCACGATCCCTGAGCCAGACCCAGTGATTCCCGCCCCTTCCCCTGTATTTGTAGCCATGACCCTTTTGCCAGGGGGTCCAGGGCCTGTTCCTCCTCTCATTATCAGTGGGTATTGAGTAGGAATTCGCTTCCCCCTGTGATAATGTGTCCCAGTGTTGTGGCTCTTTTTGGAGCAACCCGTGTGGTTCACCTCCTCGGTGAGCATCGTTATCAGTGATCGCTCAGATCTCAACCACTCTACTTGTAGGGCCAGGAGCGAGAGCCTGGAAGGCAAAGAAACATGGACTCTGTTCTTCCTTGTCCTCCGTCTCTTCTAAAATGAAGAAGTCTAGGAGGGCCAGCCATATTCACAGGGATAGGGCTCCCCATGACACTGTTCTCTATTGAGGGGTGTGGATGGGGTGGAAGAATACACTTGAAGTCATTCGAGATAAGTCTCAGGATTTCTTCAGTCGGCTCTTCCCAGTGGAGAAGGCAACAGGTTGATGGAGACTGGTTACCGACCTCTCTTCTCTTAACAAGTTTGTTCATCAAACATACTTCAGAATGGAAGCAGTACAGTCTGTGCTATCATCCATCAGAGAGGAAGACTTCATGATTTTGGTAGACTTGAAGGACGTGTAATTTCAAGTGTCTATTCATCAATCTTCTTGAAAGTACCTCCACTTCTCCCTGTATGGTATGGTTTACTATTTCAAGACTGTGTTTCGGACTGTGTACGGCTCCCTAAGTGTTCACGCGGGTATTCACCTTGGTAGTCGCTTGGGCCCATTCGTGAGGGATACATCTGTTAATATATTTCGATGATTGGTTGATCTTGGCCGCCTCACAGGAACGAGATTGGATTTTTGTGGTTTTCCAAAATCTGGGATTGTGTAAACTAGGAGTAGTCAAAATTTTATACCCAAGCAGATGTTGAAGTACCTGAGCATGCTAATAGACACTGCAGTAGTGAGTCTTTCCAGCAGACGATCGCATCAGCAGGCTCAGGGAGGTTGCACAACCATTCCGGTCCAAGACAAGTACCAGCTCAGTGCTGGCAATGTCTTCTTGGTCACCTCTCCTTGTAGAAGCTCAATCTGCATGTGTGCCTCCACCAGAGGCCCCTTTAATGTTGTCTGAATGATCACTGTTCAGCCGACAGAGATTCCCGGTCCATCCTGTTCCAGTGGGGCAAGAGGTATGGGATGATCTGTCTTGGTGCTTGATGAGGAAAACCTCACTAGGGAACTTCCACTCCGCGCTCCACCTCTGGACATGTAACAGTTCTTGGATGCATCGAAGTAGGAGTTGGGGGGGCGCACCTAGACGACCTGGTCATCTCAGTATTGTTTTCCAAAGAGGAGAGGCATCTGCACATCAATGTCCTTGAGATGCAAACAGCCTTCCTAGGGTTGCAACCATTCCAAGAATGTTTGATGAGGAACTCAGTAGTGCTGATGAGCGCCAATACTACCATGGTAGCGCTGATGAGCGCCACTACTACCATGGTAGCCTACATCAACAAGAAGGGTCCATGGTCTCTGCGGGTTGACAAAGTGGATGCACATCTGGGCTGAGTTTCACAACGTAGAGTTGTAAGCAAGATACATTCCAGGCAAGATGACTGTCTTAGCCAACACACTTAAGTCACCAGGGGCATGTTGTAGCAAGAGTGGTCCCTACATTCTCTGATAGCGGCAAGGCTTCTTGCCCTGTGGGGCTTTCCGAGGATCGACCTGTTTGTCACGCGGCTAAGCAGGAAGCTCTCCCGTTTGGGACCCATGGGTGGTGTTCGATTATGCTTTCCAACACCAATGGGATCACCTGGACGTGTACGCCTTTCTGTCGTTCAGCCTGACCTGGCCAGTAATCAACAGCGTTGATTATGGTAGGACTCAGGACGACCCCGGTGGCTCCAAGATGACCTCTTGCCAAGTGGTATCCCGATCTGCTTACTCTTCTGGTCAAGGTCCCAAGAGACTACTCCAGTGCCCCACACTTCTCTGTCAGCCATGCCTGCAGAGATATCACGGGTGTAGGCTATCCAGCATTTCCGAGAAAGAAAGACTTTTTGCTAGGAACTGCTCAGGAGATCTCTGGATACCTCTGGATGTCCTGTACGGCTGTCTACCAGGCTAAGTGGGTCATCTTCTGCGGTTGGTGTAGTAGAATGAGTAACTTTAGCACAGATTGCAAATTTCCTCATTTCTTTCACCACAAGAAGCCCCTCTCAGTCGTGGCAGTCAAAGGCTACTGCTCAGCTTTAAGCATGGTCTTCCAACTGAAGGGTATAGACCTCACTGCTTTCTGGGAGTTGTCTATGCTTGTGAGGAGCTTTTAGCAGTTTTGCCCCCCCCCTGAAATCTCAAACCTCCAGATTGGGACTTGACTTCATTCTTCTAGGCTCTTACGTGTACAGTACTTCGTTTGAACCTATGGAGGGGTCATCAGACAGGGATCCGACTCTTGGGACTGTTTCTGCTAGCCTTAGCATAGGAGAAGAGAGCAAGTTGCATGGTCTCTCTTATTTAGTCACCCATACCGAGGGGTGGAAGGAGGTCTCCTTCACTTTTGTACCAAACTTTGTGGCTAAAACTTAGAACCTAGCAGTGTATGACCCCAGGTTTGAGTTCCTCTCCATCCCCTCTTTTTGGGAGGTGTTGGTTGGTGATTGAGAGGAGACACTATTGTGCCCTGTGAGGGCTCTGCAGTGCTATCTAAAAAGGGCCCAACACATCAGGACAGAGTAGCAGATACAAGGAAGAGGTGTCTGGCTTCGTTAGATGATCCGTAGAGTGTGCGCTTTGAGGCAACTGATGAGAGAGTCAAGGCGCCAGCTAGGATCAGAGCTCATGAAGCCAGGGGTTATTGGCCCCACTCTTTTCTTCAGGAGAAACCTGTCAGTGGGTCAAGTGTTGAAGGCCAGTATCTGGAAAAGACAGACCATCTTCACAGCATTTTACTTGTGAGAGTATACAGTACTTACAAGTACCTTGACACCTTTGTACTTGGACCAATGGTGACTGCTTAAGTAGGTGTGTAACCAGCCAAGCTCCCATTCGGTACAAGGATGCATCTCATATATGGAAATGTGTAAACATAAGTCTGGAATAAATGATAGCATGACTGGCTCTTCCCTTTATTCTTCTGTCCCCCCTCTCAGGAACTGAGCACTGAAATTTTTATGTGCTGGATGGACCTGATGCTAGTAGGTTTAACTTGAGAACTACATTCTTTATTTCTAAAGAAGTATCTCTCCCATCCACCTTAAACAAGCTGGGGTGATGGTGGATCTTATTCCAACTCATTAGTCATCAAGTCATCATGCTTGGTATTTCTTTCCAACCAACGTATCCTTCGGGGGGAGGGGGCTTGAGTCCTATCAGCTTTAAATTTATGAAAGTCAGGTAGGAGGTTAGTGGGTTCATCGCTTTGCTTGTTCACTTTCAGGCATCCTGACATCTGAGGGTTCACAGATTGAACGGTGATCACTTACAGGGAGTGAAGGGAACCTAACAGTTTGGGTTCCAGCAGACTTCCAACCCACCAAACAGTGTCTCCCTAATTACTGTATAGGACGAGGGTTTGTACGCTGCATAGGAAGAAATCACAAACTTTTAAAGTAATTTGTATTTTTCCGAGCCATAAAAACCTGAGTCGAATCCAATTTCCCTCCTCAGTCCTGGGCTGAAAGGTTGAAAGTGAAGGCTCTCCAACTGGGGTGGAGTTACTCCCCCAACACCCTCACCAGCTGGATAACAGCTTTTTATTCAACTTTAATGACTGACGCCAACATGCACTGAATAAATCTCCCTAATTAAAAGACAAGGGTTTGTATGGCTTTGAAAAATACAAATTGAAAATTTGATTTTTACCTCTTGTAACTATATATTCTATCATAGATGCTCTTGGGTGCTGAATAGCCTCTTGTGCCCCAGTGTGAGATTGCTTACAATTTGTACTAAATCAAAAAATACACTTGCTTGACTCGAAGCCTCACATTTATGATTCATACATAGGAAGTTACAAAATGTGCAGCATCTAAGGTGTTTTTCAGTTGAGTGAAGTAGGTATATGACAACACAGTTATTATCAAATGTTTTAATTTATTGTTAAAGGATCAGCAAAATATGTTGCAGTATAAAACTCACAATATTATAATGTAATAAGCTTTTACTAACTTAACATTTCATTGTACCCTGATGAAATACTTGTATCTGTATTCTTTAATAAAGTAGTTTTATTTTTTTTCTGAAACACAAACTTCACTCAAATCCAAATGCTCAAAGTCTTTATGTATGTAAACTTTATGCACACTATATATCAAGACTGATGGCTTATACAGTATAGGAAAGGTACTCTTTGGACAAGGAACTTTCATTAAGGGACATGACTTAGCCCCATTGAAACAATGTAATTTTTTGGTTACAAACTCCTACACCTTTTTTGTTTTTCAATCAATCTACCGGTATTTCCTTCAAAAACTATTTAGAAGAGATTTCTATGCTCTAAAATTTGTATATTGGAAACTTTCTTAGCTTTCTTAATTTATTCTATATGTATTATTTTATCAATGTACATTATAGAAGTCAGCTTTTAGTTTATTTGAAAAGTGAGTATACAGATTGTAAGCGATAAAATCACTTTTTTCATGTATACAGTAAATGAAAAAAAATTGATCAATATTAAAAAAAGAAATAAGTAGTAAAACCTTTTCTCCAAAATTTTCATTTTAGGAAAGCAGGCTTCACAGCTTTTTTTTATAGAGTTCAGTTTAATATACTTTAGTATGCATAAGTATGGGCTTTAAGCAGTGATTTTCTCAACACTGGAGATCATAAGGACAGAATCATCATATTTAAGGGTTATTCACTAAAGAGTTGAGAGCCCCCTTCCCTCAAATCCAGAAATATATACATTACATGTACCAAATGCCCACACAGTAGTAAGTCGTTACAATCATGATATATTCATGTTTGCATACTTTCTGGGCAGATTTTATGGTCTAGGTGTATTTAGTTATTGTCTCTGGACACTCTAGGCATCTTTCAGCATAACATAAAAATTTTAAATATTTAAGTATCGGCTTTTAGGAGTACTGTAATTTCCCTCAACACCGTGGATCATAAGGGCATATTTCAGGGTTATTTACAAAGCAGTAGTGAGCCACTCTCCTCAAATCCAGAAATATGTACGTTACATGTACCAAATTTCCACACGTGAATAAGACAATGATAGCATAATATATTCTCATCTGTGTATTTTCTGGGGGTAATTTTTGCTTTAGGCATATTTAGTTATCGTCTCTGACACTTTTTGCATCATTCAGGATAACCATAAGAATTGTAAATATATAAATGGGCAACAAAGATGAATATAATTTAGGAAAATGTGCAGCAAACGTTTATTTACAATACCATCGAGAAAGAAGTATATTACACTCTATTTCTAAGGGAATCAGGAAAAATTTTTGTTGTTGGAATTTATGGGATATTTACATAAATATCTTTCTCATAAATGTTTTAAGAAAAAGTAAAGAAATAGGTACCCTGGTCAGAAAGGGGTTGTGCAAGGTACTGGATGCGTTTGTGTAAATATAGAAAAAAAAGGGAAATTTTAGCTATTAAACACATGGTTTTCATTAAGAAAACTATTTGAAATATGAAATTTAGATTTTTTCCTAACCAAAATTCCAAACAGACGTCGTGAGTTGTGCCCCTTAACCTAATCTAGATGTGTCTGGATGGGATGGTAAAAGTAAGGGCCCCTTGAAATAGCAGGTTTTGTCAGTGATGAGGCTTTCTTACTGTTTGCATCAGCCTCCCATGAGTAGTAGATTTTTTTTTTGCACAACCTCAGAATAATCTGCTCAGAAAAGGGATTTTCTTAACTGGGTATTGTTATTGCTGATGTAAGAAATTATTATTTAATGATAATTGTTTAGAGTAAGAGATTGGAAAGATGCTTTGTGATGAAAGATGAAAAAATGATAGAGATCCGAGACTAGACATACTATATATATGAATCTCTCAAAGTTGCAATTTGAGTCTGATCAATATTTCTAAACAAAATTAATTTAAAAACAAAATTACAGCAAAGATGAGTATTAAGAGGTCCCGGATGATGCAAGTTGGATTTCAGCTTTGTCAAAGGTTCATCCTTGTTTTATCATCTTAATAATTGTATGTCAACTATTTCATTATTACCTGTACAGTATACAAATTAATTTGGTAAGTAGATATTCTTTTTTCCATATCCTTCCCAATGTGGGATTGACTCGTTTGAAATGTAGAATTCTGAATTTCCTTGCTCATTCCAAATTGTCATGTGCAATATACACTAGTACAGTACTTAGATAGTAAACACTGTCACTTATGATTTTGTAAGTTAAATCATCAGTTAATATGACCCACTGAAATGTCAGTTTTGGATACTTAAAACACATTACCAGCAGTTAAGAATTATAAAAAGCAAACAATCCTAAAGTTCTGATACGATTTGACATTAATGAAATTTTTTGTAAAGTTTATTTTTGGAATTTGGGCCATATTGCCAGGCACAGGAATCAGGGACTTCATTCAGTACAAAGGTGTAATTGTGTGAAAAGGCACATTTGCACTATAGATTAAAAGTTGAAAGTTTGAACAGCAATATAGAAAAAAGGACGTGGGAGATTAAAAAGTGGGTTCAACTAGAGGACAAAGATGCTGCAAAGACCCTTTAGTACTGTACTGGAATGCCCTACTCCCATCAGTGGTAATTACTAAGTACTGTATTGTAGTTTTAAAGACTAGTATTTTGATATAGAGTACATACTAAAAAAATCAGTGTAGTCTATAAGAATAAACTTGTAAATTTTTTGTAGTGTATAACCAAAAAAAAAAAAAAAAGGCAAGGTAATGGCATTGGTATTTATTCAGTCACTTTATGTCCCCAACAGCATTTTTTCATGGCAATCTTATCATTTTCATGCAAATCCAAATGAGATTATTCATAATCTTTGTTGATTTTCATATACTGTATGATAAATAGGTGACTATTTTATTAGGTTAAAACTTCATTAATATGAATAGAAAATATTAAACTACTCATCAGATTAAGTGATTTGTTCTTGTAATATTGATCATACTGAACAAAACTAAGGTGCATCCACACGACGAGGCAGTGCCCAGTTGGCAAACATTTTTAATAAACAATGATGGGATGCAGGAATGAGCTGTGGTGACATCACTTACGGGTTGCCAGTGCAAAAAACCCTTGTCTCACGGAAGGTTGGACTATCTTAAATGAATGAATGAATTAATTAATGTTGACATCCGAAGCTCAAAAAACCAAGGCCATCGGTCTGGCAACAAACATTGCTGCCAGACCTACCTAAGCCCAGGAGTTACTTTACTCGTTCACCGGGCAGAAACTAGCAAGTAAACTTGAAAACCTATAGCCATGCACACATTCTCAACTCAGGCAAACTTTTGGGCTCAGGAATAAGGGGGTTTCAGTCTAGTGCACTCTGATAATGTTGCCTTGGTGAGTAGAAATATTAAAAAGAAAATAGGACTGAAGCATTATAATGCTAGACTTTACAATAACTGCATGAGGAACCCATATAATAATTTTACATGAACTGCAAGATAACTACAAATTAGACTAGACAAAATATACTAGAATGGACCCAAACACATTATACAATCTTTTAAGGGATAGTAAAACCATTTAAAAACTTTGCTGGTAACATCTATGAGGGACAAAACCCAAAAAACTAACAACCGTAGGCCGTACAGTTAAAAGGATATTACTTTTGGAATTAATGCCTGTCAGTAGTCATTCCTTACCTGATGTATATAAGAGGCATAAATGTAGTTTGCCTGTGGTGTTCTCACTCTTGATGTTATCTGCGCTCTTTGCATCCCTCCCCCCATTATGTTTTGGTGATGATGTTTGCCCAGTCATGTGGATGCACTCCAGTGCACAATGTACTGTATGGATAAGTAATATCTAAGAGAGCAACAAGTCTCCAATAATATTGGCTTATGTAAGCTATCAGTATAACTAGCCATTGTCTTGTTAGCTATGAAACTTTTCAAAACTTTATTCTTATTTAAAACAGTTCTTTTCAATATCAGAATGGTTACAGTATGTCGCAAATATATTGTATTTCACATAAAATTTGATGTATTTTGTAGTTTAGGTGCTAAGGAAAAGAATTTTCTATTTTGAAGATTGTTGCTTTAAGAATATATGGTCCTTTACTTTTTATCTTGCTTCATGAATATAATTTATGTCAAATGAATCTCATTATTTGTTTCTCATTTGATATTGTATTATCATTTAGCTGTAGATTTCCACAAAGCCATAAAGTAATGTTTTACTATTAAGAAATCTGTAGCAATGTGAGACAATGTCAGTCTTTCCATATCTCATTCCAAATGTTTCACTTACATAATTCATCATCATCATTATAATGGTCTTAAATATGGTTTTTTCTTACATGAAGACAAACCTTCATCATTTGATATGGGTACACACTAGCGCGTAAGCTGGTACAGTCGATGAAGAATTATCGAGGATCTGGCAACCAATATGGCATACCCTACTCGCCTATGTGTCGGATCAACAGGCTGTGGCTTGAAGCAGAGAATTACTCTAATTCTGCCTGTGCTAACATTCAGACATATGTTGTTGGGGCTCTAAAGTATTGCTCCTTTTGTGTTAATTGTTTTTCTCTCATCTTTCAGAATGAGTGTGAAGCAAGTGTGTTATGAGTTCTTGTACTGGTGTGGAAGGACATCCATGTGGGACTTTCATGAGTTATATGGAAGTGGATCCTTATCCTTTGTGTCCATCATGCAGGGAACATTGGGCAGTTTGTAGGGAGTGGTTGTGATCCCAATGGGAGGAATTTCATGGTCATAAAAGGAAATCTAAATGGGATCATTCTCCTTCATCTGCTTCAGGGTTGAAGGAGAAGAAGTCTTATCTCCTCTTTTAATCCTAAAATTCCCGTCTAAGCCTTTGTTGTCGGGTTTGCCACCAGCCCATCCAACGGGAATCGTGTGGTACTCCAGGTTTACCCTGAAGACATGGTTTCTTCTGCTCTACATTATGAGGTAGAAGATGCTACGTTAGAGGTTGATCTTCTCAATAAGTACTTCTTTGTCTCCACTCGTTATGCGTGCTCCAACTGATGCTCGCCACACACTAACTTAGAATCACCATTTGTCATTGATTTCACCATCCTTCTACGCTCTGGGCTCGTACAATCAGCTCTTTGTTTCTGACCCGAGATCTCAAAATGAGTTCTAAGGTTATACACCTCTGGGTTTGCCTTTCAGCTTTGTTGAGCATTCTCCAGAGCATTGCTGTATACTAAGTGTTCTCTTGAACGTATGCAAAATTCACCCCAGGGTGCCATCCTACACATGATCGCGCTTCATCGCTAACCTCTCCTGAAACCATACCATCGACTTTCTTGACATCGTACTCTTCTCCAATTCGTGCTACAAATTTTGGCCTCCCACTTACACCCTGTGGGCCAAGGTTTTGGTATGATAAAGTTAGGTCGACAAAATCTTCTCCATCATGGCCTTCAAGAATAGTGAGTCTGGTGAGGGATAGTCACTGCATGCATGCATGTGATTTTATCCAAAGACCAGAGTGCCCATGTGGTAGTGTGGCGAGCCATCATAAACAAAGAGTGTGAGCTAGTGAGGCGTTTCAGCCTTTATACAACCCAGCGAAGGGCAAGACGTTCCACCATACCTCAAGTCAATGGTGCGTCCGCCATTCCGCATTCCAGTGCCATCTCCACGGGCCCCCCCCCATCACAAGCTCGTCCTACAAGAGCGGATTATGCGATACTTCCTGAGGTACCTAGTGCTGAACTCCAACTCCTAGATCAACTCCTAAGAGAAGTAACTTTGTCCCAGTCCCTGCAAAGGCGGCAGTGATTCCACAATAGCATCCTGAAAAGAGATGAAGTTATGATCCTTTCCCTCCATTCCTTAGGGTGGTCCCTCAGGATCATCCTTCAAGTGGGGCTCAGTGCGTGGGACCTCATACTCACCTGATTCCATGTGTCTAACGTGAGTCTACCAGATAGCTGTATTACTACTGCTTCCAAGAATGAGCATTTTCAAGGGAGGTACCATCTAGTCCTGATTGATCTTGACCCTTCTTTAGAAGAAGAGGATGTTAAGCCTCCACTTCTATCTACTAGCTGTTAACCTGACCCTTCCTCTCCAGCGAAGTTCTCTTGGCATGGTCAGATTTTATCACCGTCCCTTTTCCCCATTCCGGCACCTGAATTGGGGAGACATTGGAAAGACATACCGGAACGGTGCAAGAACTGTTGTCTCCTCGTCAAACAGGAGGATTCTGCCACTCCTCTGCTGAGTAAAAGGGCTAGGCTAGACCTTCATGATTCTCCAGTTATGATTGAGCATTCCTTGGCCCATGCTGCAAAAGGGGATTCCTCTGAACCTTCCTGGGTAGCACCATAAGAACTTTCGACTGCAGAACCGGGTGAAGAGTTGTCCATCCTTTCTGCGAGTCCTTGACATTAGGAGGTTGAATAAACTTGGCAAAGCTCCCCCAGCACCACACATGTGGAGGAAAACTTTTATTGACAGGTTCTTTCCAGAACCTCACAGTTCCAGACTGGGGTTAGAGCAGCCCTGGTCCTGTCAGGCGGATCATATGGAAAATAAAGCGATAGATTTAAGTGCCGAAGGACTCCCTCGAGGCAGCGAGGTTGTCTGTTCTCTTTCTGCCATTGCTCTTTAAACAGAAAAGGTTTCAAGTGCCTGAAGAGGCACATCCCAAACCTTTGCCCTTAGATCCCGACATTACTTTCATAATCCCTGAGTCTCAAGTGAAAAACTGTCTTGGCAGTCAGCGGTGTTGTTGGCAGTTGAAATACTTAACTGTGAAACAGCCTCTACACTAAAATAACGGAAGAATGTATGAACCATGTACCAAAAGATATTCTCAAGGAAGGAAACATTGCTAATATGTAATCTCTCTTTTCTTTGTGTCAGAGGCATCACAACTGACGAGGTCGTGGAAGGAGAAGCTCATGTTAGAAAAAGCAATTCCCCCATTCTGCCATGCTTGGTGGGATGCCTAGAAGGTTGGTGGACGAGGGGATGGTTTCACAGGGAAGAACTCTGGGCTATAAAGGTCCTTTGTTCCGGGTATCACGTCCCATTCACGACAAGCCCCTCCTCTGAATCGGTCTCCGATGATCTCATCATTATATTCAAAGGGATCTCAAAAAGACCTTTCTGTACAAAGTGAGGTTCAGGCAATACTGGGAAAACTGCCATCAAAGAAGTCCAGGATGGGTCTCAAGGCTTCTACAGAAACTTGTTCCTTGTGGAAAAGTTGATTAGAGGTTGGAGACCAGTCATAGACTTGTCTCACTTGAACTTTTTCATCTTCCAAACACAGTTCAAGATGGAGACAGCCAGCACAATTCTTCAGGCAATCAGAAGAAATTACTTCTTTTTGTCCATAGACCTGAATAATGTGTACTTTCAGATACCCAGGCATTCAAAGTCCAGAAAATATTTACGGTTTGTTCTATAGGGAAGATATTCCAGTTTTGAGTCCTTTGCTTTGATCTGTCTACAGCACCACAAGTCTTCACTGGGCACACGCCTTGGGCATTACACTCTAGTGGTACCTAGATGACTGGTTGTTATTGGTGGAATCGTAAGCTCAACTTCTCTACCACAAAGACCTGCCTCTTAATTTGTCATGATCCTGGAATCAGGATAAATCAATATAAGTCAGTCGTCGAACCCCAGCCTAGTTCATGAGTTCTCTAGGAAGTCAAGAAGGATCTCTACTGTTGGATTCAGGATGAGAACCTGTTAGTGGGTCCCTGCTGCAGGTCCCTCCTCCAGGATTTCTGCTGTTTTCAGATGCGTCCCGACAAGTATGGGGAGCACATGTGAGAAACCGTTACATCTCCGGTCTATAGTCACAGGAGGAAATGTCATTTCATATCAGTTACCTAGAACTAAAAGCTGCGTATCTAGCATTACTACACTTCATGGGAACCCTTGAGGATCACTTGGTAGAGTTGAGTGACAACACAAACACAGTGATTTCTGTCAACAAACAAGGAGTTTTGGTGTCCCAGATTCTTTGCTAACTGGCTGCCAAGATGCATCAATGGGTATTGGTTCATGCAGTATACGTTTCAGCTCATTTCACTTGGGGAAATGCAGTGTGATAGCAGACAATCTGAGTCGACTAAGCAAGATAGTTTGCTCGCAATGGTCTTTGAATCCTCTAGTAGTGAGGGAACTCCCAACTGAGGGGTTCCTGATCATTGATACATTTGCCACTCACCTGAACAACAAGCTAGAAGTGTATTGCTCACCAATCACAGACCTGTCAGTGGTAATGGAAGATGCATTCCAACACCCTTTCGAAAGGCTAGACATATATACCTTACCCCCGTTCAACTTCATACGATGAGTTTAGAACAAAGTCATAATATACATGGACCTTCGAGTAATGTTAGTTGCCCCAAAGTGGCCTCATGCTGAGTGATATCCAGATCTTCTAAGTCTTCTTGTAGATGTGCCAAGAGAGCTACCAGATTGACCAATGTTTCTCCATCAGTAACACATCAAGAGGTTCCACACAGCATTCTTGCCTGTCTCTTTACGGTTGGAGGTTATCCAGCATGTCCTCTGAGAGAAGGGGTATGCGAGACCGACTGCAAAGCAGGTTTCCAGGTACCTCCGTAAATTCTCCACAGCAGTCTTCCAGACAAAGTAGTCCCTCCTCTGTGATTGGTGTCGTGGAAGGGATATTGCGTAGACTGAAGCCACTATTCCCTTTATTGTGGACATATTTGGTTTTCCTACAGGAGTTGAAACTTTTCTCAGTCGCTGCGGTATAAGGCTACCGTTCAGCCTTGAGCCAGGTATTTCATTTCGACTGAAGGGAATTGATCTCTCCTCATCGTGGGAATTATCTGCATTGACGAGGAGTTTCAAACTTGCTCGCCTTAGGAAATCAAACCCCTGACATGAAGTGTTGTTAAGGTTCTTCGGTCCCTTATGATGGCACCGTATGAACCCATCAGTAAGTAAGAAGAAAATAACTCAAAACACCATATTTTTTTCTGCATCATGTTCACCTACAAATCTCAGGAAGATTCAAAACCCCATGATGTCAAAAGGAAATGTTGCCACAATGGTTTCTGTATAAAACCCTTCAGTGATACAAATCCTTGAAGCTAAGTGTTTGGAAGAGAAACCCCCTTTACTGCTCACTATTTAAAGGACTGCACTCACAGGTCTCTTGATACATTTTCCATTGGACCTACAGTAGCTGCCCAGAAATTGATGTAATGATCATCATGTGCGACGTTACTGCTGGTCGGATACTTATGCAGGTAAGCTCATTAGTGATGGGTAGTTTTTTTTTTAATATAAGTAGAAGTGTTGTCCTCATATTTCTTTCGAGGGGGATCGTGATCAATCTGCAAATCCATAATCCATTGCTACTAGAGGATTCAAAGACCATTCTGAGCAAACTATCTTGCCTAGTTGACTCAGATTGTCTGCTATCACTACATTTTCCCAGATGGAAATGAGCTGAGAGGTGTAGTATCTGTGCCATTCACAGACAAGAGCATAGCATCTAACATGGCGGGCCGTGACCCATCATAACCTATTTGTGGGCCAAGGGATGCAAGGGTGACGTGCACTGTTTTTCACCTTAATGGACTGTACAAGTCCTCCCTGGTTGTTTACCAACCATATGGGCAATGGGACTTCCTCCCACCTAAAGAAGACTCCCCATATTAAATGACAAAGGCTTGTCTTCTCATAGGAAGGAATCACAAATATTAAAATAATTTGTAATTTTCCTAGCTATACAAGCCTTAGTTATTTAAGTTTTTACTTCCCACCGCATTCACCCATAAGTCCCAACCGGAACTAGAGTGATTCCATGCTTCACGCCTCAGCCTGTCTACCCGGCACACAGACGCGTAGAGCATGCCATATTGGTTACCAGATACACGATGATTCTTGATCGGCCATACCAGCTTGTGTGCTAGAGTACACCCATATTAAATTACTTAGGTTTATAAGTTAGGAAAAATACAAATTATTTAAAAATTTGTGATATTTATATTATGAAATCAGACTATGTGAGATAAGTATAGTATATTTTCATTCTGGGTGTCTTATTTAATGAATTCTGATCCTTTAGTCTGATATCATGAAATACTGTTAAGTGCTTACCAGAAATAAGGAATGTGAAAGAATCTCCATCAGCCCAAGAAAATAAAAGGATTCAACAAAATTAATGGCTTGGAAAGGTATATCACCAGTGATCATAAAAACCAAAAATTTCTTTGATAAAGAAATGTTTTAGTATTCAGAAATTTTAAAGTAATTTGTATATTTCCTAACTATACAAACCTGACCCCTTTAATACTGTATGAGTATGATTTTGGCTAAGCTGGAAACTGGCATATGGAAGGTAGGCCGCCTCACCCGCCAGGCAGAGCAACTTTTACTTTAACCATAACCTAGGACTTGCAGGGTATGTTGCAGGCTCAGGTTTGTATAAATATGAAAATAAAAAGGACTTAAATTTGTGACTTGTTCCAGCATGAATTCAAACCCTCGTCCTTAAATTGGAGATTTCTCCTTAGGAGGGGGGGGAGTCCTTATAACAAAACTGCTTGGGAAATGTTAAGGCACTTTGGTTCTATACAGGTTTGAAAGTGACGACTCCTATTAACCTCGTAATGACCTGAGCTTGAAGACATTGCAGGTGTTAGGCTAGGTCCCAACAAGGTGACTAGTAGACAGTCATGAAAGAACCTATATTTTTAAGGATAAGTTGTTTGATGCATGGTCAATTTAAGAAATGCCTTGCATGCATTCTGTCCATCTTCCCTCTCGTCTAGGAGGATGGGGGAGATACTTCAATACAAAACTAATATGTTAAGAAAATTGCTCAATCTTGAGGCTTACCTAAATCAAACACCCAGTTTAATAAATATCAAAGAAGAGAAGAAAGGTCAACCATTCTACCTCTCCTTCTAGACTTATGTTGCAACCACTATCTTGGACAGGTTGCTTTTTGTCCCGTGAGGGGGCTAGGTTCGCAACACAACTTGTTTAGTAGCTACCACAAGACCAAGAGTAAAGATACCCAGGGGCCTATGGGTCTGACTGTTGTTTGACACCTGCCTTCAAGACCTGCATGACAGACAGGTTCTTCCTGAATGATAGAGTAGATCCAATAGCTCTGACTTTGTGTGCCTGAGCTCAGGATGGTCCTTCTGTCCTCTCATCGGATAAGTACAGTACGTCGGATCATTTAACAAAACTATTAGAAACAGTGCTCTGGGATATCTATTTTACCCTTCTGGCACTGAGAAAATCTCTGGTGCTCCCTTGAAGCCCTGAGTTCTCTTAGGTAGTGCCATTGTCTTCATAAGACAGAGAAGCAAATCCTGCTGATATAGATTAGAGTTTTCTGGTAAAGAAGAGATGGAAAAGGACTCAAATCAGGAATTGTGAATAACTGGTTTCTCGGTCTTGGACACATTAAGGATCAAAGGTGAAGGAGATTTTCTGTTTGTGAATGACTTGCAGTATACAAAATGTCAAGCATTCTGCTTACTCACTACTCTGAGGCTAAGGTTTGTCATGAGACAGTCTTGAAGATCAGATCCTTATGACACCCATCTCATGGGCTCATTGGAGATCTGTTTGATTGACCCGAGGACTCTATTGAAATCCAATTCGGGGCTTGAGATCCCGGCGAGAGCAAAACTTTTCAAAGCTTCTCATAAGTCTAGACAGTTCCCCTCAAAAAGGAAAGGTCTATGCCTTTCAGTCTAAATCCTGGCTACAGGCCGAGTGAGAGCCTTTTACCGCAGAGACTGACAGAAGCTTCTTTGACGAAGGTGGATGAGGAAATCGGCATACCATTGCAGAGACTCTCCTTCTGGAGAAGTCTCCCTTTTATGACACCAATCATAGGGAAGTTGTTCTCTTGGTACATTAACGAGGAGCATCAGCAGATCTGAATACCATTCTGCACATGGCCACCAGGGTCATCCTGAAGACCAATGTAGTCAACAGTTTATTGAGTAATCTGTGAACCAGGTAAAAGGGCAGAAAGTCTTCTACTTCCAGATTGTCCAAGGGGTGTTGGGAGATGCCCTTGAAACTAAAGAGCAAGAAGCCGTTCCACCACCCAAGTATGTAGTTACCACTCAGATCCAACACTGTGCCCTTAGCAATTGAGCTCATATGCTAGAACATCCCTCTTGCCTGGAATGGACCTTATTGACAGCTGTACCACATTATTGGCTGCCCAAGTATGCCCTTACTTTACCAGCTCGCAATGGGTCTGTGAAACAGTACTCCTTCGCTTGTTTACTTGAGCCGTGACAGTGGTGTTATCCTTCATTAACACTTCTAGGTGTCCAGTCAAATTTTGTTGGAAAGCTTGCAATTCTTGTAGTGCTGCTTGCATTTCCAGGAGGTTAATATGCAAGTGTCTTCTTCCATGGACCATTTCCCCAAGGATTTATGATTCCTTAAGTATGTGCCCTCATCCCTCCTTAGATGTATCTAAGAACAGCATGAATTCTGGAGATAGGGAGTTTTGTGAAACTCCCATGGCAAGGTTCTCGTCCTTCAACCACCAGGCCAGATCATCCCATACTTCTTGTTCCACTGGAACCAGATACAGTATAGGGAAAATCCTTGGCTGTTGACCAGTAATGCTTCAAACGTCACTGGAACGATCTTCTCCGACAACAAGAGATGTCTCAGATGTTGCCACTGTAGAGCCGGAATTTCTTGGTCGTGCAGGAACAGCTGCGCTACATCCGAGTCTGCTGATACAATCGTCTGATGCATCTATCCATATACTCCAGTACACATACTCTGCTTGAACATGGGGCTGGACAATCACTCATACATGATGTGGCATCTCTGTGCTTGTATGAGCACTGATAGCAGGCCTTAGAAGTCACATGTTCCAATTCCCTATTACACGAACCAGTTGAAAGGTTTTGGCAAGTGGGAAGATATAATATCAAGAAACGGTCTCGGTACATACGAAGATCTTGGTACATGGAAGGATCCTGGGTCATTTGAAGATCTCTGAACTGAGACAGCTGGGACAGGTAACAGGTGATAAAGTTCCCTGGTAACTTGAAAATCATGATCACTTGAAGAATGAGTGTAAGGTTTCCTATCGCTTGGTTCCTGATTGTGCGATAAACATGGTGATGGAGTGTGCGTAAACTCAAAACAATAAGAATGATCATACGGAGAAATAAGACATCGGGAATGTTCATGAGGAAATCTTGAATTGTCTAAAAGTTCACACTTATGTTAGGGAAGATCTTGTTGCTCCCTCGAGTGAGGAGACCGATTGTAGGTTCCTCTTCCATTGATGCATAAGACTTGCATGCTGGGACAAAACAGGTGACAAGTGTTCTGTGGCCCGAAAGTCAATGAAGACCTGGCACAAGAGGTACGATTGCATGATGTCCGAGTATGGAAGAACAATCACGCAGTGATGGAGCGTTTGGAGACCAATCCCGGGCCAGTCATTCAGGGCTGTCTTCTTAAGAGAGATCCTGAAGTGTTCCTCAAACAAACAGGAGGATAGAGGGGGAAGATAACAGTGCCTTTCATCCCAACTGACTGTGTGCATACTTGGTCTGGACTGGTAGGAGGCAAGTAGTGTTGTTTTCTTTTTGCTCTTCTTCTAGAAGTAACAGATTGAAAACTTAAACGAAGACGAGGCAGAGGAGGAGGAACTTAATGTTCACCTCCTACAGGGTTGTGTAAGCCAATAACGATGCTCCCATTGAGAAAAGAGATCACAGGGTACTCTTCAAAGATACAGCACTACTAGGTGATACGCCCTTACTGCCTTTCTGGTTGGGAAGACACTGCAGGGAAGAAGGGTGGCACCCCTACCTTAAACACTTAGCGGCAGGAAAACTTCCTTCCTTTGATAGAGTACTAGTGTTGTCTAAGGAGAGCCAGCTTCCTTAGGATCATGGTGCAGTCACCATTGTAAGGCCACTAGCAAGAGAATGAACAACCACAGACATGATGCCCGGCAGGAACTAGTATATTGTGAGTAACTTTTGGTTTGCACAGAAAACTGTCACACCTACAGTTTACCTGGAAAACAACTGCAGATCCTAGTCCTCTTCCTTAAATATCTCTCGAACATAATGATCTGCCAGCACATTTATTCAGTCTCAAAGAAAAAGCAAAGGAATAAAACAGCAAGATTTAAAAAGTACCAAGGAAGCACATCTGTACTGCACTGAGGCCGAAATCAAAGTGAGGGTTGCTCTGCTTGATATTTGGTTGTGGCCTACCCTCCACCATTCAGCAACTACAACACCTTGTTGAAAATTCAAATGGTCACCAATATCATACTCTCCTATTAAAGGACAAGGGTTTGTATTTGTGTAAGAAAAAAATAGGAGTACTATACTGTAAGAACAAATAGTAGTACTTTGTTTATCTTACTTGGTAGGGGCTGAAGTGTCATTTTCAACCTTTTTCAATGACTGACTTTTGTTAAAAATGAAGATAAATGTTTATCTCACATACAGACTGATAAGGTTATAAACATGTTTAGTACTGTATTAGATTCTAAAAATCAAATTTTCTACTTGGTATGTAAGTTAGTTAATAGGATTTACATTTTACTGCTATTAACCCACAAGTAGTGTTAAAGGTATTGCTCAGGAAGTGTTGAAGACCATGAAAGTTTGAGTAGAATTTATATTTATTGTTTATATTGTATCGGATATTTTGTTACATGTCATTTTTACTTGATGTATTTGTTGTCAAAAGAATATTTCAGAGGTTTTCAAATAAACTTATGCACTTGAATGCCCCTCTAGGATATGTTCTTTCATACATTGTGATAACCATAAATCAAAACAAAGCAATATTAAAATGATTCCATTTCAAATAAATGAAAGAGTAGTGTCTGTTACTGTTATGTTCAAAGATAGAATCACTAATTACCTTTACATAAGGCTAATGAAGTCATGACAAATAAACTGCTATATATATACAATGTGTTTACATTTCCTATTTTCCAATAGCATTTTTAACTAAGCAGTGACAATGATTTAAATAAACATTAAATTTGGAACTTCAAATGAGAAAGACTGAGTGCATGACATGGAAGATTATAGATGAATTTGTCCCATAGAAGGGAAGAGCCACCTGGGGGGCAAGCCTGCCCTACTAGGTGCCAGTCCCAAGCCCGGATAAATAGGGAGGGTTGACGTCAGGAAGGGCATCCGGTTGTGAAAATCCCTCCAAAAATCCATGAAATGGAAGCCTTTGTAGATGAACTAATGACCGCTAGGGCGTACCCCGTTGGCAACGAGTAGATACATCTCCCTAACTCTGTGAGAAATAGGCAAGGGCTACTGCAAAGTGGGCGAATGCAGTTACTGAAGCGAGCCCCAAAATCTATTAAATTGGCACCTTGAATGTTAGAACCATAACAGGATGTGGAAGAGAAGTTGCCAATATGATGCAGAGGAGGAAAATCCAGATTTTGTGTGCGCAGGAGACAAGATGAAAGGGAAATAAAGCCAAAGAGATTGGAGCAGGGTATAAACATTTTTATAGTGAATGCACAGAACAAGAAAGGAATGGAGTTGGAATCATACTAACTGGAAAGCTCAAGAGTTGTGTATTGGAGATGAAAAGACTAAAGGATAGAATAATGCATATGAAACTAGAATGGGATGGAGAAATACTAAATGTTATCAGTGTGTATGCACCTCAGACAGGTTGTACAAAGGAGGAAAAGACTATTTTTGGAGACAGATGAATCAGGAAATGATTAACATACCAAATGAAGAACTGTTAATGATAGGAGGAGACCTAAATGGTCATGTAGGGAGAAATAGCCAGGCCCTGGAAAGAATACATGGAGGATGGGCATCGGGAGATCGGAATCAAGACAGTGAAAGTGTTATGGACTTTGCTGTAGCCTTTGATATGGCAGTAATCAACACTTTCTTTGAAAAATAGCCAAAGTATCTTACAACGTATAAAGTAGTAGGCAAGAATCCCAAATTGATTTTGTATTAGGTAGAAGGGTGCATTTAAAAGAGATAAGAAACTAAAATATTCCCAGGAGAAGCTGCAACCCCCCCTGCCATTTACTCTTAACAGTAGACTGGGATAAGAAGAGAACAGTAAGAGATAGGCAAGATATGATTCCAAAGATAAGATGGTGGAAGCTGAAAGAACCAGAATATAGGGATAGATTCATTGAGAGGATTTTAGTCGAGCTTGGCACCTGGGATTATGAGTATGTGGATGAGTGGTGGGAATGGAACAGCAGTATTCTGAAAAGAGTTGGCAAAGAAGTTTTAGGGATGTCAACCAGAAAAGGGCCAAGAGACAAAGAAACTTGGTGGTGAAATATTTATATACAAGAGAAAATCAAGATGAAGAAAGTGGTGGTGGCACCGTCAAAACAACAAGCATTGAATAATGTATATGAAGATTTGGACACAAAGGAGGTCAAAATAAGATTTACAAGATTGCTAAAGAAAGAAATAAAACGACCAAAGATATTACCCACATTAAGCAGATAAAGAATGAAGATGGAGTGGTAATGTGTAGCTCAAGTGATATAAAAGGAAGGTGGAAGCAGTATTTTGAAAGATTACTAAATGAAGAAAATCCAAGATCTATAATTGCAGATGGAAATCCAAATTTAGGAATGGTAAGAGATATAGATAGAGAAGAAATTAAGGTTGCTCTCAGCAAGATGAAAAAGGGAAAAGCTACAGGACCTGATGAGATCCCAGCGGAAGTCTGGAAATGCTTGGGCAAATTTGGAATCAATATGCTGTGGGATCTGATGAAAAAGATACACCGGATAGAAAAAATACCCAGAATTTGGAATAGCTTTTTAATACCCATATTAAAAGAAAAGGGGGATGTACAAAATTGTAACAATTATAGCACAATCAAACTCCTCCCACATACTATGAAGCTTTGGGAAAGGATTACAGAGCGTAGGATAAGGGAAGAGACCAAGATTGGAGAAGAGCAGTTTGGATTTATGCTAGGTAGAAGCACGACGGATGCAATGTTTGCACTAAGGCCGTTGATGGAAAAATATAGAGAAGGCAAAAATGAATTACATATAGTATTTATTGACTTAGAGAAGGCTTATGATAGAGTTCCACAGCAGGAGATATGGAGATGTCTGAGAGAGAGGGAAACACCAGAGAGATATGTATCAAGGAGCAGGCACACAAATAAGAACAAGTATTGGTTTCACTGAGACATTTGAAGTAGGAGTTGGGTTACACCAGGGGTTGTCATTAAGCCCCCTACTTGTTTAATGTAGTAATGCATGTAATTACTGAGAGAGTGAGGGAACAGTCACCATGGACCATGCTTTTTACAGATGATATAGTTCTGTGTGATGAAACTAGAGAAGGATTGGAGGGGAAGCTGGAGAGATGGAGAGAGAAATTGGAGAGCAGAGGGCTAAAGATCAGTAGAACAAAAACAGAGTATTTATGTTTCAACCTGCAGAACCAATTGAATGATATACATTTGCTGGGTGAAATAGTAAAGAGGACAAAAAAATTCAAGTACCTAGGGTCATATGTGGAGGAAACAGCAGAGCTCCATATGGAAGTGAACAGTAGAATTCAAGCTGGATGGAATAATTGGAAAAGAGTGTCGGGAGTGTTGTGTGATCGAAGGATAAACTTAAAGTGAAAGGTAGATAAAACTGTAGTGAGACCTGCCATGACATATGGTGCTGAGACCTGGTCCATGAAAAAGATCTTTGAGAAGAAAATGGATGTTGCAGAGATGGCTGGGATCGCAAGACTGGATAAGGTTGGGAATGACTTGGTAAGGGGAACAACAAAGGTTACAGAGGTGTCAGAGAAAATCCAAGAAAAGAGACTCCACTGGTTTTGGCAAATAATGAGGAGAGACCAGGAGTATGTTGGAGATGGATGTTCCAGGTAAGACGAGGAGGGGGAGACAAAAGAAAGGGTGGATGGAGTGTGTAATAGCAGATATGGAGAAGAAAGATCTCACAGTGGAGGACATCGGAGACAGAAAAAATTGGAAAAGGCTCTCTAGAAATAGCGACCCTGCATAGCGGGAAAAGCTTTAGTCGAAGAAGAGGGAAGAGCTGATGTACAAATATGAAGTGGAGTGCGATACCTATTTTCATCATTCACAAAATTATTTGGCATTATTAGAGTGAACTCATTTTTTTATTCTTTTTATTCAAACAAAAGCCAATGGAATAGCAAATCATTCATAGTCTGTTTGCTGTTCAAGACCTGAATAAAAATGTAAAAATTATGACACGCAGAGCTTGGCTATGAAGGTGTGTGATTGTGTGTAGAAGAGAAATGAAAAACAAGTTAAGAATGGAATATTGAATCTGAATACAGAACTGCCTTGCATTTAAGTTCAAGGAGGAAGGAGACTAAAGAATAATCACCTCTTCGCAGGTGTTAGGTAGCAGAGACAGGCATGAAGAGCGAGAATCCACAAATACTTGCTGCCCTAGGGCGGGATAAGTACTGACCCTACCAACTTGCTGCCCACTGCCTACACGCAGTTGATTTATACACTAATTACTGCCTAATAATGTTTTTACTTAGTTTCTATCGAAGTATAAGTATTTTGCAATTGATTCAAATCATTTCATTAAATGTACACTACAGTACATGTGCAGTGTATACTACATACTGGACACAGTAAGGCTACATACAGTACAGTACAGTATGCAACACTAGAGTAGTCATCGGGACACTTAAACACTGTTATTTCTATCTAATATAACACCTGCTTATACTGTAGAGTATATTATTGTAATATATGTACCGTACTCTTACTATAGTACATCTTAACTGTACTGTAAGTGTTTGCTGTTTTCGTTCAGACAACTCGCACTGTTTGACAACTCTGCTAAGTAGCCTATATTTACATATTGTAGAGTACAGTGCATAATTAATAAACAATACTGTACAGTCGGCCCTCCTTTATCGCTAGTTCTTTCTTTGCGGTTTCAGTTTTACGCGACCATTAACAACACAATGCCTATTAAATAAAAATTCTCACATAAGCAATAAAATTCAAGCTGCGCAATGATTTCAAATCGCCCGTGCTCCTATACACTGGGAGTGCTTCGTGCCACTGCCTATCTTTCCACTCAGCTGGTCCTATCTCTCTCTGTACAGTGTATATACATTTACTTAGGTAAAAAATTACAGCTATATTTGAAATAAACTGGATTTTGATTAAACTGATGTTCAACTTAACTGTATCCAATAATAATGCAAGTAATATTCATATTTAAGAATTGTATTTATAATTAAAAACATAGCGAATTATAATCTTATGTATTGTTTACATTCAAATCCGTCAACCTCAATTTTCGGATCAAAATTGAGAACAAAGCCCTCAGAAGAATATTGGGACTCGGGAGTTAAACAGCAGGACAGAATTAGAAATGAAACTATAAGAGAGATTACTCAAGTGCCATATGGGGATGAGATCATGGTGAGCGGTAGATGGAGATAGTTTGGACATAATCATGCTCTTCGCACTCCCCAATAGAGATTAGTTCACCAAAATTTCAACTTGGCTCCCGATGTCATTAGAAGAGTTGGAATACCCAGGCCTACATGGCTAAGGACTATGAAGCATGTAGATGATGATGAATGGAGAAGTATTGATTTAAAAGCTCCAGATAGAGACGACTGGCGAAATCTAACTGAGGCCCCTTGCGTCCATAGACATAGGAGGATATGATGATGATGGTAATGATGATGAATCTATCTAGCCCTGAATCCCAAACCAATAATTTTTTTAACTACTTTGGCAACCATGATACTTCCTATTCTGTTCCGCCGTTGGCAACACTGTCAGCTGAACCGAGTGTTCACTCGCCTCTCTCGTCAGTTCTATACAAGCGGCTGATCTGTAAACAACCAACCACTCTTTTGAATTGCCAATTACCAGTACCTTTATTTTTTTTTGCTTATTAGTTCCTTCATTCAATTGTGTTGGTTGGTTATTATAACCAATTGCCTGTGTCAGTGGTGTTTTGTAGCTTCTTGGAGAGTGCCCTTCTCCAACCTGGATTGGATTTCAGCCCGGAGGGACACCTCCTTTGTGGTTCCCTTCGTGTAGGAGCTCGATGGGACTGGATCCCGAGTCAATGGAGGGAGAGATTGAAGGAACGGGATGCAATACCCTGAACTAACCAGGGAGACTGTCTAGGGTTCTGCCCCATGCTGTAATCACCTCTGTCAACTGGAGGCCAAGAGGGAGGATTGCCCTCCCTAGCAAGAGCTACCTTGGCCAGTCCCTTTACTCCTTTTTCCTCCTCTGGAGGACTTTGAGCCCTTTTGATCTTTTGCAGGAAAGGGCTTTTTAAACACCTTTTTAGAGGACTTGTCCTACTAGTCGTATTTTGGTGGTCTGCGGCTGTTTTTTTCTGTGGTGGTGGGGCCTTGCCATAGGACCGAGATGTCAAGGCCCTATGGAGAAGGGAGTCCTCATTGGACTTCTCCAGTGTTCAGCCACCAGCTTGACTTCTTCCTACTTGAACAGGGAAGAACCGTACAACATGGAGTTCCTGAGCCTTAACACCTCTCCCTGTGGGACTTGTCGATGGAACCTCTCAATCACCAAATCCTGTCGCCTGAGTATCGTGTTCGCCCACAGGTTGACTACCTGGTGAGCGAGGAACTTGATGGTTCGGGTACCCAACAGATAAAGGTTTCCATTGACTTCCTCGTAGAATCCTTGGACCAGTCTTCTGTTCTAACAAGGTGTCCCACAGATCCTAGCCATAGATCCAGCCAAGAGGTAGCCTGCATGGCATACTTCACGACCTTCTCCATGTTAAGGATCTAAGATCTGAAAAGGAGTCTGAGAGCCCAGAAAGTCTTTTGAAAGAGACTCCTCTCAAGATTACCTCTATGGAAGAGTCTAGAGGCAAAGCCTAAAGAGGCTCATCTGAGACTTTGTAGTATCACCTCGTATTCTGCTGCACAAACGCCGGTGGGAGGAGTTCCAAAGACGAGCCCTCACAGAGACAACTGGAAGAGCCAGGGATCTGGGAGAAAGCCTTCTTCCTGGCAGCCGTCAACCCCTTCAACCAAGGCAAAGCCTTGGGAGGTCATTGGATACCACAGACATGGTCAAAGACGGTGTCCTTGCCCTCCTAGGGAACCATCGTAGGGTCAGCTAACATGAAGGCCCCCATACAGGTTATACCCCGGCAGAAGGTGTGCTCCAACTCCTTCTGCTTCGCTTCTGAATACTTCTGACAGGCGGCCCTGGGGAGGTAGTCATCCTCATATTCTTGGTCATCTTCCACCTTTGAGCTCTCATCCATAAAAGCCCTGGGTGGGTCGAGGTTGTCAACGTTTATGGCTGGGGAAATTCACTTGCTGACGTTACTGCTGCTGCCAAGGGGGTCCCGCGTGCACTCTCTTGCTGAAGAACCACTCTAGCATTGCTGATCTTCGACACCGTTTTAGTGTCCTTAGACTCTCTCCGAGGCGGAAGGATTTCCCCCAGCAGTGATTGTCTGAAGGGTTCCTGCTGTCCTGAAGAGGTCTGACCTTCTCTTGAAGAAGGCGCTGCCACAGGCTCTTCTGGTGGTCTGGAGAGGGGACGAAGCTCTGAGGGACTAACTCAATCAGTGATGGGCAAAACCTGGGGACAAGAGATATCTCCTGCAGAGATCATGAGCCCCAGCTTGTACGGGGGTGGAGAAGATCACCCAGTGGGGAGCCAATTTCTTCAGTCTCTTCTGCTAGGTCATAAGGACTGGAGTCACTTGAAGCTCCGAGAAACCCTGCTGGATTTGAGCACCTATTCCGGCAGCTCCACGTACCCTCCTGATGGGCGAGACGAACATCTGAGGGTTTGGGGCCTTGGAAGAGGCCGATCTGCCTAGGGTCAGATGGGGGAGAGGAAGAGGAGGAGGAGGCCAACTTCTCCAACAGGATCCTGGGAGTTGACGCTACTGCTGCCTGTTTCGACGAAGTTGCTGTTCCTACGACAGACTGCTTCATTGCCTTCACCAAGGTGTTGAACCATAATAGAGGCTTTCCAACTGCAGAAAGGTCTGGGGTGTCCTTGGGGAGGCTAACAGATGGGGATAGCCTCCTGGGGGATCATGGTCTAGGTACCTGAAAGTGCAGAGAAACAGGTCTCTTATCTTGGTGGATCAGTCCAGGCATGACTTTTCGATCTATCGTGAAAGGGCGCGATGGAGGTCGCCAATGGTCTGCAATGTTTGTCCAGATGTAGTGGCAGGCGATCACGCATAAGCCGATGATCGCGCGCTGGTTGATAATGATGCGCTGGGGAGAGACGATCATATGCTGCCGTGACGATCGCATGCTGTCAATGGCAAGGTGAGTGATGAGCTGGCGAATGGTGTGCTAGAGAGTGAAGAGCACGAGGTTGTGGATGATGATCACGAGCTGGCGAACAGCATGCTGAAGAGTGACGTGCACGAGCTAGCGAATGGTGAGCAGGCAAGAGACAATCACCAGCTGGCGAAGAGCAATCAATCAGGAGAGACACGATCACGTGCTGGCGAGTCATGATCCTGGGATGATGAGTGACGATCGCAAGGTGGCGAGCGGTGATCACAAGCAGGAGAGAGGAAAGATGATTGTCGTTTCCTGACAGGCGAGGGCAAACGTCTGGAAGGTCGAAAAGGAATGCAATCCCTTGACAAGGTGGACAACCTGTGGTGACGAGGGCTCCTGTTGTCAGCAGCAAGTCAGCGCTTGTGTGGAGAGTGGGCGCGCTAGGCTCGTCGACAGCGATCCTCAGCAGGGGAGTCACACTGCGAAGGACTGGAATACGAGGAGGGGGGCAATGTCTAACAGGAACATGCCTAGGCCTTTGTTCAACACCCCATCGGAAGGAGAAAGAACGCCGACTTCGGCGTCGGTAGTAGGAGCAGGAGAGGGCGAAAGCAGAACATTGCATACGGCAAGGGCGTCAACGACAGCACTCCCCAGCATAGGAACCTCTACCTATGAGGAAACCGAATTGCTGTAGAAGCTCTATCAACACGTCCTTCAAAGGTGGGCCTGCAACCCCCCAGCGACGGCCAGACATGTAAAAATTCAGAGTATGAAAAGGTTCCCCCGAGGGAAGGGCCGGATTGATTGATTTGAAGTTTTCTGGCATCCTGACATACAAGGTCATTGATGCTGATATCATTTATTATAAGTAAAGAATAAAAGATTATTCAATTAAAGCCATAAAAGCAAATATGTCATAAGAAAAGTTAAATAACTTCCAGAAGACCTGCTTTTGAAATAAATCTAAAAACACTGCTAGCATTCAAAGGAAATCCAAGAAAAGAGACTACACTGGTTTGGGCACGTAATGAGGAGAGACCAGGAGTATGTTGGGAGGAGGATGTTGGATATGGATGTTCCAGGTAGGAGGTGGAGGGGGAGACCAAAGAGAAGGTGGATGGAGTGTGTAACATCAGATATGGAGGAGAAAGATCTCACAGTGGAGGACATCGGAGACAGAAGAACTTGGAAACGGCTTTCTAGAAATAGCGACCCTGCATAACAGGAAAAGCTTTAGTCGAAGAAGATTGTACGACAGATCATGCCCAAGAATTTTGGTAAGGATGAACCTGCCATCCTCACCTCGAGGCTCAAACAGATATCTATTTCTTTCTATGTCATAAGTGGGGCATTCAGTCAACAAATGCCTCACTGTCAAGGGTATCAAACAGTCGTCGCAATGTGGTTGGCGTTGGCCAGTTAGCAGAAACTACTGTCATCCGAGTGTGACCAATGCACAGACGACAAAGAGAAGTCGAACACTTTCGGGGCATCCCATTATACCTCCAAGGCGATATAACATTTGTTATTTCTCTCATGTTATTTTCATTTTGAAAAAATCTCCCAATGCTGTTGCCAATTATTATAAATAAAAATCTTGATGGGAGGTGAAAAATCAGTGCAAGGAATGGGATACCTTCTTCGTGGTAGCAACTCAGCTGCAGCATTCTTAGCCAATGAATCTTCTTCCACATTTCCAGACACATATACATGCACCAGAACCCAGCAAAATAGAACTGTTATACCTTTCAGGCCAATGATTAAAAGCCACTCTAAAATCTTTAAAACTAAAGGGTTACTAAAATTAAAAACTTCTAAAGCTTGTAGGGCACTTCATGCATCACTAAAAATGGTAAAATTGCCCTCCTCTTTAAACGCTATTTGCTCAATAGCGGTTAGTATGCCATATAGTCTGGCAGTAAATATGGAAGATATTAGAGAAAGTGCACCTCTACAATTAAAAGAACTACTATATACTACAAATCCAATGCCAGCATCAGGTTTGGAGCCATCAGTATATATAAAAGTTGATTCCCTATGTTCTTTGACATGTTCTATAAAAAGAGACCTGGCTTCTAATTCAGACGTGTTCTTTTTTATACCAATAAAATATTTGCAAAAATATATATCTCTGGTAATTTCCATGGAGGGGTTAGTGATATCCTAAATGGAAGAACTCTATTTGTAGCTATATCAAGACTGTTTATTAATTGTTTTACCTGAAACCATCAGGTTGAGGAGATTTTGGGTGAAATTCAAAATATCTACAATGCCTTACAAAGTTTGCAGTCTGACAGGCTAAAGAATTAAGAAGTCTTTACAACCCAGACTAATACCGAACAATAGATGGCTTTCAGTAAAGGTTTAAAAGTAATTCTCTAGCATCATCAAGGAGACTTGGGGTAGGCAAAGTTCAAAATGCTCCTGTGGACAATCTAATACCAGTATGGATTATTGAATCTAATACCTTCAATCGGCTTGAGGTAGCTGAGCAGTATATTTCACACGCACAACTAATATTTGAAAAAATTAAGGCCTTATATAATCTTAAAATAGTTTGGGGTCTGGCCCCCATGATGTATGGGGACAATACTTTCAAAAGATTCAGTGCCTCAAGAAATTTAACTTATGATACCCTTAAGTGGGGAACCCATGTCAGCCTGCAATCAAATATCAATCCTAAAAATCTAGCTTCACTTGCACATGGGATCCGTTGACCTTTCATGTATATATCCGGGTCTGGATGTGCTCCCCTAATACAATAGAAATGGACAACAACAGTTTTGCTTGTCAAAAACTTCAATCCATTCATATCAGCCAAATGAGTAATTTTGTCAATTGAGAGTTGTAGTTTTCTCTCAACCATCGACATTTTAGATCCAGCAAATGATATGGAGAGATCCTCTACAAATAATGTCGAGAGAATATCTTGGGGAATGACGGAGGATATTCCATTAATGGCCAGTGCAAATAGGATTACACGTAGCACACTACCCTGGGGAACTCCTCCTTCCTGACATTTCCTCTCTGATAGTTTCCTCTACTTTCACTAAAAAAAATCTATGTGAAAAATGACTGAATGAACAATGGCCACTCTCCTCTCAATCCCAATTTATGAATGGTTTTAAGTATACCATACCTCCATGTAGCATCATATGCCTTTTCAAGGTAAAAAAAAGACTGTTACATGGTGCTATTTGGAAGCAAAGGCTTCACAAATAGAGGATTCCAGTCATATTAAGACATCAGTCATTGAGTGCATTTTTCTAAATCCACACTGGATAGGTGATGAAATACCCTTCTTTTCCAGGTACCACATCAGTCTTGCATTGACCATCTTCATGATCTTACATAAGCAAGGTGTCAAAGCAATTGGTCGATAGTTTGCTGCTAAAAACTTATCCTTACCAGGTTTTAAAAAGTCTAAAATAATGGCTAGTTCCCTAACACTTGGATAATTATGATCATGTCATACTCTGTTAATAATGCTTAAAATAAATAACATGGTATTAACAGGTACATATTTAATCATTACATATGGAATTCCATCGGGTCCATGGGGCTGTATCATTACAAGTAGCAAGTGCGGAACCAAATTCTCTTTCAGTAATAGGAGAATTGTATGATTCTTCCCTTCCTATTGCAAAATTTAAAATTTTCTTTTCTTCAATGCTCATACAGTATAATGGTAACTAGGAGCTGCTTCACGCGTGCATGATACATTCACCTTCAACACTGGTGGTGGGTTGGGGATGAATTTGCCTGCTATCTTTTTTTACTTTCCTCCACACAGAAGATGGTGGTGTTCTACTGTTAATGGAGGAAACAAAAGACACCCAAGACTGGCGCCTAGCTTCTTTCACGGCACAACGGAACTGTGCTCTACATTTCTTGTATATAATTAAATTTTCCTCAGTACGGTGTCTGCACAATCAAGTTAAAGACCTTCTTGTGGTTCTGTGCAAGACAGTTAGTTCTGAAGACCACCAGGGGACTGGTCGTCATTTGAATAACCCTGTTGTTTTGGGAATGGAATTGACTCCTGCTGTATGAAGAGTTCCATTCAGTAAGTCTACGGCATCAACACTTTCAAACTGTTCTGCATTCCCTTCAATTTCACTTAGCTCACGAAATCTATCCCAGACTGATTCCATCATGGCGATCTCTGTAAAGGTGGACTATTGTTGGTGTTTATAATGATTGGTGTATGATCACTAAAATGCCAATCATCTAATGTCCTCCAATCAAAATTGAGAAGGAAATTAGAGCTTGCGATTAACAGGTCAATGCATGACAAGGTATCTGCCTGGACATGAAAGTGCGTGGGCTCTCCTGTAATAGGAATTCCGACATCCTCATTTTCCACAATTGATGATATAATATTACCCCTCGTGTTTGCCAAAGTAACACCCCACAAAGGATGTCTACTATTCAATCTCCAAGAAAAAGAAAAGGTTGAGGGAGTTGTTGAATCACCTCTACTAAATTATCATAGGAAATGTTATCATTTGGAGGCAAGTACTGAGAACAAATTATATGTTTTCTCCCTATATCAATCTGTACAACCACTGCCTACAGAGGTCTACAAATAGATAAAGATATTTGGGGAACATCTCGAACGTATATAAGATTTCCGCCATGGCTCCCTACTCGGTGGTCATATGGTGTCCTATAACTAATATATTCGCGAGGACACGGAGTATTATGATCAAGTGTTCTCTCCTTTACACATATAATTATGGGGGAGTGCTCATGAATGAGAAGCTTAAGCTCTTCATATTTGGCCCTTAAATCCTGATAATTCCATTGCAAAAAATGGAGGAAAAAACTATGGTTTATTTTTTGGAAGACACATTGGATGAAGTTTTCCCATTAGCAACTTTTGATCTAACACTATTTCCCAGTGGTTTTATTACAGAGGGTCTTGATAGATAGGGTTTTGCATGTGTTTTTATTTTTATCAACATACAAAACACCATATTTATTTGAAGTCATAACTTTAATGTTTCTTATGGAAGGGAGTGAGAGAGATGGAGGTCTCTCCCCTTTCCTATTAATAGTTGGTGAGCTACCCGGTATTTGCACCTTCCCCACTACAGGTGCACCTGGTAACTTGGTTTCAAGTGGAACCTCCTTCAAATCAGACAAGGACATGGCCTTAGAGAGGTTAGTACTACTGTTGGTAAAGGGAGACAAAGGTTGTACAGAGATAGGAAATGCCCCAGTGTTAATACACCGTGGCAAAACCTCAGAAGGCAATATCCTTACCTTATCATGCAGTACTTTATTATTAGATGTATTTCTTTTCTTAGAACTACTGGCAGTACTAGGTGGATTTGATGTGTCCTGTGGTAAATTTCCTTTAGATTTCAATGCCTTTGTTTACTCAGTAATCTTTTATCATGTCTTACTCTTATATGATCTACACTAAATTCGTTGAGGGCAGCTTTTTCCAGCTTACATAGCTCGCAGTTTCTATCAGTGGATTTATGGTAAGGTTTGGAGCAAATTCTACACATATTTTTTTTATAAACTTTAGAAGGGTGTACAAATTTAAAACAGTTGAAACACTGTAATGGCTTTTGTTTGAAAGGTCAAACTTTAATCCTTTCATTCTAAATAACAATATGGAAAGGTACATCAGCATCCTTTAAAGTAAGGATAATCATTGATGTTCCAGGAACTTTATGCACCATCCATACTGTTAATGAACACATTGCCAGTATCTCATCTTCTGTAAATTCACGCGGGTCTTTATTGAAAATTACCCCTTCCATAACTAAAATTTAGGTGGGGTTTGACATCTAATTCAATATTGTCACTACTTGTTTTTAGGTTAGATAATATAACAGACCAGGTGGATGATTTGGCAGGGATGAAATAATTTTTTCCAGTGGGATATATCACCTGGAGCAATGGTTCCTACTTTTTTTCTGTATAAATTTACAAAATGATATTTTCATAATAAAATAAATTTTTGAATATACTTACCCGCTGGTTATATAAAAGAGCTGAAGTCCCTGACGCCAGGGCAGAAAATTCAAATCTCGCGCTATCGAAGATACGCCAGGTGTACCAACCGCACCCTAGCGGTAGAACAGGTGGAACTACACACCAACTCCAGTTCTTCCATGCCTCATAGCCATACCATAGGTAGTCTCTAGAGGGGAGGAGGGAGGGTGTTAAATTTATATAACCAGCGGGTAAGTATATTCAAAAATTTATTTTATTATGAAAATATCATTTTTAAATATAAAACTTACCCGCTGGTTATATAAAAGAGCTGATTGACACCCCTTGGTGGCGGGTCAGAGACAGCTACATACAGAAAATTCACTTAAGGGTTACATACAATAAACTTAAGCAGTTCTCACCTGATAAGGAAGCTGACAGCAATGATACTCTGCCTCATTTCGTCCGCTATCCTTAAGAGATCCAGTAATCCACTCGGGCTGAAAATCTCTAGGAGCTGTCAAACGGTACAAACACCTATAACATGACAGGACCTCAACCAATACCCTTGTTCCGGGTGCACTCAAGGAACAAAATGACCACCTAGCCAAATCAAAGATTGCGGAAGACTGACGCCCAATCTCCACAAACAACCATAAAAAACGAGTTCCAAGAGATAGAAAAGGGGTATTAGGAAAAAAGGGAACGTAGTGGTAGATCATTCACCTACTATCGCATTAGCAGCTATAAAAGGACCCAACGTAAAAAGGTCCTCATAGCGAGTCTGAACATTCTTCAAATAATGGGATGCAAAAACAGACTTACTTCTCCAAAATGTTGTATCCATCAGACTTTGCAGAGAACGGTTCTGTTTAAAGGCCACTGAAGTCGCTACCGCTCTGACTTCATGTGTCTTGACTTTGAGGAGCCTCTGATCCGACTCATCACACTGAGCATGAGCTTCTCGAATCAACAATCTAACGAAAAAAGACAAGGCATTCTTGGACATGGGCATCGAGGGTTTCCGAACTGCACACCACAGAGCGTCTGAGTTACCTCTCAGATTCTTAGTTCTGTCCACATAACAACGTAGAGCTCTAACTGGACAGAGAACCCTTTCCAATTCATCGCCAGCCAAATCCGAAAGGTTAGAAATCTCGAAGGATTTGGGCCATGGTCGAGAAGGGTTTTCGTTCTTGGCCAGAAACCCCAGTTGCAAAGAACAAATGGCTTTCCCATTCCGAAAACCAATGTTCTTGCTTAAAGCGTGAACTTCACTAACTCTTTTCGCAGTGGCGAGGGTAACTAGAAAAAGGGTTTTCAAGGTTAAGTCCTTAAATGAAGCCGAGTGTAAAGGCTCAAATCTGTCACTCATGAGAAATTTAAGGACAACATCCAAATTCCAGGCGATGGGAGTCGTTTGAATCATCTTGGTCGTATCAAAAGACCTAAGTAAATCTCGTAGATCCTTATTATCAGAAAGGTCTAGGTTCCTGTGTCGAAAAACCGTCGCCAACATACTCCTGTAACCTTTAATAGTTGATGACGAGAAGTTATGCTTAGTTTTAAGGTCCAAGAAAAAATCTGCTATTTGGGAAAGCGATGTACTGGAAGAGGAAATCGCGTTAGTTCTACACCATTCCCTGAACAACTCCCACTTGGACTGATACACCTTGATGGTTGAAGACCTTCTTGCCCTTGCAATTGCCTTGGCTGCCTTCTTCGAAAATCCTCTAGCTCTAGCGAGTTTTTCGATAGTCTGAAGGCAGTCAGACGTAGAGCTCGGAGGTTTTGATGATTTCGGGCCAAGTGAGGTTGTCTGAGAAGATCGGGTCTCATGGGAAGGCTTCTCGGGACATCCACCATCCATTCCAGTACCTCTGGAAACCAGCTCCTTGACGGCCAGAACGGAGCTATCAGAGTCATTCTGGTCTCCTCGTGTGAAACGAACTTCTGAATCACTTTGTAAAGGATCTTGAACGGAGGAAAGGCATAAACCTCCATGTGTGACCAGTTCATCAGAAAAGCGTCTATGTGAAAAGCTTCGGGATCTGGAACCGGAGAGCAATAACACTCTAGTCGTTTGGTCTTCGCGGTGGCAAAGAGATCCACGAGAGGTCGACCCCATAACCGCCACAGACTCTTGCAGATGTCCGGGTGCAGAATCCATTCTGTGGAGAGAACCTGACCTTTCCTGCTGAGTCTGTCTGCGCTCACATTGTTGACTCCCTGGATGAACCGCGTCAAAAGAGTCACCTTCCTTTCCTCCGCCCAGATGAGGAGCAGTCTTGCAATCTCGAACAGAGGCCAAGAGTGGGTCCCGCCTTGTTTCGCAATATAGGCCAGAGCTGTCGTGCTGTCCGAATTGACTTGGACTACCTTGCCCCTGATCTGCTTTTCGAAGCCGATGAGAGCCAGATGAATAGCTAAAAGCTCTTTTTGATTGATGTGGAGAGAGGTTTGCTCTACCGTCCAAGTCCCCGAAAGTTCCTGCTTCTCTAGAGTGGCTCCCCACCCCGAGTTGGAGGCGTCGCAACACAACACGAGGTTTGGGTTCCTCTGAAGTAAAGACAAGCCTTCTTTCAGTCTGGGCTCGTTGTTCCACCATTGAAGATGAGACTTGATGGAAGTCGAGATGGGAATGCAATCCCTGTCGAGGCTGTCCCCTTTCTTCCAATGGCGGTTGAGATGAAACTGAAGAGGACGCAAGAACAACTTCCCCAGGGTCACGAACTTCTCTAACGACGAGAGAGTCCCCAGAAGGCTCATCCAATCTCTGACGGAGCAAAGATCTCTCTTCAGGAACGTTTGTACTTTTAGGAGGGCTGCTTGGATTCTCACCGACGACGGAAAAGCCCGAAAACTCCGACTGTGAATCTCCATCCCCAAATAAAGAATCTCCTGGGATGGAATGAGTTGTGATTTTTTCGAGCTCACCAGGAGACCCAGTTCTCTGGAGAGATCCAAAGTCATCTTGAGGTCCTTCAAACAACAATCGGCTGAGGAGGCTCTTATCAGCCAATCGTCCAGATACAGAGAGGCCCTGATTCCCCTCGAATGCAGCATGCTTGCCACGTTCAGCATGATCTTGGTGAACAATAGAGGAGCCGTGCAAAGTCCGAAACAAAGAGCCCTGAACTGGAAGACCTTGTTTCCGTCCATGAACCTCAGATAACGTCTGCAGCTGGGATGAATCGGAAGGTGGAAATAGGCATCCTGAAGATCTAAAGAGACCATCCAATCGTCCTTCCTCACAGCTGCCAGAACTGTTTTCTGAGTCTCCATGGTGAACGTCGAGTTTTGGACGTAACCATTGAGCACACTTACGTCCAGAACCGGTCTCCACCCCCCGGAACTCTTGGGTACTAGAAAAAGGCGGTTGTAAAACCCCGGAGACGTAACATCTTGCACTTCCTCTATTGCTCGTTTCTCTAATAAAAGAGACATCTGTAGAAGCATGGCTTGTTTCTTGGGACCCTCTCTGTATTTGGGCGAAAGATCCACTGGATCTGTGACTAAAGGAGGATTGGTCAGGAAGGGGATCTTGTAGCCTTCCTTTAACACCTGGACGGACCAGGGGTCCGCTCCATTCCTCTCCCAAGCCTCCCAAAAGTGAGTCAACCTGGCCCCCACTGCTGTCTGAAGGAGAGGGCAGTCAGACTTTACCTCGGCCGGACTTGCCCCCTCTGCCTCTAGGTTTCCTTCCTTCTGGTTTAAAAGAGCCTCTCCCAGAGGGCTTCCCACGAAAGGACTGAGGACGAAACCCAGAAGAAGATTCCTTAGGTTTTCGAGAGGAGAAAGACGGAGGCAAAACTTTCCTAGTCGAATGAGTAACTAAGTCATGTGTGGCCTTCTGAGTGAGAGCAGTAGCCACCTCGCCCACTAATTCCTGAGGAAATAAAGAATTAGACAAAGGTGCGAAAAGAAGGCCTGTCTTCTGATAGGGAGACACTCCTGCGGAGAGGAAGGAGCACATCGTGGCCCTTTTCTTGAGAATTCCAGCTGTAAACAAGGCAGCAAGTTCGTTGGAGCCATCTCTCACACCTTTGTCCAAGCAGGACATCAAATGAACCAAACCACTAGTGTCCGTTTCCGTCATATCAGAGACCCTCTTACTCAAAGCCCCCAAAGCCCAGTCCAAAAAATTAAAAACTTCGAAGGCCCTGAAAAGACCTTTAAGCAAATGGTCGAACTCTGGAATGGACCACCAAATCTTCGTCTTCCTTAAGGCAAGACGACGAGAAGCATCTACCAAACTTGAAAAATCCCCTTGGGCAGACGAAGGAAAACTCAAGCCCAACACTTCACCAGTCTCATACCACACACTAGATTTAGAGGCTAACCTAGCGGGAGGAAAGGCAAAGGCCGTCTTGCCAAAAGCTTTCTTGGAGTCCAACCAAGAACCCATTAACTTCAAGGCCCGCTTAGAAGATCGAGAAAGAACCATCTTGGTGTAAACTGGAACCTTAGTAGCTTTACCTAAGATGAATTCAGAAGGCGGAGAACGAGGGGCCACAGGGGTAAAAGAATCCGGGAAAATTCCAGTCAAAATAAGCATAAACTTGCGAAGGTCCACAGCATGCTGATAATGCTTCTCCTCCTCATTCTCAGAGACTTCCTCAATAGGATTATCCTCATCCGACTTTTCCTCTGGTTCGTCTTCTGGCAGTGCAGCAACAGCTGCAGCCTGAACCGAAGGAACAACGTCTGGATGGGACTGCCTGTCAAGGCCAACATCTGAGTCAATTTGGTGGGGAGAAGTAGAAGTAGATTGATGCGAAACACGGACATGTAGACGATCATCCTCAACCAACAACTGCTTAGACCGCTTAGAATTCAACTGTTGTTGAACAGAAGAACGCTTGAAATCAGAAGGTAACTGTTGAAGATCGCCGCGAGGTCGCGTAAAGTCCGAGGACTGTTGCTGCGAGCGATCAAAGGAGTCAGGATGTCGCCGCTGTAAACCAATGTTTTGACGCGCCGCGTCCAAAAGTTGTTGCTGCGGGCGATCCACTACTTCAAATTGTTGCCGCGTCTCGCTCACTTGTCGACGCCGACGCTCTTCCCCGCGACCAGAAAACGCAAACTGGTCAACCAAAACTCTCTGACGCGACTCATCAAAATCAACCTGGCGTTGAACACTGTGAATGGGAGACCGTCTAAGTGATAACTCGTCAAGGCCATATACCATCGAACGTTTGTGCGATAACTGGTCTGACATCGAACGCCCAGACACAACGCCAACACTTGGTTGATAAGAATCCATCAACGAAGAGAGTTGTTCCTTCATAGACAAAAGCGCAGTCCATTTCGGATCAACAGAACTCCTAGAAGGAAGATTCGCACTAATGTCACCACGCATTTCAGGGGAAGAAAGCCAATCCGATGGAAGAGGAGGTGCATGAATAGTTACAAGGTCCGAATCGGAAGGAATCATATCCGCACGAACACGGTGATCTGAACGTTTGGCCGGAGTGCAAGCGCTGGGAGAACGGAAACGTTCCGGTGAACCCCACGAACTACATCCTGGCCGCACAGGCGATTCCCGACGCTGTGTGTTTTGACGCGCCGCGTCCAAATCAACATGGGAGCGTTTAAGCGGTCTCGACGCTCGCCGCCAGATCTCACTCCCCGACCCTTCATCGGAAGACGGGGATAACGTATGAACCTCACCTTTCCTACGATGAGGGTGAACGACCTGAGCTACGGCAACAGGAACGTTCGAGGGGACGTCTGCACGATTGATGATGCTTCTCGTTCCCTTAAGCCGTTCGACATTACTTCTCCCATGGGTTCGAGAGCTCGAAAGAGGTCTAAGGCTAGGTGAACGACAAGATCGTGCCGACGCACCCTCCGCAACCATAAACACATTATCAACACTTGTCACAACACCGAGAGAGTCACGATTCTTCGGTACCACATCAGACACTCGAGTCGACGCACCTTCCGCAACACTCACCACATTATCAACACTTGTCACAACACCGAGAGAGTCACGATTCTTCGGTACCACATCAGACACTGAAACACTTTCCACAGTTCCGATAGGATCACGGTTTTTCAATACCTTTAACTCTGAAAAGATAGTATTTCTATCGGCTGCTAAGGACTCAACTTTCTCACCAAGAGACAAAATAGCAGTAAACATGTCCTTCATAGTAGGTTCCTGATCTACCACCACAGGGGAAGGAACAGGATTAGGAACAGGTAAATTAGGTAAGGTTCTATCCACAGATCGGGAAGAACTACGCCTAAGTCTATCTCTCTCTAATCTCCTAACATAACGATCGTAAGTACCAAAATCATCATCAGTTAAGGAAAGACACTCATTACACCTATCATCTAATGAACAAAATTTACCCCTACATTTTACACAAATAGAATGAGGATCAATAGATCCCTTAGGAAGTCGTGTACGACAACCCTCACTAACACACCTACGCTGAGCAGGGGAGGAGTCGGCCATTTTAAAGTTAACGTGAGAGACCGACAAGCAAAAAGTAAGGGAAAAAACAATAAAGAAAATCTCAAACAAAAAGATTTCAAGATAAGAACCAAGGAAAATTAATCAACGATAGCTTAAACTCAAAAAAGAACGTTGTACATCACCAAACAACTTCCCAAGAGAGTAAAAACACGAGAGCGAACTTCTGTATGTCAGTCAGCTATGACGGCAGAGAGAAGAACTGAAGTTGGTGTGTAGTTCCACCTGTTCTACCGCTAGGGTGCGGTAGGTACACCTGGCGTATCTTCGATAGCGCGAGATTTGAATTTTCTGCCCTGGCGTCAGGGACTTCAGCTCTTTTATATAACCAGCGGGTAAGTTTTATATTTAAAACTTTAAAATAATTCCCTGTACTCCCTTTAGGCTCTGCAATAAACTACATTGGTGGTTTCGGCTTTCTTTGGGAAGGTTTGCCCACATCAATATCTTTTTCACACCAGTTGGTAGGTCTGTAAACATCTAAATCTGTTGGTACCTTATCACACTGTTACTATTGAAATTATTAATTTTAACATGCATAATGTTACTTATGGCATTAAATGCTTCACGACTATCATAAGATAACCATGAATCCCATTTATCACTTTGAAGTTTCATTCTTATCTCCAAAATCATTCTGTAGATCTTAAATGCTCTATATAGCTCATCATAATTAGTATCTATTGGGATTTGGGTAACATGAAGGATTCAAAGTTTCCTTGTTTCCCATATTACTCAATTTTTTAACATCAGTAAAATGGTCCTTTACAGTTTCTAGGTCGTCCTCAGAGGGGTTGATTTGCAAAGAAGCAGCAAGCCGGTTATCCACCTCTTATCAGAGGATGTCAGTCCTCCTATCCCATGTGGCTCAACGTAAGAAGAGGTTTCAGCGGGGACCAGTCCTCTATTAGAGAGGGGCTGCCTCTCTTTAGATGGGCATACACTGGTCAGTGGGGGTAGTTAGCCCCTCTCACTGACGACTCCAATGCCTGGCATCACCCATTACCCGCAAATATGGGCGATTTAAAACCGGATCACGGGAGCCCAACACTCAACAGACTAGGTCTGCACCTAATGGGGTCTGCCAGAGGGTGATGGCATCTAAATTTGTACAGGTTGAGATGGTATGCCATCCATCCCACCCTGCGCCAAATCCAAAGAAGCAGCTAAACTATAATAAAAAAAAAAGGCCAAAGTCATCAAAAAGTTCATGCCCAAGAGGAAGAGATGGGAAAATAAAAGAAATGGGAAAATAAAAGAAATAACTAAAAGAGAAAGAAAAAGTGCCGACTAATTTAGTTGGATCAACAATTGGGCACCAAGGTCCAGTGGGAAAGCAGTTCCCACCGTTCACCAGAGCCCAGCTGCCAATCCCCAAGCCCCCTCCTCGTTAAGGCTTCAGCATCTGAAAGGGAAGGGGTGGAGTTGCTTCTCTAGAGGAAGCAACACCCCCAGGGTTGGCTTGGTGTTAGCGGGTCAACACTCCTACCTAACTAACCAATCCTCGGAAGAGACCGATCGAGCAGGAGCTTCGGGAAGAGATCGGGGGTCAAGGAAGAAATCCAAGTTTTTTTCGACATCAAGGAAGACCACAAAGGTGAAGGAACTCTCTTGGACTTCGTGCACCATGTCCCAAATCTCTCCAACTGGGAGGAAGACCACTTCCGGCATTAATCGCACGTGTTAACCTGATCATAATAAATGGGGGTCGGCCTCGGCCGAGGAAATGAAGGTTCCGCAGGAGCACTCTTCAGGTCCCGGATAAGTCCGCATGATGGACGGTAGGAAGAAGACACAGGTACATATAAAAATAAAAAGCAAAGAAAAGAAATGATTTAAATGACAAAGTCTGTTGGGGAGGCAGAGAGACACTACATCTGTTCTCCACCAAGCTAAAACAAAAGTGAGAAGGCAACACTGGTTTGTAAGTGAGAGGGGTAGCGGGCTACCCCCACTAACTAGAAAGCCGGTACTTATACCTCGCTTAAAAGATTTATGGCTAGTCTTCCAGCTTCGCTGAAAGTATGACCCCTATAAATAGCAGAAGGGTTTGTATTTAGTGCCGGAACTAAAGGACATGAAAGCACAGAAACACCAAGATGAAAATTCCTTAAGATCTCAGATATTATGGTAAATTAAGAGCTCAATAAATATAAAAATTTAATTTTAGTGAAATTAAAAATGTCATGATTATAGTGCATTGCCCATATAATCTACATGAATAAACTTAACTATTACTGTTGTAAAATAATGGCAATGAGACTTAACAACTAAAATAGCTTAAGATGGCCTGTAATCTGATCAACAAGATCAACTGGACCAGGTCCTACACCTAATACTGTCCGTGACCCAGGAGCTATTTGTGTGCGTCCAGCATCCTGGATGAGACTAACCGTTAAGCCTACTTCCCGTGCTAGAGAAGCTAAATCAAGCATTGATTCTTCATCATCAATCTTTAAGACAACCTGCAAAAGCAATATTAATATGAATCATACTACACTATACAAAAACATCTTCAATTTTCAATTGGCATTATCCCCCTGCAATTAGGTTAACCTTATTTTACTATACTATACTAACATGATAGATTAAACAATGATATTTGATAAAAAATCTTTATGACAACATTCAAAACTGATGAAATAAAGACATGGAATGGCATATAGTATTTTTAATATTTTTACAAAATTACTTGCTTCAAATAACTATAATAGAGTTCACATAATTCACTACTGCAAATAGAATACAGAATCCAATAGTCATGATGAATATTCTGTTATCATAACAGAATTCAAACCTGACCTTCAAAAAAATCTTTTTGCTCAGAAGTTAAGGGTGTAACTTCCTAACAACAGTTAAAGCTAAGCATTGGCTTTCAATTTCTAGTACTTCATCTTACACAGCTTGCATAGGCCGCAGACTATGAGTCAACCCTAATAAATAACATTGGTTTTTATTCCTGTTACGGAACAAATGGCAAATGTGAAAGTAATTTGTATTTTTCCTAACGATTCAAACCTTAGCTATTTATTAGGGGTATTAAGGACGAGTTATTAGAATTTAGCGAGGGTTAACTACCCATCCCGGTAGTTAGCAGGGGGGGTGTAAAGGGGTAGCTAGCTACAACTCTCACTCACACACCTGTGACTGAGCTTCACTTTGCTTGGAGGTAGGACTTTGATGGGGACATGGCTGGCAGGCAAGTATGTATAAATGGCTAAGGTTTGTATCGTTATGAAAAATACAAATTACTTCCACATTTGTCATTTGTTCCGTAACAGGAATACAAACCAACGCTATTTATTAGGGTTGACTCATAGTCTGCGGCCTATGCAAGCTGTGTGTGATGAAGTACTAGCAATGTGACTGTTAAGTAAAAGTTATTCCGAGTCTTGTAGGAAATAATCGAGGAGACCGAGACATTCCCAATACCACCTTGCCAGGGTATGGGGACACAACAGTATTGGGACAGTACTAGGTTACACAAGGGAGCGATGGTTTACCTGCAGTGGTTTGAGGTCAACTTGTGCAGAGGACTCAGAATGCTGATTTTCCCGGGGGAAGGGAGGATGAAGAAAGGAAAAGAGCCAGACATTCCTTTTCATTCGTTCAGACTAAAACCCAGGTAACCAATGCGCTTAACCTTCTTCTAATTGTCCAATAAGGAGCTTGGGCTATTAAACCAGCTGTTGTGCACCCATCACAGGACTAATAGAGAACGTATCGAGGTTCCTGTGTGTCACGTCTTGCATGTAGTGGGCGGTAAAAGTAGTTTGGCATTTCCACACGCCTACTTGCAATACCAGCGTCACAGAGTAGTTCTTTTTAAAGCCCAGGGACGTAGCAACACCCCTGACATCGTGGGCTCTGGAACGACGTGATGGAGGAGGATTGGGATTCAGAGCAAGGTCAATGGCCCTGCGGATCCACGCGGAGATTGTGTTTTTCGTGATCATCCTCTTGATTCTGCCAGTGCTGACGAAAAGTGAGGGCACTCTGGGCTGAAGTGCTGCTGTTCTCTTGAGATAGTGCCTCAAACACCTCACTGGCCATAGTAACAGATGATCTGGGTCGTCAGTTACAGAGCAGAGGCTTGTTATCAAGGAGGAGTCGAATTTAGGATCCGAAACCCCCGGATTCTGAGTCTTTGCAACAAACTCAAGAACGAAGCTGAAGCTTAACTCTCCCCATCCATGAAGTTCACTATCTCGTTTGGCCGAGGCCAAGGCGAGTAGGAACACCCTCTTCCAAGTTAGGTGGCGATCTGTTGCCTGGCATAATGGTTTGTAGTAGGGACCGAAGAACTCGAACCACATTTCATGGGGGAGGTCTCACTTCCAACTGAAGACAGCTAAGTTCATAACTTCGTATGAGGAGGGAAAGTTCTAAAGATGAGGAAATGTCCATTCCTTTCAGTTTAAATGCAAGACTCAAGGCTGAACAATAGCCTTCAACCGTTGAAACCGAACGGCGCATTTCTTCCCACAAATACACGAGGAACTCCGCTAATGCTGGAATAGTGGCATCGAGTGGATAGACCCCCCTTCCACGACAAAAACCACAGAAGACGTTCCACTTCACCTGATAGACCGAAGCTGATGACTATCGCAGATATCCAGACATCCTTTTTATAACTTGTTGCAAAAATCCTCTCTGTGTGAGGAGACGCTGGATAGTCTCCAGGCGTGAAGACGTAGCAAAGCTACTGCTTTGTGGTAGGTGTTGGCGTGAGGTTGTCGGAGTAGATAGTGTCATGGAGGAAGTTCTCTTGGCAGCTCCATCAGGAGCAGCAGATGGTCCGGGAACCACTCTCTGTAATGCCATTGCGGAGTTATGAGGGTCATCAAAAGATTGACCCATGCTCTGGTCTTGTTCAGTACTCTTCTTATCAAGAGAGAATGGTGGGAATGCATAAAACTCGATGTTGTCCCACCGTTGTTGAAACACATCTTGCAAGAGAGCCTTGGAGTCTGGGACTAGGGAGCAGTACAACGGGAGCCTGAAGTTTAGGGCCGTTGTGAACAGATCCACAGTCAAATAATCCAACAAAGTCAGGACTTTGTTGGCTACTAGATGATCTAAAGCCATTCGGAACCCACTATCTGCGATACTCTACAGCGAGCACATTCCTCTTGCTGGGAATGAAGTGAGCTGATAGTAGGACCAAGTGGACTCCCACCCATCTCAGTATCTCTACTGCTAGATGAGATAGGGGCTGCGAAAAAGTACCACTTTGCTTTCTGATGTAAGCCATTACCGTGGTGTTGTCGCTCATCACCACCACCAAGTGACTCACCAGGAACTGGTGGAACTCTTTAAGGGTCAGATATATAGCCTTCATCTCTAGGAGATTTATGTGAGGGTACTTTTCAGACTCTGACCAAAGGCCTGAGGTTGTGTGGTGCAGCACGTGAGTGCACCACCCTCCTTTTGATGTGTTCAAAAACAGCATCAAATTGGGAGGAAGGACAAGAAGATCGATACCCTTCAGCAGATTCTCATCTGCCAGCCACCATCCGAGGACCGTCCTTTCCTCTGGTCCCATGGGAATCAGAGTGTCCGGGGAATCGATGGGCTGATTCCAATTGGACTTCAGGCACCACTGGAGAGATCGAATCCTGAGGCGGCCGTTGTGAGCCAAGGATGATAGGTGTCCATGGAAACATAGCCACTTCTGGGCTGCGAGTTGTTCTTGTCTGAGAAAAGGCCTTGCGACCTTCCTCAGCCTCGCTATCCAGTCGTCTCATGGGAAGGCTTTGTGTAATTTGGTGTCTAATATCATGCCCAGGTATACTGTACCAGTCTTTAAGTGGGAAGCAGGAATGACTACTCGAGGTTTACCATGACCCCCAGATCCTGGTAAAGCCTCAGAAGTTTGTCCTGGTGCTGAAGAAGGGTTGCCACAGAGTCTGCTATGATCAGCCAGTCGTCCAGGTAATGAAGGAGACATATGCCGACCCTGTGTGCCCAGGAGGACACTAGGTTGGCTTACTGTCAGAGGAAGTCTCTGCCGGAGGGAGGTGGTGGAAGTGTTGGTATCGCGGTCGCTCGCAATTCCAGTACCTATACTCGTGAAACGCTCGTGAGGACTGCAGATTCACACATGAAATTGCAAAATTCATGTGTTAACAGGTGAGAATGATGAGCAGAAGGGCCCGTTTCACGAGCGACTAGTGCCGATCGAGAAGGGGGAAGCCCTAAGGGCTCCTGTGGTGCTGGAGAGCCACTCGCACCCCAACTCATGCGAAGTTTGTGTATGCTTTAAATGTTTAATTGTCCCGATTATCAGACCTATCAACATAAAGATTTCTGTTCATATATAAAATGAGTGACAGTTGAAAAGATACTTTTTTGTGGTGATGTAGAGGGACGTTTACATCGGTTATCCAAGCGGGTCTCTAGTGTCCATGAGAAAAATGGCTCTTTCTCCATGCTGCTATGTGTTGGAGAATTCTTTAGCTCTGACAATTCCTAGTGGCTACCTTACCAAAAGGGAAAATTGAAAGCTCCTTTGCCAACCTACATTCTTGGCCCTTATAATTATCAAACTAGGAATACTTTTCAGTCATGAAAGGCTAAGAACTTGCAGAAAATATTATTTATTTAGGTGCAAGTAGTATATATCCCTGCAGCAGTGTTCTCAAAATCATGTACAGTACCTTAGTGGAAGGGAAACAGACAAAAAGAAAAATTATGTACCTTAGTGGAAGGGAAACAGAGACAAAAAGAAAAACTTGAGCTTTGTTTTCAATTATGTAAAAGCTCTTGAAACCCAAGCTACTAATAAACCCACAATTGATATTCTTAAGACAGGGCCATGACCTAATGCTGTGTGTGGTTTTGCTAAGAAGCCAGAGGCTGGCATTGCACCCTACTCCCTGTGGGGCTTGGAGATGGTAGCTAGAATTACAGTCACACAGTTTAACAGATCCTAATGTGTGCTATCCTCAAACTGTGGAGCATGTGGAATACTGGACTACAACAAGAGGATTTAAAAGTTTCAAGAAAAAGATGTCTGTTGATTCTATGTACATTACAGACAGTAAATAAAACTTGAGGGGACATGGTGAAAAGATTTCAAGGTTGTGATTAAACGATGGATGCGGTGTGTAGAGATTTCAAGCTTGTGATAAGATGTTTTAGAGTTTTTAATGTGGGAGATTCTTAGGATATTAATGCAGTGGACACTTTAGTGAAAGAAACCCCACGTTTGAGTATCTGTTATCAGTAGTTAGTCGAGAGAATTTATGTCAAGACTGTTGACCCAGTGTAGATCATGAACCGCAATGTGGTGGGGTTCTCCATTAAGCTTGAAGTTTTTGTCATAAGCTTGGAACTGAAAAAGCTTTGTCTTGATCCTAACTGCCAAGATTGGCTGCTGTTAACTTTTGTGTTTAGTATCTGGAACCTGATGGGATGGTAATTTGAAGGTAGATTTTTTGTATTTTATATTGTTTTTATATGTGGTTACTGAGTAACCCGTTCCTGATGATTAGTATTCATATGAGAGTCCAACATGTGAATGGTTTATTTGTTCTCAAAGCACTTTTAGTATAGTTAGTGTAGGACTGAAATGAAAAGGGATACTAGTTTTTTTATTTTTTTTTTTACAATAGAAATTATTAAAATTTGTCAAAATGTTACTATCAACCTAGTTATTCGTTTCATTTTTTCTTATCAAATCTGTTTCTAATAAGCCTCTTTCAATATATTTTTTCCCACACTGTTTCTGGTCACCAGCCTAGAGTTAATTTACAATTTTTTCCTTTCTCCTAATGTTCTTAAAGTTTACTTAAGATTGAAGAGATCTTACCTAAAGAAGATAGAGGTAATTATTATAGATGGCTGATTTTCCCCAGAATTAAATCAACGGTCATACTTCTGTACCTGTTTATTCAGCAAGCTCAAGGCAAGAAAAGATAACAGGGAAATTTGAGGTTCTAACTGGATCCACTTCCCAGTATAAAAAATCGAGGGGTGGTGACCAGTGCCCAGTTCTCTCGACTATTTATGTTTTGACCAGATTTCTGGGTATTCTACTGTTTCATATTTTTGTGTAGTGATCGTTGGAGTGTGGTCGGTATTCGGACATTAGGCAATCTACATGCTACATCTGGCCACAGTCAGCAAACTACTACAACACTAGCTAGTGGCGAAGATGAGGGCCTTGGTAATGGGGCAAACCAAAGCGTTGGGAGCGTTTCACTCTGGTGGAACGCGTTGGAGAGCGTCGCGTAGGCGAGCACTTAGCTAAAGCACCCCAGGCAGCGAAGTGCGTTTGGAGAAGCTTTACGAGACACCCTTCTGAGAATTGTTCGTCAGGAAGTCCATGTCCGGTCAAAGGTCGTCTAGGAGAGGTTCGAGCTGTAGAGAGCCTCGTGGATGTTAAGTGCAAGCGCCTACCTTTCTCCGTGAAAGAGATGCTTCAGTCTGGATCGTGAACGCATGGTTCGCAATCGTGGATGTTCTGTTCGTGATCGTGAGCGCCTAGCTCGTGATCGTGAATGGTGGGAACGTCCTGAGTGCCTTGCTTGCGATCGTGAGCGTTGGACTCATGACCGAAAACGTCTTACTCATGATCGTGATCGTCGACTGTGTAAACGTGAGCGTCACCCTTGTGAGCATCACCTTCGTGAACGTGAACGCCACCCTCGTGAGCGTGAGCGTCACCCTTGTAGTCGAGATCGTCGAGATCGAGAATGCAGGCATCCAGATCTAGACCTAGAGCGTCTAGCTCGTGATCGTGAGTTTTTAGCTCGGGAGATAGAACGCCTTCTAGAAGAAGTGCACCAAGACCAGGATAACCTGCGATCTCAAGAGCGTGATGCTCTAGGGTTAGAACACCTTTGCGGGGAAGAGCACTGAGATCATGATGAACTGCGATTTCTCAGATGATCTTCGGATCGTCGCGAACGACGACCTGAAGAAGATCGTCCCGATAAACAAGATGGAGAGTCTTGTCCTTGCAATCAGCTAGCAGATGGAACGCTGGCAAGTTGAAAATCATCAGTGTCTGCAGCAGGCATGAGGTTAGCATGTGCGCTAGAACCATTCCTGTGGAGAGAAACAAAGGGCTGCAGGTTTGAAGACGATGTCCCTGGATGGCAAGCAGGCTCGTTGTCAAGAGGAGGGCGTTGGAGGGGCAAACGTGAGCGATCATCTCGTCCACACGTGGAAGGGCCAATACAGGGCGAAAGATGGACCTCACATACGTTCAGAGCCAAAGATGCAAAGGGTTCTTCCTAGTGCCACGCTGAAGGAATTGCAGCTGCGCTTCCTTTGAAGGGACTCAGCAACCCCCAGAGACCGCCATGCCTGTAACATATCTGCAAGGGAAAAAGGTTCCCCGGCCACTGGAGGAGAGGGTGCTCCACTAGGGGAAGCAACAACGCCCCCAGTACCCCGAGGTTGCCATGGAGTTACACAGTCTGTGCTCCGACTCGATCGTCCCCCGGGAGGAAGACAAGCAAGGAGGAGCTTCAGGAAGACATTTAGGGGTGCGCGAAGAAGAGGTTGCTTCAGGAAGACATTTAGGGGTGGGCGAAGAAGAGGCTCGTGGTCTCTTCGCCCCAGGGGGAGAAAGATCACTCTTAGCCGCCTTCTTCCTGAGAGGACAAAAGTTTTCCAACTGGAAGGCAGGGCACTCCCTACACACGTCACAGGGCGAGCCTGCTCACAACGACGGCCCAGACAGGTTGGACACAAGGGGTGAGGGTCGGTCTCAACTGACGACATGAAGGTACCACTATAGGCACCCAGGCGACCAGGACAGGTTCGCATGGGAGTGCCAAAGAAGAAGCGCTGTCACACCTAAAAGAGAAAAATTAATTTTTAAAATTAAAATTAATTTTCGAACACTTACTTATATAACTTAATTCAGCCAACAAAGATTTGATCGGCTGAATTCAGTTATACAGGATAAATGTGAGACAAATGAATTTTTAAATTCAAAATTAATTTTCAAACACTTACCTGTATAACTTAATTCAGCCGATAACATCTGTGTCGGCTGAATTAAGTTATACAGGATAAGTGTGAGACAAATCAATAATCATAAACAGTGTCAATGGCTAAGCCTTAAGGAGGAGAGAGAGGAGACGTCCAGTCTCCACAAGCCAAAAGAAAAAAGTAATGTAGTTCACCTTTGTGTGAGTAAATGTAGGTGGATGGGTACCCCACACCCTTTCAGTCTAATGGCTACCTTCCAGCTCTGCCGAAACTATATATCCACATAAATAACGTAAGGTTTGCTAGTATGGGAACAAATGGTTTTTTAGTGAGTCAGCGGGGGACGGTGCTTCCCCACTACCGACAGTTATCTACCGATCAGTTTACACCTTGTTACAAATTGTAATGGCAATGTACTCCAGCTTTACTCTAATTTATCCTATGTACAGGATGAGGGTTTGTATATGTACCAGAACTAGTAAAAATTAAAAGGCCCACCATAAAGTAGCTCACTATACAGAAACAGAAAATTAATTTCATCACCTTTGGCTGTCCATTCATTTCCCATGCTCTTAATAATCTCCTGTTACTTTTCTGTATTTGTTTGAAGGCTTTCAGCGTGGCATGACAACACTGAAAATTAAGATACAACTGAAGTTACACTTCGTATTAGTTCAGGATACAGTATATTTATTACATCACATACCTATAACTTTTTTTTTTTTTTATAAAATCCAGGATAACTATTTTGGTATAATAATAAAATCTTTCTTCATGACTCCTACATAAAATATCCTATATGAAAGACCAGAAAAATATTCCCAAAGAAGAGGATCAGGAAAACAAAGGGCTTGTTTACCATCCTAAGCTACACCTTGGATCATTAAAAACCACAGGTATAAATAAATCTTGACCAAGGTAACACAACAGTTTTCATTCAAGTTGCAGATTTTGATATGACTTTTTTAATTAACCTTATATATCAATTTTTCTACCTTTCTTAATCTCCTATATTACATACAGTAATCACATTTCACTATTTATATAACCTTATTATGGGGTAATATTCATTGTTTCATTTTGGCATAGAATAAAGGATGATGAGAGCTTTCATAACTACTAACACATCTTTGTATAACCATACCTGGGCTGCAGCTTTCCCTTTACCCATTTTGAGGTCACTTCGAACCACCAATACCAGCTTTGTTTCTCCTGTTCCTTCAGCTAAAAATCCATCCTGAAAGGGACAAAATATGATTAGCACTGACTGGTGATTTGCAGCACTTTAACTCAGTCATACCAAAGTAACTTTCACCATCAAGATGATAAAGAACCACAATATAATTGTCAAATGATAATTGAAGTAAGACTTAACATTTTAGACTAATTAGCTGAAAGCATAGATGTGAACCTACAATCAATCAAGTACTTAATTGTTCATGTGAGAATTAATTAATCTTTCAAATTGAAAACAGGAATAGCATACGTCCTCAACATCGTTAGAGCATCCATTAAATTATTAACAATATAGTTAAATAATTTCTACTTTTTCTGAGACTTATGGGACTCTAGGTTAGGTCACGGCACAGCTCATATGCCAACACGATTGCCATGGCCTCACCCAAGCGATAACCTGCTCATGTGTGTGCCCATCCAAGCAATAACCTACTCATGTGCGTAGCCACCCAAGCAATAACCTGCTCATGTGTGTGCCCATCCAAGCGATAACCTACTCATGTGCGTACCCACCCAACCAATAACCTGCTCATGTGTGTGCCCACCCTAGCCTATCTCCGTGAAATGTCTACAACCTGTTCCTGAGGAAGAGGCCCTGCCATAGTCGTGCACCCCAGACAGCTTAGACAGGTCTACCAAGTTCAGAAAAGGTACTGTACTTAATGTGAGAGAATAGGGCACACAATGAAGGAGCGCCAAAGGTGCCTGGACTTGTGCTTACACAATTGCTCAGATAGCCAGTATATCGCAGTGTGTGGGCAACAAACACCCCCTAGGTATAGGTCACCCATCTAGAAGTCGGCTACTGCTCGCAGTTCTTTGAGGGAAACTACTGCAGTGCAAACTACTCTTAAGTGGAGGACAATACCTGGTAGAACTACCCAGACCCTGCCCATCCTGCTCTGGTTCAGCCAGTAGCAGGGAGAGCTGAAGAGGTAATGAGTCCATCTTCTTCTCAAGCAGTTGAGAAGAGTAAGAAGTCAAAGGCCAGGAAGTCCGCTGGTCCCGAGGTGTACCTAGGGTGTTAAACACCAGGCCTTCATTGTAGAAGATGGGGCTACATGGAAGGAGGGTGTAAGTGCTATGACGCTTACTCCTTGTAGTCCAATGGCAGCTGCCTCAGAAATCTTTATTTCCATGGTTACCCCTCAACCTGAAAAGGTCACAGTGCAGCCAATGACTCTTTCAGACTGGCCAGTCATAAACTGATTGATTTAAACTTTTCAGGCATCCTGACATCTAAGGTCATTGACGCCGATATCCTTTATTCTATATAAAAAATACAGTAAAGAAAATTCAATTAAAACCATAAAAGTTGAATGTCATTATAGAAGTTAAATAGTTTTCAGAAGACCTGCTTCTGAAATAAATATAAAAATGCCACTCGTATAATAGGACACATCATGTCCAAGAATCTTGGCAAGGATGAATCTGCCATCCTCACCTCGAGCCTCAAACAGATATCTATTTCTTAAGTAATTATAATTGGGGCATTCAATCAACAAATGCCTCACTTTTAAAAGTACTAAACAGTCGTCGCAATACGGTTGGTGTTGGCCCTTCAGCAGAAACTCATGAGTCAACCGAGTGTGACCAATTGAGAGCCGATAAAGAGACGTCTCCCATTTTCGGGACATCATATCATACCTCCAAAGAGATATGACATTTGTTACTTCTCTCAATTTATTGCCATCTAGACTATCCCAGTGCTGTTGCCATTTATTGCAAAACAATTTCTTGATGTTAGGTAGGAAATCATTACAGGGAATGGGATACCTCCTTGGCAACAACTCGGATGCAGCATTCTTCGCCAGTGAATCTGCCTTCTCATTCCCAGACACACCTACAAAAGCAAACCATTATACCTCTCAGTCCAATAATAAAAAGCCATTCTAAAATCTTTAAAACTAGGGGGCTACTAGAATTAAAAACTTCTAAAGCTTGAAGGACACTCCTTGCATCACTAAAAATGGTTAAATTACCCTCCTTTTCCAATGCTATTTTCTCAATAGCGGTTAGTATGCCATACAGTTCAGCAGTAAATATGGAAGCTGTTAGAGGAACTGCACCTCTACAATTAAAACCATTACTATGTACTCCAAATCCAACCCCAGCATCAGATTTGGAGCCATCAGTATATATAAAAGTCGATCTCCTATGTTCTACATGTTCCATAAAATGAGACCTGGATTCTAAGTCAGTCATATTCTTCTTAACTCAATAAAGTATTTACAAAAAGATACCTTTGGTAATTTCCATGAAGGCATTGATGATACCTTAAATGGAAGCACCTTAATTCTAATTATATCAAGACTGTTTAATAATTGTTTCACCCGAAAGCCATAAGGTTGAGGAGATTTTGGGTGCAACTCAAAGTATGTTGAGTGCCTTACAAGGCTTGCAGTCTGAAAGGCTAAAGAATTAGGGAGTCTTTGCAATCAAAACCAATACCGAAAAACAGAAGACATTGGGTAAAGGTCTAGAGGTAACTCTCCAGCATCAACAAGGAGACTTGGGATAGGTGAGGTTCTAAACGCTCCTGTGGGCAATCTAATACCAGCATGATGTATTGAATCTAATATCTTTAACCGGCTTGGGGTGACTGAGGAGTATATTTCACATCCATAATTAATTTTGGAAAAATGTTATTTTCATTAGTAAAATAAATTTTTGAATATACTTACCCGATGATCATGTAGCTGTCTACTCTGTTGCCCGACAGAAATCTACGGTCAGGATACGCCAGCGATCGCTATACAGGTGGGGGTGTACACAACAGCGCCATCTGTGAGTAGGTACTCAAGTACTTCTTGTCAACAAGAACTCAATTTTCTCCTCGGTCCACTGGTTCTCTATGGGGAGGAAGGGCGGGTCCTTAAATTCATGATCATCGGGTAAGTATATTCAAAAATTTATTTTACTAATGAAAATAACATTTTTCAATATTAATCTTACCCGATGATCATGTAGCTGATTCACACCCAGGGTGGTGGGTGGAGACCAGCATACATGTTAACAAAGAAGCTAAGTATCCCGTATCTTATTTTAGCCGTTATTCAAAATAACAAACATAAAATAAATAAGTACCTGGTAAGGAAGTCGACTTGAACCATTACTCTGCCTTTTTAAGTACGTCTTCCTTACTGAGCCTAGCGATCCTCTTAGGATGCTGAGCGACTCCTAGGTGCTGAAGTATGAAGGGCTGCAACCCATACTAAAGGACCTCATCACAACCTCTAATCTAGGCGCTTCTCAAGAAAGAATTTGACCACCCGCCAAATCAACCAGGATGCGGAAGGCTTCTTAGCCTTCCGGACAACCCAGAAATATTTCAAGAGAAAGATTAAAAAGGTTCTGGAATTAGGGAATTGTAGTGGTGGAGCCCCCACCACTACTGCACTCGTTGCTACGAATGGTCCCAGAGTGTAGCAGTTCTCGTAAAGAGACTGGACATTCTTAAGATAAAAGACGCGAACACTGATTAGCTTTTCCAAAAGGTTGCGTCGAAAATATTTTGCAGAGATCTATTTTATTAAAAGGTCACGGAAGTTGTGATAGCTCTAACTTCGTGTGTCCTTACCTTCAGCCAAGCTTGGTCTTCCTCATTCAGAAGGGAATGAGCTTCTCGTATTAACAGTCTGAAAATAATAGGATAAAGAATTCTCTTACATAGGCAAAGATGAATTCTTAACTGAACACCATAAAGCTTCAGACGGGCCTCGTAAAGGTTTTTAAAATAGAACTTAAGAGCTCTACAGGACATAATACTCTTTCTAGTTCATTTCCAACCATATCGATAAGTTTGGAATAACGAACGATATTGGTCAAGGCCGAGAAGGCAGCTCGTGTTTGGCTAGAAAACCAAGATGTAGAACATGTAGCCGTTTCGGATGAAAATCCGATGTTCTTGCTGAAGGCATGAATCTCACTGACTCTTTTAGCTGGTAAAGCATATCAGGAAAAGAGTCTTAAAGGTGAGATCTTTCAGGGAGGCTGATTGAAGTGGTTCGAACCTGTCTAACATAAGGAATCTTAGAACCACGTCTAAATTCCAACCAGGTGTAACCAAACTACGCTCCTTCGTGGTCTCAAAAGACTTAAGGAGGTCCTGTAGATCTTTATTGTTAAAAAGATCTAAGCCTCTGTGACGGAAGACTGATGCCAACATGCTTCTGTAACCCTTGAAAGTGGGAGCTGAAAGAGATCGCTCTTTTCTCAGATATAAGAGGAAGTCAGCTATTTGAGTTACAGAGGTACTGGTCGAGGATACGGATACTGACTTGCACCAGTTTAGGAAGATTCCCCACTTCGATTGGTAGACTCTAAGGGTGGATGTTCTCCTTGCTCTAACAATCACTCTGGTTGCCTCCTTCGAAAAACCTCTAGTTCTCGAGAGTCTTTCGATACTCTGAAGGCAGTGAGACGAAGAGCGTGGAGGCCTAGGAGTACCTTCTTACGCGTGGCAGACGTAGCAGGTCCACCCTTAGGGGAAGAGTTCTGGGAACGTCTACTAGCCATCGAAGTACCTCGGTAAGTTATTCTCTCGCGGGCCAGAGGGAAGCAACTAGTGTCAACTTTGTCCCAACGTGAGAGGCGAACTTCTGCAGTACCTTGTTGACAATCTAGAACGGAGGGAATGCATATAGATCTAGATGAGACTAATCTAGTAGAAAGGCATCTAAAAGAACCACTGCTGGGTCCGGGATAGGTGAGCAAAGTATTGAGAGCCTCTTGGACATCGAGGTTGCGAAGAGATCTATGGTTGGCTGGCCCCAGGTGACCCAAAGTCTCTTGCATACATCTCTGTGGAGGGTCCAATATGTTGGAATTATTGTCCCTTCCTACTGAGACAAACTGCTAAGACATTCAAGTTGCCTTGGAAGAAATTTGCTACTAGTGAAAAGTCTAGACCTGTTGAACAGGAGAGGAGGTCACTAGCGAACTCGCACCATGTCAGAGAGTAGGTCCCTCCTTGCTAGGAGATGAACATCAAAGCAGGGAGTTGTCCGTGTTGACCTCCATTACTTTGTCTTGAAGGAGAGACCTGAAGCTTTTCCAGGTCAGACGTACTGCCAGAAGCTTCTTGCAGTTAAAATGCATTGTCCTTTGACGCGAGTTCCATAATCCCGAGCATTCCCTACCGCCTAAGGTCGCACCCCAGCCTACGTCCGATGCGTCTGAGAAGAGAACGTGGTTGGGAGTCTGAACAGTCAGGGGAAGACCCTATAAAAGGTTGATAAAGTCCTTTCCTCAGGTTAGACCAGACTTATCTTCCGGAAACCGGGATCGAGACCGCTTCTAGCGTCTTGTCCTTTTCCAGTGAAGAGCTAGATGAAACCGAAGAGGACGGAGGTGTAGTCTTCCAAGTGACACCAATTGCACCACGGATGACAGTGTCCTAACCAGACTCATCCACAGCCTGACAGGGCCGTATTCCTTCTTCAGCATCTTCTGGATGGATAGCAGGGCTGGGGATTGATCTTCTTGTTCAGCCATGTCCTCATCAGAGGGTTCCTCATCCGAAACTGATGAGGAAACGGCAACGGAGTGGGCAACGTCTGACTCGCTGAATCCGGTCGCACTGGTGGATGCGTGACGGAGCCGGACACAAGATCATGGTACTGCTGCACAGTCTGTGAACTGTCAACCATGGGGAAGCGAGGAAGTACAGCGACAACCCGAAACTGTCTAGACTGTCTGGGTAGTACAGACAACCCCTTATCGGGTTGCTGAGGTTGCCGCACTGCGTCACAACAAGTCACCTCTGCTGGTTGTTGAACGTCTTCCCAGTGACACACTGAACGTCCACAACCACCTCCGAGAGTAGCATAACATCAACGTGCGACTGGCAACCCACACTGGGTCGCACCGGTGGAGGAACCATCTCAACTGGCGGACGTGAGTAGGATACCTCAGCGTCAACAGGGCGTACAACCAACCGGTAGGAAGGTCGTTGGCAAGAAGGGTCTTCTCCGTAAAAAATCCTCTATCAAGGACTAAGCTTGGACTGCATGTCTTGCAACAAAGCCCAAGGTCTATGGGAGCAGGTGTGGCAACAGACGGGGTTAGCGACTGAAGCGGAACCATTTACCCTCCCTGGAAGCATGTTATGCTTAAATAAAAGTCCATAGGAGGCTAAGCAGCTTAAGGCTCCTCTCCAAATGACAGAGTCCTCAAGGGAATATCAGAAGGAGGGAGAACAGCACTTTCTCATCTACAGGAACCATATCCGAGAAAAGCTAGGTTCTCTCAGTGAGGGTTTCACTGGTGCAAAAGCAGCAGACCAGAAGGCAACGTTATGAAACTGCTTGACAGTCTGTGAACTGTCAAAAACTGAACTGTCAACCACAACAGGAGCGTGAGGACATACAGCACTGGTGTATAAGTAGCAGACCAGAAGGCAACGTCATGTAACTGTTTGACAGCCTGTGAGTTGGCAACAACCAAAGTTGTGTGGGGAAGCCTCAACTCCTGACTGACTAGTTTGCTGCGGGCGAGTGGCGGTAACCACAGTGTGTTGCGGAGGCTGACACACCGTGTCAAAACACGGCAGCTTGTGGTAGCTCACGCACGGCAACGGAGTGCTCTGTGTGTGGGAGTCATCATACATCTGGCAGGGTTGACTGTGCATGGGTGGAGGAGCTCTCACAACAAGAGTGTGAGAGCAGGAAGCCATGCCGGGCGCACAACCGTGGGAGGTGTAGGCCCACGGGTGCATCGTCAACCTTCTCCGCAGTCGGAGAGTGGGAGCTGGCAACAACAAAAGCAGAGTGCTGGTGCGTGGGAGGGGCTGCGGTGGGTTGAGGAGCATGCGGTATGGTATGCGGAGCATGCTGTAAGGTATGCGGCTCATGCTGCATGGTATGCGGAGCATGCTGTAAGGTATGCAGAGCATGCTGCATGGGCTGCGGAGAATGCCGCATAGAGCTGGAACCCGGCAGCTCTACAGAACCTACCCACTGCTGATGCGGTAGCTCACGCATGTTAGCAGATGGTGCAGCAAGAACATGCGTCTGGCAGGGTGGACTGCGCATCGGTGGTGGAGCTCTCACAGGTGGAGTGTGGGAGCAGGCAGCCGCAGTATCTGCTGAGCGCACAGCCTCGGCGGGTTGTAGGTTAACAGGTGCATTGTCAACCTTCCAGCACGATACTCCTGCATGAAGGAGCAAGCTGAGACTGTATAGTCTGCAGCATGGACCACTAGGGTCTATGAAAGACAACAACAAACGGAGCTACTGTCCGTTGTGACTGAGGGTCTAAAACAGCTGGTGCGGCAACAGACGGAGTTACTGCCTGTTGCGGTAAACTCCTGTTGCGGTACCACCTTGCCTCTCTTGGGAGGTGTGCAGTTGTCGTACTGCAGCGAGTCCGAACTGACCCAGTGGCTACACCTAGGCCGTTGGACTTGCGCGGAAGGGACCGACTTGCACTTAAAAGCTGCAAGATTTGGTCCATGGTTTCTGCGAGAAACCTCTTCCGCAGACGAGGAATAAATGGGCTCTCTCGTCTTTGTGTGGGTGGGGTGATCACGTCGGCAACGTGTGTAGATACACCCGAAACCACGGAGGGAAACGTTTGTTCGTCGATCAAGACCTGTGGAACCCATAAGTCCTTCGACATTACTTCTCCCCTGGGCTTGGGAGCTTGTAAGAGGTATCGGACAAGGTGAACAACTGGCACGAACAAACGAACCCTCGAACGCAACACTGTAACACTTTGCGCATATCACTTTATCACTTTTGATTTTCTGTTTGCACTAATTTCACTGAAATCAAAACTTTAAGTGGTTTGTACCTGAAACACGCAATCCTATCCTTCATTAAAAGGAAGTAATTGCGAAAACAGTTTTACAATGTAACAGAAAAACATAATGAAAGATAAAGAATTCAGTGGCTGGAAAGAGACTAAACACTAGATCAAATAAACTACGTTTAAAATCTCTCACCGCATAAAGCCTGGGAACAAGAATAAAACTCTAGAAACGTTTTACCTTCTTCCCCTATAGCGACTAGGGAGAAGAGTAAAAAACGAGAACAACGTTACCCGCTTGAACGAAACGTTTATCCTCCTCTCTCTCCCTCCGTCTCTATCTCTCTCTCTCTCTCTCTCTTGACTTAGAACCTGAGAGATGAGCCCAATTATATATCGTTAAAACATATTATTTGTTAAAGGAAAAAAACTGAAAGGTTTCCCAAATAAAAAGTTCCTTTATTAGAATTAAAACCATTTAAGCTAAGAAAGAATGAACGAAACGCTAGAATCGGTTTACTCTTACTGCAACGTGAAACCGTGAAATACTCTCTCTCTATCGTAACGATAGAGCGCAAGTTGAACGTTCTGAACGTCAACAACTGCGGAGACTAAACTAAACGTTAGTTCAACTTTGAAAACAGTACGAGACTATCAAAGAAATTCTTCCAAAAACATTAAAATTAAAATAGCATAAATTCTTAACAGGAAAAACAATATGACGGGCTCAATGTTAATTAACTTCGGTTCCAAGTAAGGACCGCCTATTATTAGGAAAGGTCGCATATAAACAAACATAAAAATTAATTTTTATAAGTTTAAAATAAATGGAAAGTTAATCGAAGAGGCCTATAAATGGCGGAGAGATATAAAATAAATCTATAACTTTGTTAAGCAAAATTACCAAAAACCTAAACACACTTCCGTCTAAGGGAAGGGTGGGTCATTAAAAGTGAAAGAGAGTCTATACTCTCTTCGACACCAACACTTCCGTCTAAGGGAAGGGTCGGCCATTTAAAAGTGAAAGAGAGTCCATACTCTCTTCGTCACCATAATAAAATCTATCCAAAACGAGTTCAAGTTTTGAAATGAAGATAAAACCCCTGCATAGCGAAAGCTCAAAACTGGAATAGTGTACTTCACCAAAAAGTTGTGAAAACAAATCCAGTTAGGGACGGCGTATTAGTAGGTCTTGCCGGTGGCACGACAGAGGAAAAATTGAGTTCTTGTTGACAAGAAGTACTTGAGTACCTACTCACAGATGGCGCTGTTGTGTACACCCCCACCTGTATAGCGATCGCTGGCGTATCCCGACCGTAGATTTCTGTCGGGCAACAGAGTTGACAGCTACATGATCATCGGGTAAGATTAATATTGAAAAATCAGGGCCTTGTATAATTTGAAAATAGTATTGCGGTCTGCCCCCATGATGTATGGGACAATACTTTTAAAATACTGTATTCAGAGCCTCGAGACATTTAGCTTTTAATGCTTTTAAGTAAGAAACCCATGTAAGCCTACAATCAAATATCAAACATGAGAAATTGGTAGATAATTTGTATTTTTACTAACTATACAAACCTTAGCTATTTAACAGGGATATTACTTTCGGCGTAGCTGAAATATTGAGCCATTAAAGTTTAGCGAGGGTTAACTACCCACACCACTAATTAGATGGGGGGTAGGAGAGGGGGGTTGCTTGCTACTGCTCCCACTCACACACCTGTGATTTAGCTCACTTTGCTTGGAGGTAGGACTTCAAGGGGGATAGGGCTGGCGGACCAGTTTGTATAAATAGCTAAGGTTTGTATAGTTAGGAAAAATACAAATTATCTACGAATTTATCATTTGTTCCGTAACTGGAATACAAACCACGCTATTTATTAGGGAAGACTCACCCATTAGGAAGGGTGGACGTCCCTGCCAATCTGGCTTTTGGCTTTACCCGGGGGCTCCTTATCTGAGTATGTCAGTATTAAAAAATAAAGAGTCCCTGCACCTTGCTAAAACCTTGGGTCCGCAGCCTATGCAAGCTGTGTGTTGAGATATATAGAAGTGTGACCATCCAGGTAAAGTTATTCCGAGTCTTTTAGAAGGAAAAACTGTTGTAACCAAGACTTTCCCAATACCACCTCACTAGGGTATGGGGACGCAACAGTATTAGTTTTAATACTAGGTACACAAGAGAGCATGGTTTACCTGCAGTGGTTGAGGTCAGCTATGCAGAGAACCCAGGATGATGCTTTCCCCAAGAGAGGGGAGGATGAAGAAAAGAATAAGAGCCAGTCAAACCTTTTCATTCACGCAGACTAAAACCAGGTAACAATGCCCTCAACCTTCTGCTACTTGTCCAATAAGGAGCTTGAGATCTTAAACCAGCTGTTGTGCAGCCACCACTAGACCGATAGAAAACGTATCGAGTCTCCTGTGAGTCACGTCTTGCAGGTAGTGGGATGTGAACGTAGTTTGATGTTTCCACACCCAAGCCTGAAGAACCTGCGTCACCGAGAAGTTTCTCTTTAATGCCAGGGACGTAGCTACGCCCCTGACATCATGAGCTCTGAGGCGACGTGAAGGAGGGTCTGGATTCAATGCATGGTCTATAACCTTGCAGATCCATGCTGATATTGTGTTCTTGGTGACCTTCCTCTTGGTCCTTCCTGTGCTGACAAAGAGTGCAGGCACATGAGGACGGGCTGCGGCTGCTCTCTTAAGGTACAGCCTCAAACTCCTCACTGGGCATAGTAAGAGATGATCAGGGTTATCTGTTACAGAACGAAGACTCGAAATCCGGAAGGAGTCGAATCGTGGATCCGCTACTCCCGGGTTCTGAGTCTTGGCAATAAACTCGGGGACGAAGCTGAACGTTACCTCTCCCCATCCCCTTGAATGGGCGATGTTGTATGAGAGACCATGAAGTTCACCGACTCGTCTGGCCGAAGCCAAGCTAGCAGGAACACCGTCTTCCAAGTTAGGTGGCGATCTGTTGCCTGGCATAATGGTTCCTAGGGAGGTCTCTTAAGAGACCTGAGAACTCGAACCATGTACCATGGGCGAGGTCTCACTTCAAACTGAGGACAGATAAGTTCATAACTTCGTATGAGTAAGGAAAGTTCTAGCGATGAAGAAATGTCCATTCCTTTCAGTCTAAAGGCGAGGCTTAAGACTGAGCGATAGCCTTTTACCGCCGAGACTGACAGGCGCATTTCTTCACGCAAATATACGAGGAACTCCGCTATTACTGGAATAGTGGCATCGAGAGGAGAGATACCCCTTCCATGACACCAAACACAGAAGACTTTCCACTTTGCCTGGTAGACTGCTGCTGATGACTCTTCCAGGTGTTCAGACATCCTGATCGCAACTTGTTGCAAAAATCCTCTCTGAGAGAGGAGATGCTGGATAACCTCCAGGCGTGAAGTCGTAGTGAAGCTCCGCCTTTCTGGAATATGTTGGCATGTGGTTGTACGAGGAGATCGTGTCGTGGAGGGAGTTCTCTTGGTGGCTCCATCAGGAGTTGCAGAAGGTCCGGAAACCATTCTGCGCAATGCCATAGCAGAGCTATGAGGGTCATTGAAAGGTTGACTGATGTTCTGGTCTTGTTGAGTAACCTCCTCATCAGACAGAACGGGGGAAAGGCGTAAACGTCGATGATGTCCCACCGTTGTTGAAATGCATCTTGCCAGAGAGCCTTGGGGTCTGGGACTGGGAAACAATACAACGGGAGCCTAAGTTCAGGGCTGTTGCGAAGAGGTCCACTGTCAGAGAACCCCACAGAGTCAGGACTGTGTTGGCTACTAGATGATCCAAAGACCACTCGGTACTCACTATCTGAGATGCTCTGCTCAGGTTGTCGGCGAGCACATTCCTTTTGCCGGGAATGAAGCATGCCAATGGTATAGAGTGGATCTCGGCCCATCTCAGTATCTCTACTGCTAGATGGGATAGGTGCTGCAAAAAAGTACCTCCTTGCTTGTTGATGTAAGCCACTACTGTGGTGTTGTCGCTCATCACCACCACTGAGTGGCCCGCCAGGAACTGTTGAAGGGCCAGAAAGACGGCCTTAATCCCTAGGAGATTTATGTGGAGGTACTCTTCTGACTCTGACCAGAGGCCTGAGGTTGTGTGGTGCAGCATGTGGGTCCCCCACCCTTTTTTTGAAGCGTCTGAGAACAGCATCAAATCCAGGGGGAGGACAAGAAGATCCACTTCCTGTCGTAGATTCTCGTCTGCCACCCACCAATCGAGGTCCGTCAGTTCAGCTGATCCCATGGGGATCAGGATGTCCGGGGAATCGAGAGTCTGATTCCACCGGGACTTGAGTCGCCACTGGAGGGATCTCATCCTGAGGCAACCATTGGGAACTAGACGGGCCAGTGATGAAAGGTGACCGAGGAGACGTAACCACGATTGGGCTGGAAGTTCTTCTCGTCTGAGGAAGGGTCTTGCGACCTTCCTCAGCCTTGCTATTCTGTCGTCTGATGGGAAGGCTTTGTGGAGATTGGTGTCTATTATCATGCCTAGGTATACCAGTCTCTGTGTAGGAAGCAGGGATGACTTCTCAAGATTTACCATGATCCCCAGACCTTGGCAAAGTCTCAGAAGTTTGTCTCGGTGTTGAAGAAGGGTTGACACCGAGTCTGCTAGGATTAGCCAGTCATCCAGATAGCGGAGGAGACGGATGCCAATCCTGTGTGCCCAAGATGACACTAGGGCAAACACTCTGGTGAAAACTTGAGGCGCTGTGGAAAGACCGACGCACAGCACCTTGAACCGGTAATTCCTGTTGTCTAAACTGAATCTTAAGTACTTACTTGAAGATAGATGGACAGGGATCCAGAAGTACGCGTCCTTTAAGTTCAGTGTACACATGAAGTCATGTGGTCTTCCCGCTAGTTTTACTGTGTCTGCCGTCTCCATGCTGAACGGAGTTTGCTTGACAAACTTGTTCAGGGCTGAAAGGTCGATGACTGGTCTTACAAGAAAGAGTCGACTGAAGAAGCCTGGGGAGCCGTCGAGGACCTCCTGGAGAGCGCCCTTCTTCAACAGGGTCTGGACTTCTACCCAAAGGGCCGGCACTTTTGCTGATCCCATGGCAAAGGAGTCTATCGACACTGGATTCCTGGTCAGGGGAGGGAGAGATGTTATGAACGGGATGCGATACCCTAGACGAATCACGGAGATTGTCCAGGGTTCGGCCCTGAGTTGCTTCCACCTGTCCGAGCAACTTTGTAGGTATCCCCTCACTGGTGGAGAAGCAGGGGGAGTGCCTATCCTAGCGTTTGCGGCCTTGGTTGCTCCCTCTAGGATTCTTCCCTCCCTTGGAGGACTTAGTGCTTTTCCTGTCCTTGGCAGGAAAGGGCTTCTTAGACACCATTGTCTTCGCTGCTGACTTGGTCAACGTGGTCTTGGTTGGACAGGGCTGCTGAGGAGCTAGTGGTTTATAGGGCTTGAATGTCAAAGCCCTATGGAGGAGGGAGTCCTGATTGGACTTCCTCCATCTCTCAGCAGCATGTTCCACATCCTTAGGGTCAAACAGGTGGGCTCCCTCTAGAGAGGAATGGCTGAGCCTAGCTATCTCAACATTGGGGACTTGTTGGTGTACTGTAATCTCTCAAACACTGCGTCTCGACGTTTCAAGATGGTATTCGCCCACAAGTTCGAATCTTGGTGGGCGAGAAACTCGATTGTGCGAGTACCCGAGAGAAGGAGTCTCCATTGCCTTCCTGGTACGTTCCTTGGAGAAATCCTCTGTTTGCACCAGGATTCCCAAAGTACCTAACCAGATATCAAGCCACGAAGTAGCCTGCATATCATACTTCGTGACCTTTTGCTGATTAAGGATCTCGGCCACCGAAAACGAGACCTGCCGGCTGGAAAGTCTCTCTAGAGAGACTCTCTTAGTGAGCTCTTCCAAAGAATGGTGGAGAGGAAGAGCTGGACTAGGCTCCTCCAGGATCTTGAAGTACCTCCTCTGTTGGACAAGAGGATGTGGGAGGAGCTTGTTGGTAGAGCCGGAACGTTGGGAGGAGGCATACTCTGAGAGCTGTAGGGCGATCTTAGCCCTTGCACCCTTTAACCCTTGACCCCAAGACTGCACTGGTCTTTGAGGGCTTCTGGGTGCCAAAGACAAGGTCTACAACTGTGTACTAGCCCTCCCGAGGAGGGATCTCTGGGTCGGTAAACCCGTTGACAACCCTTATAAGAATCGGGACCTGCCAGAATGCATGTTCTGACTCTTTTTGCTGTCCTTCCGACGTCGGACTTGTAGCGAAGTCTCCATCTTCCAACCCCGAGAGCTCTTCCCGGGGTGGGTCGCGGACATCCCTCAAGTGGCTGGCTGTCTCCGTTTTGGTAGTCCTCGTGGAGGACTTTGGCAAAGTCTTGGAATCTTTAGGCTCCTTCTGAGGAAGGAGGTAGGACTCCAACATTGAAGGCCTAGATGTCGTGTCCTTCCTGATCTCTGATAGGGAACGCTCTGTGAGAGAGGAGGCCTCCTCTGACGGTGGAATGGAGGAGGTTCTTTCCCCACGCAACTCCATTGGCAAAGGTGAGATGGGAGAGTATCCCAGGGAAGATACAGGGGGACTAGCCTTGATGGCCTGATCGGAGTCAGTTTTACCCTCAAGGAAATGACCACATCAGACCACTCTTTTCCTCTTCAGGGGGGTGGAAGAAGCCATGATTCTGTGTAGAGAGTCTGGAGCTATAGGCTGCTCCGATGAGCAGCCAGACAGGGCAGGATTGAAGGCTTGTGCTACAGCTCTGACTAAGGCACTGAACCATGGCTGCTGACAGACCGATACGTACACTGTCAGGCAGATCCCCTGAAGAGAAAGGGACCGAAGGTTCCCAGTGAGGAGTTTCCTTTAAAGTTGGGTCCGCCTTAGAAGAAGGCAGTTTGGGGATCCTGAACCCTTCTGCAGAAGCCTGTTCCCCTTTTCCCGATGGGCGTGCTGAAAGGCGTTTGCGGGAAGGGGAGTGAAGCAATGGTGACCTGACCGAGTGCAGTTCCTTTACTTGCGTTAGTGAGCGCTGGCGCATGGGCGAGTATTGGCGCGCGCATGGGGGAGAGTGCTGGGGCGTGGGCGCAGGCAAGAGCTGGCACGCATGCACGGGCAAGAGCTAGCGCGCAAGTGAGAACTGGCGCGTGGGCGAGAGCTGGCTGGCGCGTGCGAACGAATGGTGGCGCGCGGGTGACAGCTGGCTCGCTGGCGAGCGTTGGCGCGCACGTGGGCGAGTGTCGGCAGCACACGACCTGGTGCGTGCACGTGGGAGAGATCTGGCGAGCAGAAGAGCACTGGCGCTTAGGAGACCACTGGAGCGTGGGTGAGCGCTGGCGCGTGGGCGAGCGCTGGCGCGTAGGAGAGAGATGGCGAATGTGCACGGGAGTGTGCTGGCGCAAGGGATACCTTGCAGGCGAGATTTGGTACGCAGGAGAGATATGGCATATACGTGCGGGCAAGAGATGGCACGCGCGTTTGTAGGCGAACGATGGCACGAAGGAGAGCACTGGTGCGCAGGAGAATGCTGGCGCACAGGAGCTCTATGACGCACAGGAGAGTGTTGACGCACAGGAGAGTGTTGGCGCGCAGGAGAATGCTGGCGCTCAGGAGAGCGCTGGCGTGTAGGCGCATGTTGCAGCTGCCGTCTAAGAGGGCAAGCAGGTGATGGGACGCGCCGAAGCGTTGTAAAGCGCTAACGAGCAGGCTGGTGCTGTAGGGCTGCTGGTGAGCGCTGGTGCACTGCAGGAGGTTGGCGAGCTGAAGGGCAATGGCACGCAGCTGCGCATTTCGGCAGGGCCTCAAGAGGCTTTACCGGGAACAGAAACGATGATGGAAGGTCAGCAGGTCTGTTGGATAGTTGATCAGGAACCGGGATGTGCCCTTTGGGAGGGCGAACATCCACCAATGGAGATCGCGAACGATCTGCAGAGAGGTCCAGGACAGAATTCGGAGGACTAGTAGTAGGTCCAGGCACGGTCAAAGGTCGAGGGCCAGAAGATGACTGCAGCGGAGGCTCCTCTGCAAATGAAGGCTGCAACGACGAAGCAAAAGAGCCGAAGAGGCGCCTTTTCCCCAATGGTGAAGGGAGACCTCTAAGGCAAAGTGGAGGGCGAGCTTTTCAACAAAGACGCCCTCTACGGGCCGTTGGTTCAGCAAGCTGACCATACGCTGCAGCAGTCCTCCGAAGAGGAGTCTCTATGAGTGAACTCCCCCGAGGGAGAGAAACATTCGCAGGAGAGACAGGCATTGGATTTAGCTTCCCCCTTGAAGGATGATCAGGAACAGGGGAAACTAAGTCAGCAGCAACAGCTGGAGAGTCTGGAGGAGCAGAGGAGTCGGACGAGATCATAGGCGACACCTCTAACACCACAACATCGACAAGGGCCAGAGGATCTACCTCTGACGGCGACGATGACTGCTGCACACTAGCACCTCTGTGGATGATTTGTACCAATGCGTCCTTGGAGGGCGGACCCAAGAGCCCGAAAGACGACCAAACCTGCAACAAGGAAGTCAGTGACAAGGCCTCACCCCAGGGGAGAGGTGGGCTGCTTCGCTAGGGGAAGCAACACCATCTCTCGGGGACCGGGGTTGGCCGATATTAAATTGGTCTACGCACTACTTGACGGTCTCTCAGAAGAGACCGAACGGAGGAAGGTCGGGAGACAGAAGAAGAGGCCTTGGGTTTTTCTCTCTTCGAAGGAAAAATATCCCGCTTACAACTTCTTCCGCCGTCGCCCAAACCTTTCCCACTAGGAGGAAGAGTACTCCCTACACTTACTGTAGTTTGGTAATTCTACATAATAGCCCCGCCACTAATAATTTTGATAATATTTTTTCTTCTGACGAATTACTTAGTGCTTTATCTAAAGCTGACCTTTTTCTTGAGGAGGAACAGTATTTTTACCCTATTTGTTAACCTTTCCAATCTTGGGGGACCTCCAGTGGGAAACCGGGCTTTTTGGGTGGGGAATGAATTAAAGAATACATTTTAACATACAAATAATGGCGCATGTAGAATCAGCAATAAACGAGGCCACCAGCTAACCTAAACAAAGTACCTAACCTAACCTAACCTATTAGCCGTATCCTTACCTAGCAGGGGGGCCAGGCCTCGCCCCCTGCGACAACCCCCTTACATATAATTGATAACGCCAAAATACTAGCCCCCGGGGCTAACGTGTTTCTAAACATAGTCCGCTTGCCAGAATATAGGAGCAGTGAAATAATGTTTATTTGGACGCAAAGCAAGCATACGGTAAAGCAAAAACCAAAACATTAGCTCAATTAAAATGAACACAACAATGCTACAAACTAGAGGTACACTACCAAGGTACTGTACTTAAAATGACTCCATAGAAACCAGTGTTTGGACAATGTTTCACTTCTGTTAATCGGTTCTGATTTTGTGGACTTTTTTTCCAATAATTACTTTTTTTATGACAATGACAGGCGGGAACAGCGTTTCAAACAAATTATGGGTAGTTTGTAGCGCTACGGCCAAGCGTCCTAATTTGTTTATTATCGCTCCGACTGTTATCTTGTATAGAATAAAAACGTTTGGAAATGGTCTAGGGATCTTAAATATGTTGTGTAATGGGGGGGTCCGGGGGGGCGCAGCCCCCCTGGGTAAGGACACGGCTTTTAGCATAGGTTAGGTGGGTTTTTAAGTTAGCTTCTCCCGCCAAAATAGTTTTTAGAACGACGGCCACAGTTCAGAATATTCCCGTTTTCTACGGGATCTGGCCGTCACCCTACAAAGGCTCCCAAATTATATTCTAAGGTGTTTCAAAAGTAATTGATAACTATACCTAGTGCAAAGCCATAGCTTTTCAGCTATGGTAGTCAATCTTCCATAACTCAAAAACTATGGATTTCAGCCAGGAATAATTAGAAATAACGTTTAGAAAACGTTTCTACAAACCGTTTATTTGCATATTCTATAATTTTACCAATATTTATAGATAGTTTACCTATCATACACGTCGAGGTTCCGGCCCGGCAGGTAGGCAAAGTAAAAATTAGTTTACCCAACAATGATGTGCAAAAAGGTATAAATATATATTTTGATGAGTAATGGATCCCAATACTAACCTCATCCCAACCGTCATCATCATCCTCCTCCAAGTTAGCTGTAGGGTCGGCACCGTCGCCAAATATGGAGGCCCGTGCGAAGAAACCAACACATATTCCGAGACCCATTCCCACCATGACACCCGGTTGTGTTAACAGATCAGATACTATGGGAATCATTTTGGCTATTTAAATTAAACAAAATTGTAAACTAAAGCATTCAAATCACATGGTACTAGCCCAACTAGTCTTAAATAAAAGAAATCAACAACAACGTGTCACTGACACTAGGTTTGCGACATCAGTCTATGACTGTCACCGTCTATGTCTGATTGTCTGGTCACTAATGTTTGAGGGGCTCGTTCACTTACACTATTATCATTGTTGTACATTATGTTTTATTATTTTTATTGATGAATTGTAAGTGGGTTATTGCCTTAGTTTTATTATTATAAGGATTTTATTTTTATTGTGGCCTCCTCAATGCATTATTTAATCTCTTAATGGTCTTTGTTATGCTATAAGCTGTGACCATTGTAAAACATCAAGAATGGTATTATGTAATACCGGCCTCAACAAAGACAATGCCGACTCTATTTCTATTTTTATGATATACGTCAACAATAATGTTCTTATACTGTAAGATATGTTTTTTGGCTGATTCATCATTAATCGTAATTACGTGTATCTGATGTGGCGGCGGAGAACAGACGTGCAGGAGCAGCTCCCTAAACGGCCAGATAACATTTTTTATTTTTGGTGAAACATTTTTATGTGAAAGAAAAAAATAAAATGCAAATTCAATGAACATACACTACGGCTGGAAAGTGGAAACATTCTTTTCTATGTGTAAACCCGAAAAGAAAAAAAAAACATTATAGATAAGTGGGATGTAATAAAATATACGTGATAAATAGTATTATATGAAAGGCATTTTTCTAGATGGTGTCGGTGTTAATAATAACAACGTGGCTCCGCTCTTATTGTTTGGATGAAACACATTTATTGAAATATATAATTAAAGAGCTTCTGAAAATAGGGAAGTAAAAATTGAGCCGCTATATCAAGGAATATTGCTGAATAAGAACATTTGTGAGAAATATCAGCAAGTGACTCAAAACTTTTGGTTTGGGATTTGATGTACAAATATGGTTGACTTTATCTCTTCATATGTATAATCTATTTGTTCTAATAGTCCAGGATTAAGGATTAAGTATTAAACTTTGCAACTGAAAAGCACTTGTCAGAGGCAAAGGCAGATCTTAATACAAAATTCATCACTGAATGACGTAAGAAATACAATAAATTTCATGAACAAGTTTTCAAATAAAAAGGCCCAGCAACTACTTCGTCCTTTGTCGAAGAAATGGGTTTTTTAAGTGAGGGTATACTCAGCCACACTATTTTATCTTATTTTTCATCCTCTTGTTTTCTTAAAGTTTATATATGAGATATTCATTTTGGTGTCACTGTTCTTGAAGTATTTTGTTTTAATTATTGTTTACTTCACTCGTAGTTTTCATATTTTCTTTCCTCATTGCTTTATTTTCCCTGCTGGAGCCCTCAGGCGTATAGCATCCTGTTTTTCCAACTAGGGTTTTAGCTGAGCAAGTAATAATAATAATAATAATAATAATAATAATAATAATAATAATAATAATAATAATAATAATAGGCATCTAATGGTCAGAGGATAATAGAGATAGGTAGAGAGTGAGGTTACTCTATTGATAGACTCCTAGAATATGAATTAACAAGTATAGGTACATCCTTCTTATTTAAAGATGGAGAACTACATGAGACTAAAATATCTGAATTACTTCATGATAAAGAAAAGAATTTGGGAAATACTCCATATTGTGGTCTTCCATCCACAACTTTCACAGTAATTGTATCCATGCTCAATGTGCATAATACTGGCGCTGCAAGTTCTATGAAAGCCTTTGGAGAGTTAGCTGAAATTATATTGATTAGAATTATATCCCTGTCAAACGTAGCAAAAATAAGTGATGTAGTCTTATAGAATCTTGCTTTTTCAACTAGGGTTGTAGCTCAGCTAATAATAATAATAATAATAATAATAATAATAATAATAATAATAATAATAATAATAATAATAATAATAATAATAATGATAATAATAATAATAATAATAATAATAATAATATCTGTATAAAAGTTAGAAAAAGATCCTATTCACATAACAATATCAAGCAGTTTAGACAGCCTAACCAAAAGACAAGAATGCGTTTTGGTCTTCAATCCATGTTAAGAATCAACTCCAGAAATTCTTTCAAACAATTTCTCTACATCATCAAGGAAGATTAACAAGAGTAACTATGTTTCTAAGTGGTATAATTGGGGAATAAGCACTTATAGTGCAAAAGGAACACGTGGCAAAGGTACCAAAGTTGAGATCTACTGTCGAAGAAGCAGATGAAAGAGTGTTAGTTTACATTAATCAAGCTTTGAAATCTACAAGTGTCTATACCAGTGGTTCCCAACCTTTTTCCTGTCATTTCCCCCCTGCACCCAGTTCAACCATCCAGATTTCCCCCTTCATGCCCCGCCCAGCCCTCATGCCCACTCGCCTGCCTCAGAAATGGGCATGATATTCCAATTTTCCCTTTGAATATCATGTCAGTGAGAAATGATATGATCATATCACAATTGAATGGCTAACAACAAATTGCCGCACGTCCCCCAGGTTGGGAACCACTGGTCTATACTCTTCTAATTGCCTCATCTGACACTCATGTATTTGTGTGATATTTACTTATGTCACAGTGTTTTCTATTCAAACGGTCTGAAGAATCTTTGGACTCTTTCTGGATATGTGCTCATAACCCCATGGTGAATATATATCACTAACTCACGTGATTTTAACCAATGTAAATATCATCCACAATGGCATTTAATACGGAATTCTATCTTGGGAATATATATCCACTGGAATTCATTTATGGTAAATAGCTTCTGGCTAGACAGAGATTCGAATTCCTGCCTATTCAGCCAAAACTATGCCTGCGAGGACTCTACCAACTGACCTATCAAGATAGAATTCGGTATTAAATGTCATTGTGGTTGATTTCTACATATCCTCATGATATATGTGAAATATTAGAGAATCAAGATATTGAAACATTACTGGCTAATCGTACACTCGGTGGTTGTGACACGACAATTTGAGGTTGGGACAAACCATGTAGCTCTGATGGGAGGATACGATTGTATATATCTTCCGAAAGACCTTGGAAGAGGAAACCTATCAGAAATAATGCTAGAAAGTGCTGAAGAGTACTTGACAAATGTTGTCAAAAGATTTCAAGTGAATGAATTATCTGCGCCTCTTCAGGTACCACCGCATGAAGAATCCGAATTTTATGAAGCTCCCACCCACTTTTATTCTAAAACTACACATCAAAGGGCGTATGTGCAAGCAAACAGATGGTACAATTTATTAAAGGATGATGTGGTCACTCATGATCCGTGTCATTACGGATATGAAGAACAAGGACAATTATTATAGAGCCAATACCTGAGGATTTTCCTAACTCATGTAATTGCAAGATCTGTTACAGACCAAACTCATGTGAATCCAGAATGAACTCGGTACCATTCCCAAGATCTTGTGTTTGTGTAAATTCGAGCAATTGCACAAATAATAACATATAAAACTAGTATGCACTCTCTATATACAAAGGCAGCGAAAGACGAGACAGCTAGATGTTTCCCCCTAAAATAAGTTTGGAAGGAATTTTTAGTTTACAGCATGATTGATTGATTATGTATTCAAGTTCCACCATTTCGTAGTTGGTATATATAACTTCACATGCACCATGGACCAACCATTATGTAATTCCAACTAAGGAGTGCCCAAAAAGGGTCACAGGGTCTGCACAATGTGGCACTGTATAATCAACATGCATATACAGTCTGATAGACATATTCGTTCAGATTACGGATGACTGAATATACCCTTTTATTGGATAGTTACTTATTTATCATTCGATTTCACTTTATATTTATTAGATATTATAACACTTATGTTCAGCTGACTAAACATTAGTTAACTCAAGATATAATGAAGTAAGTAAAGCTTTTGTTTTGATAGAATTAACATTTAATTGGGCAATTCAACCACTTAATTATGTACTATGTCCTTATATTAGCACAATCTGCAAACAAACTGGACAAAACTGTGTCCTTCTGGTATAGAAAAGTGTTTTGAATTGATTCAGTCCCTTATAGTTTTTCCTCTAGAAGCATCCGTTCTCGAGATATAGACAGTTTTCCGATTGGGTCCGAGAAAATCTCCCCCCATTAGAAATGCGTACCCAAGCTAGAAATCATCCCTGGACAACATAAAATCATTTTCTGTGCCATACAACCACAGTCGCCCTTTATGTGACGCCTAGACTACATGGCCTCACTCTGTCTTGGACTAATCGAGTTTTCTTGCTTAGGGTATACTCAGGAACGCTGTTCTATGTTATTTTTCTTTTCCTCCTGTTTTTTTTTTTTTTTAGTGTTTATAGTTATATATGAAAGATCTATTATAATGTTACTGTTTTTAGTATATTTTATTTTGATTGTTTATGACTTCTATTGTAGTTTTTTTCTATTTAACTTCCTCAATGGGCTATTTTTCCCTGTTGGAGCCCTTGATCTTATAGCATCTTGCTTTTCCAACTAGGGTTATAGCTTAGCTTGTAATAATAGTAATAATAATAATAATAATAATAATAATAATACTAATAATAATAATATAAATAAGGCCAATAATAAGCATTACAAAAACAAATGTATCATAGTTGTGATTATTATCATTATTGTTACCATGACTGCTACTACTACTACCACTATTTTTATTATTAAGACGGAGTAAACGAAAACCTCTCGAGTTAAAGAAATAATTGAATTTGATTATGATTAAGGTAGCCTACACCAAAACAATACTACTTATAAGAGGAAAATCTCTCTCTCTCTCTCTCTCTCTCTCTCTCTCTCTCTCTCTCTCTCTCTCTCTCTCTCTCTCTCTCTCTCTCTCCTAAGTATATATACAGTATACTATATATATATATATATATATATATATATATATATATATATATATATATATATATATATATATGTGTGTGTGTGTGTGTGTGTGTGTGTGTTTGTGTGTGTGGCACTTACTCTCTACCATGACACATGAATATATATGCGTTCATGTGTTGATATAAAATTAGTATAAAAACAATATGGGTTTTCGGCGTCAGTTACATGAAAGAAGAATATGTTATATGAACTAAGTTTCTTATGCAATTTCCACTTTTTTCTTGCAGAACAAAAGTAAAAGAAAATCGGTAGTTTGATATTTAGATGAATAGCCTACCGAGATCTATTTCCAGCGGCGGCCGATGGAACTGGCAGTCAAACGTGCTTATCAATGATTGGTTTAAAAAGTATATAATGGTTGAGGAAACGAAACAATGTCTCCTAGGGGTATTTGGTACTTTAAAGGTTATATTCAAACCTAATTTGGGTTCCCGATAATGGCAGTCAACAATTTAAGTTAAAACGCATTGTCATATTATGCATCCATTTTCATCTGAAAGTCCTCCTATGTTAGACTGCCTTTGATATTGTTGCAAACTTAATACCTCGACAGAGCAATGGTATATGCTGTATGCCTGTTAGTTTTGGCAAAAGTACTACGACTTTTTTTTTCTTTTGTTAGCCTACGATGCTAGTTCTCATGTACTTTATTATTCATATCTCCCGATGTGACTAAATTCTCTTTTCTATCACCATTGAATGTAACATGTATTTTAATTTGTTTCGTTGTAAAATGAACCTTGCCTGATCTAATTTCTAAACAAAACAGGATACCAGTGGCTCAGTTAGACAAGATAGGTCACTGACTTTCACGGGTACTTCAGTTACGACGCTAATCGCCATTCCTCAAATATTTTCCTTGCATAAGCACAAATGTGATAAAAAGAACTTAAAAGATTCCGAGAAAGTTCAACTAAGCGGCATTATATGTTAATGGATATTTGTATGAACGTGAACACGTGGACGCCAAATTAAGAATGAACCTCCCTAGGAATAGTTACGTAACGAACAAGATTTGTTGTTCGATTTTAAGGGCGAATGGTCCTCTTACATAAAGGTTATGATTTCGAGAGAGCAGGAGATATGATCCTACCCATGAAATAAAGAATGGTGATAAATAATTTCTGTGAGAAATCAAGCACAGATGAAGTCTTAATCTCACGTGCGAGTAATTAACAGGCGGCGTACTTCATATTGTGGGGAGTGAAACGGAAACCCTGGATGAATCACTAATGCGTAATGATTATTTTATCACCATTACTCCACAAAAATTTAGAATCTTGTATTGATGGGATACTGGTAACATACAAAAAGTCTGAATAAATTTTACTATGGTATCGTAAAGCATTATAGAAGAATGCTATGAAAATATAACAACTGCCTGATAAATCGAGCAAAGGCTAAAAATAGGTAAGCGTCTCAGTGTAACATTTTTTTGAGTGGGTCTACAATTAATTATTTTTTTCTCCGTAAAACTTTTAACAAATCGATAGATTCCTGGACATCAACAAATTCCGTAAGAAATAGCGTCCTTTTGTACGCATGCGCAAGGGATTTAGGCTCGTAGAATAGTTCCTGAGTAGCATTGTCTTTGTTATTTTGCGAGTCTATTCTTGAAAAACGAGTCTACAGAAGGAGATCGCTTGCCACGGGGCCGCTGCTCCTACTCTTAGCCGCTCAGACTTCATACGTGACGGACGTATACAGTTAGTATTAAGTTTCATTTAACAAAAACCAAAACAACATGGCTGACCAGTCTATGGAGCAACAAGATTTTACTGAGGATTGTACTGGTGGTGATTTCCAGAACAATGCCATGGAAAATGGTGATAACGGCTCTATGCCGATAGACGACGCTACTAGGGACAGTGGGTCGGCCGATGCCCCTGGTAGAGACGACGACAGGTAAGCTTATGTCAAGTGTGTCTGCTAATTCCATATGAATATTTTTGATATCTTTACATATCATGTTCTTATTTTAAAGGTCTTAAGTTGTGTAAAGCGTCATTATAAGTTTCATTTTATCCGGGTCAGTCTGGCTCGGCCCGACCGCAAAAGGCATCCCCCGACGCTTTTCTTTATCGTAGATTATCGACGTCATCCGACGGTGTTTTGCATCTAAATCGTTTTCATTTGAACCAGAAGTGCTACATTGCGTTTGAATTTTCTTGACAATCTTTTTAGCATCCGTAATTTTATGGATAATTCGAATACTGTACCGGCGCATGACTTCCGCTCATTTGTGTTCTTGTAGTCAAAGATGGCGCCGTGGTAGTTAGCCCACGGCAGTATGGCCGCTACCGGCGCCGCCGTCTCGAACTTTTTATGACAATTTTTGGGGGTCTTATCTTTGTTTTTATTTAGTTCTTAATCTTAATGCTAAAGTTTTTCAAACACCCTGGCTACCAGTTACATAATTTTGTTTTTTCTTATTGGTTGCTCTTCAAATTGGTTTGAGGGTCATTGCTAAGCCAAGGGGGTTTACAGACTCAAGCATCATGAAATAAATAAATTTTTTTGAACCAAATGTTGTCGAACTTCTCATCTTGCTCCTACGCAAATTTTTTGTTCATGTAACTAAAAGTAGTATGGCTGTTTTCTACGGTCTCAAGGACCTTATACTATATATAGTTTGTATCTTGGTCAAGCCTAACGGCCTGGGGCAAGGGAATGACCAAACGTGATTGATTTTGCTAGAAAAATTAAATTTGATCAAATCATGTCTGGAAATGTGAATCTTCATAATTATGCTCCATGAATGTTAAAGTAATGACTAATGTCAACTGACTGCTGAGATGAATAACAACTGAATGACAGCCAGCATCTTGATGTTGCAATTAGAATTTAAAATGCGTAGGGCTAATGTGGGTTGAGAGCATTTTGTTATCCTGTCTCTTTAATGTTAAGAATCTTGATTTCCAGGTCACTCTTTTTAAGTCATGTGGATTTTATCTCCTGCACTTTGATTCGTACTTTAGTTGTTGGTTTACGATAATTTTCTTTGGTGAAAATCACACGGTGGTTGGAATGGCTGGTACAGAGAAGTATTATTATTTGCGTGTGGGATGCCTTATTGTGGATTTAGATTATTTTGCTTCAAGAGAAATTTTGTAAGAAACTTTGAGGATCTTCAGTTGTAAAGTAAAGGAAAAGCTTCAGATTGAGAATAACCCAGCTCATTGTAAGTCAAGTTGCTGCATGATGTAAGAGATGCCTCTTGAGATGCCCTTCCAAGGGCACTTAATGTTGCAGTTTTAGAGAAAACTGGTTAAGTAATGATGTAAAGGTAAAGTAAAAGAAATGCCGCAGGTTGCATAGAGAGAAGTTTGAATTTGGCGAGATTGCTTCTGCCACTAACTGCGCCTCTTACTTCTCCTCCCAGGTGGCAGCTACTTCGGGAAGAATGTTGCCCCCTTGTAGCGCACCGCATCCACACCAGGGTATTTATCAGTGTTGTCTTAGTGGTTTATTTTCCAAGGTCATCTACTAGCCTACTACTACTACTTGACTGGTTCTAGCTGTTTATCGTAATGGTTCCGAGACTTTAGAATACTGCATAAACAATCCAGCCATTCTATGCAATACACTTCTTTCCTTTTATGTTTTGCCCAGACCATTTTCAGAATAAAATAAATAGCATAGCAGAAAATGGAAGTTGCTTTAACCAACTTTATTGACGTGCCGAAGTGGGTTAGATTTGTGCAGTTTAACTCCCTCTGCCATTCTTAGGCGCAGTGTCAACTTAAGGTACAGTACTTGTAAAAATTAAGGAATTAATAAGAAACCCATATTTATCCAATTTATAGACTCGTATCTAATGCAGTTTTCTATTTCAGGAAACTGTTTGTTGGTGGCCTTAGTTGGGAAACAAATGAAGGTGAGTTAGTAAATCCTACATATATTTGCCGTATTTTGTAAGTAGGCTAGCTCTGTGGGTGGACTGGAGCCTTTCGGTCACCTTGGACATAGGCCTGAACATGTTGCTCACCCGAAATATGTAGAATGTAGATATTTTTAACAAAGCAAGAATAGGTTTTGTTGCTAAAAGTTTTTTTATATCCGTCAAAAGGGGTTTTCTTCATAGGTTGAGCCAAAAAAATAGTTTCTGTATTGTGCAATTAGAGGTTAGGCTTGAATTGGAAATTGTACAACCACTATTATCCCAATGTCAAACAGAATCCCCAAGTAAACTTCATTTATTTACTAACAAAACCACAAAAACAATTGTCATGTAATGCCTATTTTTTTTTTTTTTTTTTTTACCTCTTAAATGTGTGTAATATTCTTATAACCAACATGTATGAATGTATTGAAGGACCTCTCTTGCCCCCATTACGTGATGTTATATCTTGAGCAAGTTTTTGAGAGATCCCATATAATGTCAAAATTCTAAATTTTGTCAATATGTACATAATGCTTGGCTAAACTACAACCCTAGTTGAACAAGCAAGTTGCTATAAGCCTAAGGGCTTCAATAGGTGAAAATAGCTCGTTGAGGAGGGAATACAAGGAAATGGATTAATTGAATTGCAAGAAGTAATGAACAAGGGAATTAACAAGAATACAAGAACAGCAACAATACTAGAATATATAAACTAAGCATTTAGAAATTGATAGTATATGACATGTTACTTGTGGGATACAAATATTTTCTCTAGCCTTAATATTATACAAAAAAAAATGCTAAGCAAGTCTGCATTCTACTGCAACAAATACATGCAGCTAACTTGTTTAAAGTGTACAGTACATTATAAATATGGAGAAATTGCCTTACCAAATGACATGAAAACATCAGTACAGTATTAACAGTACATAAAATTGGAGAATTGCTTTACCAAATGACATAAAAACATTAATACAAGATTAACAGTACATAATAAATTTGGAGAATTGCTTTACCAAATGACAAAAACATAATATAGGATTAACAGTACATCATAATTTTGGAGAATTGCTCAACCAAATGACGTGAAAACATTAAAACAGGATTAACAGTACAACAAATTTGTAGAATTGCTTTACCAAATGACATGAAAACAAACATTAATACAAAATTAACAGTACATAATAAATGTGGAGAATTACTACCAAATGACATGAAAACATCAATACAGGATTAACAGTACATAAAATTGGAGAATTGCTTTACCAAATAGCTTTGCCAAATGACATAAAAACATTAATACAAGATTAACAGTACATAATAAATTTGGAGAATTGCTTTACCAAATGACAAAAACATTAATACAGGATTAACAGTATATCATAAATTTGGAGAATTGCTTTATCAAATGACATGAAAACATTAATACACGATTAACAGTACATCTTAAATTTGGTGAATTGCTTTACCAAATGACATGAAAACATTAATGCAAGACCAACTAATAAATTTGGAGAATTGCTTTACCAAATGACATGAAAACATTAATACAGGATTAACAGTGCATTATAAATTTGGTGAATTGCTTAACCAAATACATGAAAACATTAACACAGGATTAACAGTATATTTATAAATTTGGAGAATTGCTCTACCAAAAGACATGAAAACAATACAGGATTAACAGTATTTGGAGAATTGCTTTACCAAATGTTAAAACGGGATTAATAGTACATTATAATGTTGGAGAATTGCCTTACCAAATGTTATGAAAACATTAATACAGGATTAACAGTACATTATAAATTTGGAGAATTGCCTTACCAAATGACATGAAAACATTAATACATTTTTAACAGGACATTTATTTGGAGGATTGCCTTACTAAAAGTCATTAAAATAGTAATACAGGATTAACAGTTCATTATAAATTTTGGAGAAATGCTTTACTAAAAGACATGAAAACATTAATACAGCATTAACAGTACATTATAAATTTGGAGAACTGCTTTCCCAAAGACTTGAGAACATTAATACATGATTTAACAGTACATTATGAAATTGGAGCATTAATTTACCTAAAGACATAACCGGATTAAGAGTCCAATATAAATGTGGAGAATTGCATTACCAAATGACATAAAAACAATACAAGATTAACAGTTCATTATAAATTTGGAGAATTGCATTACTAAAAGACATGAAAACATTAATATAGGATTGGCCTGGGGAAATCAGCTGTGGGTTTGTTTAAACATCTTTTAAAGACTGTATCACTACTAGTAGCTAAGCTACAACCCTAATTAGAAAAGCAGAATGCTATATGGCCATAGACCCCAATGGTGGAAGAAAAACCCAGTGAAGAAGAAAGTAGCTACAACCCTAAAAAGAAAAGCAGAATGCTATATGGCCATAGACCCCAATGGTGAAAAATACCCCAGTGAAGAAGAAAAAAGCTGGGAAGTAATGCATGAACCAAACCCCTTGGAAACAAATACCGTGACGCCAATTTTATTCCCATTTGATTTATAACTTTGGCCCTTGGTCTTTAGCGTCCTTTTTCCCTTACCCAGTTTGAGTTTAATATATAATAGGTTTCAACCCTATATTCACAGAGCACTTGAATGGCCACACATGCTCCAACAGGGAGTTGTGTTTAGCCCAAATTCGTAAATCCAATGGCGTCATGAATTACATAAAGGCAGGCTTTTAAGTCCTTGCCCTAGGGTTGTATTTTATGGCATGTTTAAGAAAATTGTTTTAATCAAAGTTGGGTTTTTTTTTTCTCAATGTCATATCGAGAGTGGTTTCATCCTTTTTGGGTTCCTTGTTGATTTACACAAAGATAGGTTAAAATTTAGATGAAGTGTAATAAATTTTAATTTTTTGTTTAATAAACTGGCTGAATGCCACCATCCACTTTTTGGAAAAAAGGGAAGGGTTGCTCACTAAACTTTGGTACCCCCTTTACTCGAGTCCTCTTCTGGGCCTGTCAAAAACCTGCTATTCAACTCTTACATATCTGCCTTTATTTCAAAACTAATAAATAAGATAAATGGTTATAGGCAAAGTAGTTTAGCAAATATTTAATTCAGTGCATGAAGCCTTTTCAGGTTTATCGAAGTTTGAAGTCATGCAGAATTAAGACCTATGGGTCTCATGATAAATTTCCGTTTGAGCCATTCCTTGGTAACTGGGAAATATGTTGTTGGATATTCCCGTGTCTTATTTAACATTATGTTCAGTTCACAATTTGTTCAAATGTTATGTCAAGCATGCTTTTCAACAGGACATACTGTATTTCATTGAATGTTCAGAAGAGCTCTTAAAGCCATAATTGCCACCATCTACCCTCAACAAAAGATTGTTGAGCAGCATTTACATCTATCATCTCGACAAAACTTGAAATTTCTCCTGAAAGGACAACTGGTCTCAATTTTTGTCTCAAAATAGGATTGAATTGGGATGGAAATAGTGCAATTTTTTTTTTCTTCAAGTTGGAGTAACTGAAAGTACACCGTTGTTTGGCTCTACCTCCAACTGTTCATTTTCCAATCACATTGAGTAAGGAGAGAATTACATGTAATTTTTTTTACTCTGGGTACAAGAAAAAAATTAGCTTTTTATAGAGCCTTAATATCACATTGATGGTACCTATGTTGAGAAGTTTCCTTACCTATCGATTGCAAATATTACCAAGTTGCTTTAATTTTGAGTAAAAACAATGTTCAGGCTTACAGCTAACTAATACCATCTGTTGTCAATTGATACGGTAAACTTTAAAGTCCTTCCTATTGTGTTAATATTTGGGTTTCCACAGATAGTGTGGATTGGTTTAAGATATGGTTCTTTTTAATAGCCTATAAATGTGGAAACCGTATATGGTATCTGATTGAATAATTCTAGGTAGTGTAAAAGTTAAGCAGATGACATGATTATGAAGTGGTGTTTTATTTTTTTGACACTGGTTATATAGTGGTTTCTTTGTATACTGAAATTCTTTTAGGCTTGCTGTGAAGCTTCTGTAATGTAGCAAAGATGCTAGTGGTAATGTACAAGGTTTATCAAAACTTGTAAAAACTTGCTTAAGAATATTGAGTTGCCTCCATAGTATTCAAATTAGATCAAGTACATGTAATACAGTAGACAGAATATTTAAAGCTTTGGCAACACCTATGAAGGTCAAGCCCCTTGCCTTCACTAACTATTTTGTAATTCAGTGAATACTTTGACATTAGCACTTTTGATCTCATTTTCAGGGTATGCTAGTTTTTTTTTTATTTCATATACAGTATCATGACAATCTGCGGCATGATTTTTAACTTAGAATTCTCATGGCTAGTGTTTACCCATAAGGAAACCTAATAATTTTGTGTATAATTTCACTTACAATTTATATGATTAATTTTCTTAAGAATTGGTTCTCAACTTGTATTTTCCCTACTCAAAACTGCAATTTTAGATAATAGGGAAACAATAGGCTTGTATAAGTTATACTTAATCTTTTAAGGTTTGATTACCCCTTGTTTAAAACTGTTTTAAATACTTGCAGCCAAATTGCGAGAGCACTTCAGTAAATATGGTGAAATTGACAGTATAAATGTCAAGACTGATCCAAACACTGGGAGATCCAGAGGATTTGCTTTTATAGTATTCAGCACACCTGAAGCTATAGACAAGGTATGTTTATCAATTTATTGCTCGTGAAGTGTATTACATATTCAGATTGCATTTTTAAGTCAGGTATGGAGATTTAAATCTCCTAATTTGTAAGGTTTTGTTCTATATTCATAGATTGTTTCACCTAGACGTGCTGGATTTTCATTGGTGATTCAATTCTTAACTTTTTAGGTTATCAACGCGGGAGATCATGTTATCAATGGCAAGAAGGTGGATCCAAAGAAAGCCAAGGCGAGACACGGGAAGATCTTCGTTGGTGGCCTTAAACCAGAACTGACTGACGATGACATCAAGAACTTCTTTGGGAGATACGGCACCATTATTGAAGTAGAAATGCCCTTTGATAAGCAAAAGAATCAGCGAAAGGGTTTCTGCTTTATTACATTCGAACAAGAAGCCGTCGTCACAGAATTATTAAAAACGCCCAAGCAGAGCATTAATGGAGTCGAAGTAGATGTCAAGAAAGCCACGCCCAAACCTGACGCCATGGGGATGATGCGTGGAGGCATGAGAGGAGGTATGCGTGGAGCCCGAGGAGCTCCAGGCGGTATCAGAGGAAGAGGCAGAGGTTGGGGCAACCAGAGTGGCTATGGATATGGAGGATATGGTCAAAACTATAGCAGTGGATATGGATCCTATGGTAAGTGGAGGGAATAATTGCTTTCGTACATAGGATACAATTATTTTACTAGGGAGAGCTGTTTTTATAAGCTTTTTATGTTGATCACTAGTAATTTATTTGTAGGTCTGGGATGTTGTTTAAAGAATTGAATACTGAACAGTGCTGTGTAAGTATCAGTCGTTGGAAATTGACTGGAGGTATTTAAATGGATAGGATTTTGGGTTTAATTGTTGAACTGTATAAAGCAAAGGGTGTAATGTAGGTGTGGGTTGTTATTCCCAGCAATAGTGATTTCCAAAGTACAGTAGGGTCTTAGGTATAAGATATGGGAAAGAATATAGAAATGCATATGAATATTCTTTTGTAAACCTTCCTATGTCCAAATTGAGTAAGTTTGAAACTGTTCAAACTCTTTACGACCTTGGTGTGATAACTTCATTCTTGCCAAGTTTACATTCCCAAAGTAATTAATTTCTTATGCTTCAATGGGTATTGCCTTATATTCCAATATCATTGCAGGAAATTAAGTACTCACAAACTGTTTGGCGTACAGATTGTTGTAGGCACTTAGATAATATCATGTCAGGGTCAGAAAGATTGGGTGATGTTGAAATCAGCGTGATTTGGAAAGCAATTAATACAATGCTCTGCCTTGGAAAAGCTTGTGCTACTGATACTCAAATCTACCTTAAATTTTTTTGATAAAGTAAGGGAAATACTGTATTTAGGAATCCTTGTTGGCAATTAATAAATGGTAGAACTACTACTGTCAAATCTGTTAACCTTTCATTGCTTGAAATAAATTAAATTAAATTTTTATCATCTGCTGGACCAAATGGTGTGATGACAAGTCTACCCAACCATGAACCTTACTGACAGGATTGTGGTTTTGGTGTAAAGGATTTCTTCAGTAGGGGGCCAAATTCCAGAGTTGAAACATCGGGGTAGGAAGTCAGTTTGGAAGTTAGAACTGAATGCAAATACAAACGGTTATTACCAGTACATTACTAAGACCTTTTTGGGTGGCACCTGTCATATTAAGGGGTACCCTTTTACCTAGTACATTGATTTTGGTTCCTGAACTAACAAAAATGTTTGCTGGTTGGATGGGAATTTAATGTACGGGCAAAATGTCATGGTAACTTTTTTTAAAATTCTTAAGTGGGGAGGGTTTTTACCAATGCCATGATTTTTTTTGGGCAAGGTACTCGAGTGCTGTTTCTTTTTCTATTGAAATACGGCTCCTAATCATAACCACCTGCATCTGTTGCCTGTTTTTTTCTTAATTGCAACGTTATGAATTTTCGGCTGGCAGTTAATTTTTTTTATGCTCTGCCTTGTCTCAATGAGATCACACATTTTGAACCAGCACAATCAATAGGGAGGAGACCCTGTGTAATATGATTTTATGGATTGTATTTTTAGCATAATGTATTGATGTATACTGGCAATGTTCTAATTTTTTAATGGAAGATTTAGTTCAAAGATTAGATCTTGAAGGCATGTGGGAGTTTCCCTAAATTTTCAATATGTTGTAAAGGGATTATATTTTTAGGGAATGCTTCTGAAAGGGCCTTCTGATAATGTTTTATGAAGACCCTTTGGTGCGGCCTTTTTGTCCATTAACTAACTTTCATTTTTAAATGCTGTGGAATCTTGACAGCTGTAAGAAGCCAATGGAGTGGTTAGGTGACAGTTTCCAGATTATGGGTGATTGATAGTTTTTCATTAGTGTAATGTATTAACTCGTCAAATCCATGCCTTATTCAGAAAGTTTTTTTTTCTGTAAAGCCTTAACTGGGAAGTTCTTCAGAAACTTGCATTAAAAGGAGTAATTTCAGTTCATTAGTAAATCCTTGATGGTGAAGTTCCACCATACCACTCACATTATTTACAGCTGAATAACAAGTTTTTCTTGGCAAACACTTTCCACATGCAAATAAGAATTAATATGAAGTTTTCTACTGATTTGGAATGTTCTTTTCTTACATATTTTCCAATCCCTTGGGTGAGCAAGAGTTTGATTGGGGCTGGAATGGTCTGGGGAGATAGCAGGTCATGTATTGTATTCTTAATTCATGCTTCCCCTTGCAAAAGAGGATGGAAATTATTTGTTCCTCAGGCCTTTCCAATGGGTTTTAGAACTAGGATGTATTCTGACCTCTACCCCCTTGATTTTGTTGTGGGGGGATTTTTGGAATGTTTTAGTTGGATAGGGTCAGGGTATCAATTTCATATGATAAAGGTCCCATGGAATGTGGTTATGTAGATCAACCAGCCATCAAAGTTAAGTACTTCATTCTGTGTTTTGTTGAACTGTACTGTTGATCGTAGTTTTGAAGCATATGCCAAAATGATTTACTGTATTGGCCAACATATCCACCAGTAATAACTCAATTCCTATAAATTACCGTAAAATAGTAAAGAGCTTTTAAAGTATATGGCTCTCGGGAAAGATGTTAACCAACTATCATTTGCATAGTGCATGGTATTTATTGTGGTAGATAATCCTTGTAGTGAATCTGCTAGGATACAGATTGGATTTGAGTAAGGTAGTTTGGGTTTTGAATGAAGGTATTGTGTTAAGGTCAAGGTTTTGTAGGGTTTTAACAAGTTTTCACTTTATTCAGGACATTGGGTTAAAGGTTTCATTCTTAGGTTACAATTGCAATGTTCATGTGCACCAATAAGCATGGTTGAATTAGTCAAGTGTCTGCATTTCATATATTCAGTTTTAGTATTAAACCTTCTTTTTTAGGTGAATAAAAATTTTTTAAGAAATGTAGATGAAAGCAAGATTTCATTTTTACTAGGGTAAACGTACTTGCACTAAACCTAGTACAGTACAGTATATTATATATACATAGGACTGTTAAATTTACTGCTACAAATACTTGAGATCATACAAACGTCTTAAGGTTTTGTTGTTCATTTTAATAACGAAATGTTTCAAGTAACAAGTATTTGCAGTTGTTCTCCAGTTGACATCTGATCTAACTTTTGCAGTTCAGTAATTGTGTAGACAATATTTGTTGGTTGATTACAATCATATGTTTAATTTTGTTCAAATGTTTTTGCACTATATCGTAAGACATTTTTGTTCATAGCTAGAGGATTTAACATTAAAGGGTTTAATCAGTTTTCTTCAACCTAATGTTTAGGCAGTGTTACATGAGCACATTATCTGGCATAGGTTCAAGTCATTAAGCGAAATTTTGTACGGTCAGTGGTGTATTTATTGGTGCAAAATTTAACGTACATATAATCAGTCTTAGTGGTTTGATAAAAACACTACCGTATTCTGTTATTACACCATTATCAATTTCTTAGTGCAAGGTTTGCCATAGAGATGCCAGAAAAGTGCCGGAGACACTTGACCTTATTTTCTGATTAAAGCTGAGTAGGACTATTAACTTAAGGAAGCTGTACGAGACTAGAAAAGGTTGTTATAGCTTAGTCCTTACTGTTGTTGCAGGTGGTTATGATTATGGATATGGCGGATATGGGGGTTATGGTGGATATGGGGGCTACGGTAATGATTACTATGGCTATGGCAACGGTGGATATTATGGTAAGTATCAGGCTCTTGCTTGGGTTAATGGTTTTAAGGTGTATTATTGCATGTTTAATTGTGAGAAAAGGTGTCATGAATAAACATTAATATTCTCAATTATTTGCATGCTGCCCCAGCTTCTTAGATTAAATGTACCCACGGGTCAGAACGGGGGGCAAGATTACTATTAGTGTTCAACGAGACTGATTATTTATGGCGATGTTGGCCCTTACCAGGCGGCCAAGGGTACGACGGGAAGAGCCAACGTGGGCGGCAGCAGACGCGGCACAACCCATACTGAGGGAGGAGGACGTCGAGACTATAATCAGACCTGTAACGGCACATCCTACTAAGGATATGCCACGCTGACGGGATCACCCCCACTTGTCGAGAGCCAGTCGTCTTCATCCACCAGTATCCTCAAGAATACACGTATATATTTTACTAATAAAAGTCCATAAAAACTGAAAAATGCTAGAAAAGAAGAAAAAAATTTGTGAAAGTTCATGTGAAGCATTCCTGTGTACAGGGCATTTGCTGTACTCTGGACAGTTCATACAAATATTTTTTACTTAGTTTTAAGCAATTTTTCCTGGCTGTACAGTCCGTACATGTATGAATAAAGCGATTTTTGTGTTAAAGGTTTTTATATGCCTTTTTATTTTAAGGTAGTCATTGGTTTATAATAGAGAACCATGGTAACTAATATATTCAACACAATTTAGAGCTTTATCAAGAATTTTATATTTGATTTGCCGTAACATCTAAATCTATGTATACTGTAGAGCCTATTAACATGCTTATGAGTGCTCTTATGAAAGTGTAACCAATCTGCTTAAATACTGTACAACAATTTGGAATTTTCTTTAATAAGGTTAGAATTTAACCAATGTTGAAAAAATTCACTAGGAATTTTAACCTTAGACGTTTAAGGTTCATGCTGGTTTATATGGTTTTCTGCTTTATTACATGAAAACGGCCTTTGAGAAGCTAAAATCCTTAATGGGAAATTCTCTTGAAAAATCTTAACATTGCTGGTGTTTCATTAATTGGTAGTTTTTAGTATAACTCTACCAATGAAATAAGAATGTAACCACTGCAAACAACCATTTGTATATGAATGGCATAAATATTAGAATAAAAATAGCTATGATTGTGTTGAGCTTTTCAAGAAAGTTGCTCAATTTATCACACTGGCTCAATAGTTACTATGAAACCAGCTATTTTGTCTAATGCTAGTAAAGCAGTTTGAATAGTATGCTTTTTTATTGCAATTCTTGAAATAGTTCTGGGTACTCTACCCAGAATCCAAATTGCACTGGTTTCTCCACAATTTCTATTGTGCAAGGGAATATTTATGAGCAAATTGATAATGCTTAATGAGTAGACCTAATAAGTCCCAAATATTAATATCCTTAATCTGTACTGGATAATGAAAATCAGACTGGGAATAAGCAATATAAAAATGTTGAAGGCACCTAATTGCTGGTCACCCCCTAACTTCCTGTAATATACACCCATGTCCGTTGATGAGTGTGACGCCACAACCTTGAAGAAAGCTGTACTAACATACTTCTGCATTCTCAAGTTTTGGTCCAATTTTCCTTTCATTTTGAATGCCTTAACTTGATGGATATTAATAGAAGAAAACATGGAAATGTGGCATTTGGTAACTTTATCTGGTGTTACTCAACATGTGGGGTTTTGTTTGGCAATTGTTCCTTTCCCATCCTTTGTCCTTTGCAGACAACCCTAAGGTAGGTAGCTGGCCTTGGATGATTTGTTAGCAGATGAGTTCCCCTGATAGAGGGATCCAATTTATTACTGTCTGGCCAGTCAAAGTCCCCCTTAACACTAATGGTAGTGTTTCAGTAAGTGGCTGCTGCATAGGCAAGGAATCGTGATGGGTTAGGGACTGACCATATGTATCAAGTCCCTTCACCCATGCAATGGCTGCTGGTGACTACGCAGTTGAGCCTATAGTCTCCCCTAAACCAAGATTATTAGCTCCCTGTGATGGGAAGGTTGCAGATACTACAAAAAAGTATAGCTTGAATGGACTTGCGACCTCTGTCCAAAAACACTGGATAGTTCCAATAGTAACAAGATACTGCGAAAGCCCTAATTGCTGTTTGGTTATGCAGTACAGGTGTTATTGCACCTTTAGCTGACATCAATTGTCTGGAGGAGTGAGGTCAGAGTTCTCCAATTGTGGTTAGAAACATTGGTTCATCCAACTGCTAGTCTGGAGATAAAAGGTCTTCTCTTTTTTCCCTCCATTAATGAATCCTCTGGAACACAAGCTGGCGGCAACTACTGCCTCCCCTTTGCTTATTGCAATGGTCCAGAGATGACACTTCATGATCTATTGCAATACACGAGGTGATCACCATCATGAGGACCATAGCCCAAAGTTTTCAGATCCTCGAAGCAATTCACGTGATCCATCTACACGTGTGGTTACTTCTATTATCCATGAGCCTTAGATGACCGCGGAGTTAGCAGTAGGGGATTCAGCATTATGAAGCTTCATCTGTGGTGGATAATGTGGGAGGTTGGGCTGTGGCACCCTAGCAGTACCAGCTGAACTCGGTTGAGTACCTGTTTAGGCTGGAGGAACGTAGAGAATAGAGGTCCCCTTTTTTGTTTTGTTTCATTTGTTGATGTCGGCTACCCCCCAGAATTGGGGGAAGTGCCTTTGGTATATGTATGATGCTTTATGTATCCATACTTTCAATAGCTTTTCTACACTATCACGAATGCTGTCATGCAAACAAGATCATCTCGTGCACTAAGGGTTCAAGTGTAATGGCTCAACTGAGTGAGGAGGGATCAGTTCTTTATTAGTGGATGAAGGCGGAGAACTTGATAGCCAGGTCCCCCAGATTTTGTTTACAAATGCCTTGTGCCAGTGGCGTGAAATCCATCTTCGGAGACTGCAGATTTCACAGATGTGGTCACAAGAAGACAGACTCCACATCAACTACCTAGAGATAAAAGCGGCGTATCGAGGTAATTCTGGTGGTGATGAGCAACACCGCTACGAGTAACCTATATCAACAAGCAAGGAGTATTGGTATCCCAACTGCTATGCTAACTTGTAGTGAAAATACAACATTGGCCCCAAATAAAGGCAGTCTCTTTTTCAAGAAAGACAAATGTAACGGCAGACATTCTGAGCTGACTGGAGACAACAGTTCTCTTCCTCTTGTTTTGTTAAAGTTTATTCAGGTGATATTTATTTTATATCTTACTCTTGAAATATTTTGTGTTAACTAGTTTTCTTTCCTCAGTGAGCTATTATCTCTGTTGGATCCCCAGGTCTTATAGCATAATGCTTTTCCAACTAGGTTTACAGCTTAGCAAGTAATAATAATAATAGTGGTCTTAATTTACTAAAGTGGCAAAGAGTTTTAACTTGTGGGATTCGCCCACTCTGGACATGTTTAATGCGCCTATGTGTTGAACAGACATATTCTCAAGCCCTCTAAGTGTTTTTTACCAATGTATAAAATGCAGACATGTTTATGACTGCCTGATACTACCGCGAGAGAGTTATCGTGTCCTTTAACTGGCCAGACAGTACTACATTGGATCCTTCTCTCTGGTTACGGTTCATTTTTCCCTTTGCCTACACATACACCAAATAGTCTGGCGCATTCTTACATATTCTCTGTCCTCACACACCTGACAACACTTCAGTTTACCAAACAATTCTTCTTCACCTAAGGGGTTACTGTGTAATTGGTCAGTTGCCATTTAACTATTTGTAGTCGCCTCTCTTTCTCTAGCGACTAATGATGGAGTAATTGATACCGCAGTGTTGAATTCACTATTTATTTGTTGTGATCAAACCTGGTGACATAGACAATGTGTCAGACAATGAATAACACAATGATTTGTATGTTGATCGTTATAGCCTCCTCTAACTTAGTTGTTAAAATATTAACATATTACATAATTGTGTACAACATTATAACAGGCAAAGTGGAGAGTTTTCTTTGGTTTGTGTCGTGGAAGGGGTATCTCCACTCGATGCCACTATTCCAGCAATAGCGGAGTTCTTCATGTATTTGCGAGAAGAAATGCGCCTTTCAGTCTCGGCAGTGAAAGGCTATCGCTCTGCCTTAAGTCTAGCCTTCAGGCTTAAAGGAGTGGACATTTCTTCTTCGCTGGAACTTTCCCTGCTCATACGAAGTTATGAACTTACCTGCCCTCAGTCGGAAGTGAGACCTCCTCCATGGAACGTGGTTCGAGTTCTCAGGTCTCTTAAGAGACCTCCCTACGAACCATTACGCCAGGCTTCAGATCGCCATCTAACTTGGAAGACGGTGTTCCTACTAGCTTTGGCCTCGGCCAAGCGAGTCTGTGAACTTCATGGTCTCTCGTATGACATCGCCCATTCAAGGGGATGTGGGGAGGTAACGTTCAGATTCGTCCCTGAGTTTGTTGCTAAGACTCAGAATCCGGGAGTGCTGGACCCTCTGTTTGACTCTTTCCAGATTTCGAGTCTTTGTTCTGTAACAAATGACCTAGACCATCTCCTACTGTGCCCAGTAAGGAGTGTGAGGCTATATCTCAAAAGAACGGCTGCAGTTCGTCCCCAAGTGCAGGCATTGTTTGTGAGCACTGGGAGGACAAAGAGGAGGGTTACCAAGAATACTATCTCGGCATGGATTCGTAGGGTAATCCATCTGTCCCTGAATCTAGACCCAACTCCGTCACGTCGCCCTAGAGCACATGATGTCAGGGGCGTAGCTACGTCCCTGGCCTTCAAAAATAACATCTCGGTGACGCAGAAGGTTGAGGGCATTGTTACCCGGTTTTAGTCTGCATGAATGAAAAGGTTTGTCTGGCCCTTATTCTTTTCTTCATCCTCCCCTCTCTTGGGGAAAGCAGCATCCTTGGTTCTCTGCACAGCTAACCTCAAACCACTGCAGGTAAACCATGTCTCCTGTGTTCGTAGTATTAAGCTAATACTGTCACGTCCCCATACCCTGACGAGGTGGTATTGGGAGAGTCCTAGCCTAAAGTTTCCATCTAAAGGACTACAGGTCAACTTCCTAGGACGAGTCACTCTTCAAACCTTCACACACAGCTTACGTAGGCCACAGCCCTTGCACAGCAAGGTGCTAGAGAGGTGCAGGGACTCCTTATTGTTGAGTGCTAACACACTCAGATACTGAGTCCCCGGGCAAAGCCAAAAGCCAGTACTGGCCGGGACTTACCACCCTTCCTAAGGTGTGAGTCACCCATATTAAATAGCGTGGTTTGTATTTCAGTTACGGAACAAATGACAAATTCGTAGGTAATTTGTATTTTTCCTAACTATACAAACCTTAGCTTTTAATCAAACTTGCCAACCAGCCCTATCCCCTGTGAAATCCTACCTCTAAGCAACGTGAGCTCAGCACAGGTGTGTGGGGGGGGGGGGGGTAACAAGCTACCCTCCCTACCCCCGTTAAAATTCTTATGGCTCGTCATTTCAGCTACGCCGAAAGTAATTAAACATATTAAATAGTTGAGGTTTGTATAGTTAGGAAAAATACAAATTACCTACGAATTTGTCATTTTTGTATGTATCCTTTTGAGTGTCTACATCCCGAAATTGTCGGACTTGCATCTTGACAATTTCATCCCTTCTGTTGAGGAAATTGTTTCAACAATATATGTTCCCAACCTTGTCACTTCCCTGCTGAATTTGTGTGCATCCATAATGTTTCCTTTGTGGATTTGATTAAAAATACTGAAGTGCCTAGTATTCCTTTTCACTAGCGCTGTGGAACTCGAGTAACTTTGATTGGGTCAAGCTCTCCAGTTCTATTAGGAGTTCAGCCAGGTAGCCTTGGTTCTTTTCTGAGCTTGGAGTCTTAGTGTTGGTCTGGTCTCCCAATTTGGCTTGTTCCTCTTGGTAATGTCTGGGTGTTTGTTTGGAAGTCAAGTTCCTGGACTTATGCAGGTTATCTATTTTTAAATAATGTACATTGTCACTGGAGTCGCTAATGGGCACTTCCTCCCTAAAAGGTACTGGAATCTGGTAGTGGGTCCCAACACGCCTTTCTGGTGCGTTCCATATTTGCCTAACCTTGTAATCTTCGATGTATTTTCCCATTTTGTATGTATCCTTTTGAGTGTCTACACCCTGAAATTGTTGGACTTGCATCTCGACAATTTCATCCCTTCTGTTGAGGAAAATTGTTTCAACAATAAATGTTCCCAAACTTGTCACTTCCCTGCTGAATTTGTGTGCATCCATAATGTTGTTTCCTTTGTAGATTTGATTAAAAATACTGAGAAATGCCCAGCATTTCTCTTTACTAGCGCTGTGGAATTTGAGTAACTTTGATTGGGTCAAGCTCTCCAATTTTATTAGGAGTTCGGCCAGGTAACCTTGGTTCTTTTCTGAGCTTGGAGTCTTAGTGTTGGTCTGGTCTCCCAATTTGGATTGTTCCTCTTGGTGATGGCTGGATGTTTGTTTGGAAGCCAATTTCCTGGGCTTATGCAGGATATACATTTTTAAATAATGTACATTGTCACTGGAGTCGCTGTCGTCATCTACGGTTCTTCCCCATTTGCGAACGTCTTGCCACTTCCTTGTGTCTTTATCCTTTGCTGATCGAAAGGTCTTTATCCTTTGCTGATCGAAAGGACTTTAAAGGTTCAGGACTGGGTTCATTTTCCATTTCCATCCTTCTCCATCAGTTACTTGGTGATTGCCTACTACTGTACCCTTTCTTTTGTATCTTGAGTGATAATCTTCACTAGAGTCAGTGGAGTTGGTTTAGTATTTACTTTTGTTTTGTGAACCTTCTGTGTCGAGGTACAGCACTTCTGCATCTCGAGTGGTGGTCGCTCTCCCGTTCTAAAGAGTTTGTATCAGACTCAACTTCATACCTTCTTCTCTAGTTTTGATGTAGTTCATGCCGTGTTCCCCTTTCTCTAGAGGATATTACTTGTTTGTCAATCGAGAACCTTGTTGGCTCATCATGTACGTTATTGTCTTTTGATGAGACTATATGTACAGTACTTCATATCATTTTCCCATTATCCTGAAGGGTGTTGTTTGTTCATCTCTCAAGGACGTCTTACACACGCCAAGTCCTTTGCCATCCTATACCAACACCATGGGTGCCATGGTTCTTTCCTTGCCCCCCAAGGGGACGTTTTCTACACACCATATCCTTCTCTGTCCTGTAATGAGACCATGGGTTTCCTTCTCCACGTTTTCCACATACCGTTTCCTTCGCCATCCTGTTACGAGGCCATGGGTGCCATTGATCTTTCCTTGTCCACCAAGGATGTTGTTTGTCCGTCCCTCATGGACGTCTTCCGCACACCATGTCCTTCGCCACCCTGCAACGAGGCCATGGGTGCCATTGGTCTTTCCTTGTCCACCAAGGATGTTGTTTGTCCGTCCCTCATGTACATTTTCCATACACCATGTCGCTCGCCGTCCTGTAACGAGGCCATGGGTGCCATGTGTCTTTCCTTGTCCACCAAGTATGTTGTTTGTTTATCTCTCATGGACGTCTTCCACACACATGTTGTTTGTTTATCCCTCATGGACGTCTTCCACACACCATGACCTTCGCCGTCCTGTAACGAGGCCATGTGTGTCATGGGTCTTTCCTTGTCCACCAAGGATGTTTGTCCGTCCCTCGGCTACTTATTTGTTAACTTAATGGATATTACTTTTCTTGATTCCCTTTACAATGGAAGCAGCCTTGTTATGGCTTAGCACTTAACTTCATTTCTATTTGCATTTATGAATCTAATTATCGACATTCATTTACAATGGAGGCAGCCTTGCTGTGGCATAAATTACACAAAGTTATGCACTTAGTTTTGTTTAAGTTTGCATCAAATAATCCAATCACCGACATTCATTTACAACGGAAGCAGCTTTGCTGTGGCTCAAATTATACCAAGTCATGCACTTGGTTTTGTTTAAGTTTGCATCTAATAACCCAGTCATGAACATTCGTTTACAACGGAATCATCCTTGCTGTGGCTCAAATTACACCAAGTCATGCACTTAGTTTTGTTTAAGCTTGCATCTAATAACCCAATCATCAACATTTGTTTACAACGGAATCAGCCTTTCTGTGTCTCAAATTACACCAAAGTCATGCACTTAGTTTTGTTTAAGCTTGCATCTAATAACCCAGTCATCAACATTCGTTTACAACGGAATCAGCCTTTCTGTCTCAAATTACACCCAATCATGCACTTAGTTTTGTTTAAGCTTGCATCTAATAACCCAATCATCAACATTCATTTACAACGGAATCAGCCTTTCTGTGTCTCAAATTACACCAAAGTCATGCACTTAGTTTTGTTTAAGCTTGCATCTAATAACCCAGTCATCAACATTCGTTTACAACGGAATCAGCCTTTCTGTCTCAAATTACACCCAATCATGCACTTAGTTTTGTTTAAGCTTGCATCTAATAACCCAGTCATCAACATTCGTTTACAACGGAATCAGCCTTTCTGTCTCAAATTACACCCAATCATGCACTTAGTTTTGTTTAAGCTTGCATCTAATAACCCAGTCATGAACATTCGTTTACAACGGAATCATCCTTGCTGTGGCTCAAATTACACCAAGTCATGCACTTAGTTTTGTTTAAGCTTGCATCTAATAACCCAGTCATCAACATTCGTTTACAACGGAATCAGCCTTTCTGTCTCAAATTACACCCAATCATGCACTTAGTTTTGTTTAAGCTTGCATCTAATAACCCAGTCATCAACATTCGTTTACAACGGAATCAGCCTTTCTGTCTCAAATTACACCCAATCATGCACTTAGTTTTGTTTAAGCTTGCATCTAATAACCCAATCATCAACATTCGTTTATAACGGAATCAGCCTTTCTGTGTCTCAAATTACACCAAGTCATGCACTTAGTTTTGTTTAAGCTTGCATCTAATAACCCAATCATCAACTTCGCTTACAACGGAATCAGCCTTCCTGTGTCTCAAATTACACCAAGTCATGCACTTAGTTTTGTTTAAGCTTGCCTCTAATAACCCAATCATCAACTTCGCTTACAACGGAATCAGCCTTTCTGTGTCTCAAATTACACCAAGTCATGCACTTAGTTTTGTTTAAGCTCGCCTCTAATAACCCAATCATCAACATTCGCTTACAACGGAATCAGCCTTTCTGTGTCTCAAATTACACCAAGTCATGCACTTAGTTTTGTTTAAGCTCGCCTCTAACAACCCAATCATCAACATTCGTTTACAACGGAATCAGCCTTTCTGTGTCTCAAATTACACCAAGTCATGTACTTAGTTTTGTTTAAGCTTGCCTCTAATAACCCAATCATCAACTTCGCTTACAACGGAATCAGCCTTTCTGTGTCTCAAATTACACCAAGTCATGCACTTAGTTTTGTTTAAGCTTGCCTCTAATAACCCAATCATCAACATTCGTTTACAACGGAATCAGCCTTTCTGTGTCTCAAATTACACCAAGTCATGTACTTAGTTTTGTTTAAGCTTGCCTCTAATAACCCAATCATCAACTTCGCTTACAACGGAATCAGCCTTTCTGTGTCTCAAATTACACCAAGTCATGCACTTAGTTTTGTTTAAGCTTGCATCTAATAACCCAGTCATGAACATTCGTTTACAACGGAATCAGCCTTTGTGTCTCAAATTACACCAAGTCATGCACTTAGTTTTGTTTAAGCTTGCCTCTAATAACCCAATCATCAACATTCGCTTACAACGGAATCAGCCTTTCTGTGTCTCAAATTACACCAAGTCATGTACTTAGTTTTGTTTAAGCTTGCCTCTAATAACCCAATCATCAACTTCGCTTACAACGGAATCAGCCTTTCTGTGTCTCAAATTACACCAAGTCATGCACTTAGTTTTGTTTAAGCTTGCATCTAATAACCCAGTCATGAACATTCGTTTACAACGGAATCAGCCTTTCTGTGTCTCAAATTACACCAAGTCATGCACTTAGTTTTGTTTAAGCTCGCCTCTAATAACCCAATCATCAACATTCGTTTACAACGGAATCAGCCTTTCTGTGTCTCAAATTACACCAAGTCATGCACTTAGTTTTGTTTAAGCTCGCCTCTAATAACCCAATCATCAACATTCGTTTACAACGGAATCAGCCTTTCTGTGTCTCAAATTACACCAAGTCATGCACTTAGTTTTGTTTAAGCTCGCCTCTAATAACCCAATCATCAACATTCGTTTACAACGGAATCAGCCTTTCTGTGTCTCAAATTACACCAAGTCATGTACTTAGTTTTGTTTAAGCTTGCCTCTAATAACCCAATCATCAACTTCGCTTACAACGGAATCAGCCTTTCTGTGTCTCAAATTACACCAAGTCATGTACTTAGTTTTGTTTAAGCTTGCCTCTAATAACCCAATCATCAACTTCGCTTACAACGGAATCAGCCTTTCTGTGTCTCAAATTACACCAAGTCATGCACTTAGTTTTGTTTAAGCTTGCCTCTAATAACCCAATCATCAACTTCGCTTACAACGGAATCAGCCTCTCTGTGTCTCAAATTACACCAAGTCATGCACTTAGTTTTGTTTAAGCTTGCCTCTAATAACCCAATCATCAACATTCGTTTACAACGGAATCAGCCTCTCTGTGTCTCAAATTACACCAAGTCATGCACTTAGTTTTGTTTAAGCTTGCCTCTAATAACCCAATCATCAACATTCGTTTACAACGGAATCAGCCTTTCTGTGTCTCAAATTACACCAAGTCATGCACTTAGTTTTGTTTAAGCTTGCCTCTAATAACCCAATCATCAACATTCGTTTACAACGGAATCAGCCTTTCTGTGTCTCAAATTACACCAAGTCATGCACTTAGTTTTGTTTAAGCTTGCCTCTAATAACCCAATCATCAACATTCGTTTACAACGGAATCAGCCTTTCTGTGTCTCAAATTACACCAAGTCATGCACTTAGTTTTGTTTAAGCTTGCCTCTAATAACCCAATCATCAACATTCGTTTACAACGGAATCAGCCTTTCTGTGTCTCAAATTACACCAAGTCATGCACTTAGTTTTGTTTAAGCTTGCATCTAATAACCCTTCTGTGTCTCAAATTACACCAAGTCATGCACTTAGTTTTGTTTAAGCTTGCATCTAATAACCCAATAACCAACTTCGCTTACAACGGAATCAGCCTTTCTGTGTCTCAAATTACATCAAGTCATGCACTTAGTTTTGTTTAAGCTTGCATCTAATAACCCAATCATCAACTTCGCTTACAACGGAATCAGCCTTTCTGTGTCTCAAATTACACCAAGTCATGCACTTAGTTTTGTTTAAGCTTGCATCTAATAACCCAATCATCAACATTCGTTTACAACGGAATCAGCCTTTCTGTGTCTCTTACACCAAGTCATGCACTTAGTTTTGTTTAAGCTTGCATCTAATAACGGATTTTGAGCGAAGCGAAAAATCTATTTTTGGGTGAGATAGCCATGGCGTCCTGATGGAAGGTTCCTTTTTGGTAGCTTCCTTGGGTAAATAACTACTAGATATTCCCAGAGAATTTAACCACAGGTTATCACAGAATTCTAACTTCTGGAGCGAGTATCCTAAAGGTTTCCCTTTAAGACATCGTATAGCAACAGGGGACGCATGTATTAACGCGCCACATAGCTATCTGCACCCCACATAGAGTTAACACTTCGATGTGTAGGGGCGGAGAATAGCTGGGGAGCCGTTCCACAGCTAATCTCGTCCGTGGCTACTTTTGGTACTCGAAACGTAAACAAACGGGCGCCATTGCTAAATGACGTCACGTCCGTCCTCATCCTGAAGCCAGTTGCTTGCCGATCACCATGATACAGCAGGACAGGGTGGGACCTGAAAGGCTGGACGAAGTAGCAGGGAGGGTCCATCAGGACGCCATGGCTATCTCACCCAAAAATAGATTTTTCGCTTCGCTCAAAATCCGTTTTTTGGGCTCAAGCCATGGCGTCCTGATGGAAGAATACCAGAGAATCAATGTATCGTGGTAGATTTTCCCCTTTTAGTGTAAGTGCCGAGGGCTTTGAATAGAGTAAGCATGGTAATCTTGATAGAGGTTCCGTGGGGCTGAAACTCCCTGCCCCCCTTGGCAGAGAAGTCCCAATGGACCATGCTGAGGATCAAAGTGGTTCTTGAAGGGCTACCCACCTTGCGGGGAGAACGTGAAGAACTCGGAGACAAGACAGAATGGTTGCTATTCGTATAGGAACATTTTCAAAAAACAGACAAGTGGTGGTTAGGCACTGTATATTGTAAAGGAGAACAGTCTGGTCTCGAAGGTATAGCGCAAGTAAGTATTCAGTTCGGAATATTACATAGCATGGGTGAGTATATAATATGGATTGAACCAATTATCTTCATCTTTTTTATAGAGGATAAAGGGGAAGGATAATGAAACTATGACAACCATGTATTTCATAGTATAAGTAGGTGCGGATTGAGACGCACAAGTAAATTAAATAGAAATTTTATTTCACAATTGTAGAATATGGTAAATGAATGCAATAAAGGATGTAAAGGTATTTACAATAAATTATAATGTACATAGTAATGAAAGACTTCGCTCTTGAATCTGAAAGAAAATTTCAAATTATTAGAAAGCACGGGTTCCAGAGGAACATTAGTCTTTTAAAAGAAAAACACATCATGCACTAGGCATACGGCACTCATGTGACGACTATGACATTTCACCTGAGAGAAGAACAGTATGAAAAACACTAAGTGTCTTTGAATTCACTACGTATCACGCGAGGGCCAACATAGGCACCCGAGGAGTCCCAAGTAACTCACTGTTCTATGCAGAGTTAGGTGCAGGTTTCATAACACTACCTGCGGCTACCACGAAATGTTTGACTTCATGCACTTGTTTCGCGTAATGCTTGAAGAAAACACGCGAGGATTTCCAGCCTGTGAAACTCTTGAGGCTTTCGAAATCCATACTCTGAAAGAAATTCTGAGACATGCGACTTTTCTAGGATCATGACCTGCGGGTGTACTGTCAGGATCCGCTCTGCGAATGAAGTAGGTGATTTTCGCTCTTAGTTTCAGTGACAGGTCGCTGCCCGATGTTTCTCCTTTGAAGAGTTGGCCTCCACCAAAGTCAGAAGTTCTACGAAGATAGACCTTGAGGCTCTCTACTGGACATAGAGAGGCATCTTCTTTCAGGGGGCAGATTCTCCAAGGGCCCCATCTTTTGGTGGGTAGTTCGTTTTTAGCGAGAAACGTCGGATCCGGGAAGAGGGTAAGGTCTCCTGAGTCTGTAAACAGAATGTGACCCTCGTCCCTTGATGATGCCACTATTTCGCTGACTCGGGCTCCTGAGGCAAGAGCAAAAAGAAATATAACCTTTTGAGTCAGATCCTTGAGAGGGCACGAATCGTTGTCCAAATTGGAGGCAAAATGGAGCACCTTGTCCAGGGACCAGGAGATAGGTTTTGGTGGGGGTGCTGGGCGTAGACGAGCGCATGCCTTCGGCAGTTTATTGAAGATGTCGCTGGACAGATCAATCTGGAAGGCGTACATTAGTGGTCTAGTCAAGGCCGATTTGCAAGTAGAAATCGTGTTGGCTGCTAAGTCCTGTCCATGAAGGTGAATGAAGAAGGACATGCAAAAATCAATGGTGATTTCCGTAGGATTTTTTGCCTTGACGAATGAGACCCATTTTCTCCAGGATGATTCGTATTGCCGTCGTGTGGATTCGGTCTTGTATTCCTCGAGGAAGTCTAGACTTTTCTTCGAGATCCCAAACCTTTTCTTCACGTTCGAGATCCCAAACCTTTTCTTCACGGCTAGGGAGAGAAAATCATGAGATGAAGGTCCCTGACTTTCGATGATGAAGCGAAGACAGTCGACTTCTGTACTTGCTGGGAGAGAACTGGGCCCGGGAGAGGGATCAGCGTGGGTTGTAGCTCCAGGACTAGGGGGTACCAGTTGCTCCGGGGCCACTTGGGAGCCACTAGGGCCGCTGTTCCTTTGAAGGTTCTCAGTTTGGAGAGGACTTTTAGCAGAAGGTTGGTGGGAGGGAACAGGTAGATCCTGGACCATCTGTTCCAATCCAGTGACATGGCGTCCACTGCTTCTGCCTTGGGGTCCTCGTACGGGGCCACATATCGAGGAAGTTGATTGTTGTCGCTCGTTGCGAAGAGATCGATCTGGAGTTCTGGGACTTGGTGAGAGATGAAGGAGAAGGATCTTGCGTCTAGAGACCACTCCGACTCTATCGGGCTTGTTCGAGATAGAGCGTCCGCCGTCACGTTGCGGAATCCTTGTAGGTGAACTGCAGACAGGTGCCATTTCTTCTTCTCTGCCAGACGGAAGATTGTTAGAAGCACCTGATTTATCTGGGGCGATCTTGAGCCTTGGCGATTGAGACATCGAACTACCACCGAGTTGTCCAGGGTCAGACGAATATGGATCGAGGGAGGCGGGGAGAGTTTCTTCAGAGTTAGAAGGACCGCCATGGCCTCCAAGATGTTGATGTGAAACGTCTTGAATAGGGGAGACCATGTTCCTTGAGCCTGTTTTTGGTGGGAGCGACCTCCCCAACCCTCCAGCGAAGCGTCCGTGTGGATGTTGAGTGATGGAGGTGGGGGTTGAAGAGGGATGGACCTTTTCAGGGCCTTTGCTTCCGACCACGGCTTTAGGAGTAACCGAAGTCTGTTTGGGAGCCGTCTCTTGAGGTCTCTTCGAGCGATGGATGCGGAACGTCTCCAGACTCCCGCGGCATTCTTTAGCTGTGCACATAGCACTGGGTTTGTCACTGAGGCGAACTGTAGAGAGCCTAGAACTCGTTCCTGCTGACGTCTTGAGATCCATTTGTATTTCAGCAGTCGCTTGACAGACCCTGCTATTTCCTTCCTTTTCTTCTGGGGGATGGAAAGGCGGTGTGACTGAAGGTTCCACTGGATTCCTAACCATTGGAACTTCTGAGCTGGAGAGAGGAGAGATTTCTTTGTGTTTATCTTGAATCCCAGGTGTTCTAGGAACTGGGTAACTTTGTTGCAGGATCTTAAACAATCCTCGGGCGATGGAGCCCAGACCAGCCAGTCGTCGAGGTAGGCCATCACCTGGACGCCTCGGAGGCGAAGCTGTTGAACGATGGCGTCTGCCAGCTTTGTGAAGATCCGAGGGGCCACGTTGAGGCCGAAGGGCATGGCCCTGAAGGCGTAGCTTTTCCTTTGGAGTCGAAATCCTAGGTAGGAGGAAGCGTGGTGGTTCATTGGAACGTGCCAGTAGGCATCCGCCAGGTCTATGGAGACCGTGTAGGAACCTTGAGGCAGAAGGGTCCTTATCTGTTGGAGAGTCAGCATCTTGAACTTGTTGTTCGCTATGAACTTGTTGAGGGGGGATAAGTCTAGAATGACTCTGAGTTTGTCGGAGTCCTTCTTGGGGACGCAAAACAGTCTCCCTTGGAACCTGGTTGACTTTACCCTCCTTATCACCTTCTTGTTCAAGAGATCTAGGACATATTCTTCCAGAAGGGGGGTTGATTGTTGGAAGAACTGCTGGAAGGTTGGGGGTGGTTGAGTCCAACTCCAGCCTAGACCCTTCTTGACGATGCTGTGTGCCCAGGGATCGAAGGTCCAACGATCCTGGAATTGGCGGAGTCTTCCTCCCACCGGAAGCACTTCATTGCTTCTGGTGTCCCGAGGGTTTACTGCCTCGGCCGCTAGCTCCCCTTCCTCCTCTGCCTCTGGAGGGACGGCGAGATGTGTCTCTGCCTGCACCTCTGTTTGAGCCTCTACCTTTGGGACGAAAGGTAGTTGACTGTTGCTCGAAAGCAGGGGTGAAAACCGGCGACTGTGACAAGACCGGTTGGGTGACCAGCTGAAAGGTCTGCTGTGGCTGAGCTGCCACTTGGGGAGTAGCGGATCCCGGAAACTGCCGTCTCTGTTGACGTTGCTGGGGTTTCGGCTGAGGGCCGTCGTCCTGAGAGGATTTCCTTTTCTTCGACATGCCCCACTTGTGGAGAAGGTTCCTGTTCTCCATGGCGGCCTTGTCGGTGATCTCTTTCACAAGGGAGGAGGAAAAGAGGGGCTTACCCCAGATGTTGGAGGAAATCAGCCTCCGGGGTTCGTGTCTCACTGTGGCACTGGAGAACACGAATTCACGACAGGCTCTACAAGCCTTCGTGAAGCTGTACAGATCTTTTACTACGGTCGCCAAATGTGTTTTGGCGAGAACCATATAGTAGTCAGGGACTCTAGTGTCACCGGCCATGACGTCGAGCTGTACCTGGAGGGACATGGATGCGGCGAGCCTTTCCTTCGTGTCATGTTCCCGACGAAGGAGATGGTCATTAAGTTTCGGGAGGTCTTCGTTAAACTGACGGCCAGCGACGTCAGGTTCTAGTTTTCCCACCACGAATGTATGCTGGACATCTTTCCAGTGTCGAACATCGGGGGGAGTAGTCAGGGAGAAGGGTCTGCACTCCTCCAGTGCAGGGCAAGGTTTTCCTTCTTCCACTGCCTTATGTACCGCAGTGAAGGCCTTTTCCAAGAAGGGGAGGGTCCCATCGTCTGGTGCGACGTAGGTAGGGTGTTTCTTGCTAAGCGCCGGAAGTTTTGAGCAGGTAAAACCCCTACTTTTTACTGTATTGGCCAGCATAGCCTGGGCCTTCGGGAGATCGAACACAATCGCCTCCTTCGGTTCGGTCTCCTCTTTAGAGGCAGGTTCGGATCAAAGTCGGACGTAACAGTTCGGGAAGAATTCCACTTCTTCCAGGACAATCGAGCCGATCTTCTCACTGATGAAGATCCTTCCTGTTGTAATTGGCATGTGCTCGGCATACCTCCAGGGGTTGGCATCCGAGCATGCCGGGAGGTCCTTAACCGAAATCCTATTCGGCTGCTTTGAACTTCCCATGTTGGTCCTGATGTATTCGTGTGTCTCACGGAGTTTCTTGTCCATGAGAGCTTGGAGCATTCGGAACATCTCCTGGGCGCTGGATGGGATGGGATCCGGGGTAGCGGAGGTAGACGTGAGTGATACGTCCGTCAGTGTAGGAGTCGGTGTGGGGGTGGAAGGTGGAGCGACCTCCTGCTCCGACTCAGTGTATTCCACCTGGTCTTCCTCATAGTCCAATTCTTTGCCCATGAGGTTCCTCTCCGTTTTCTCCGACACTTCCGACATACGTTCCGCGTTGTCGGTATCCAAACGGCACTCGTGCATGGACTGGGCCATGACTACATCAGGTTCCACCGTTATCTGGACGGTGGGTATCTGAGTCTGGGGATGCCTTCGGGAAAAGCAAGGCCCTCAAGTCTTCGGTGGCAAGGTATGGTCCGGTGGCGTTCTTTTGGAAGCCACGCACCCACTTGCGTAGCTTCTCTCGAGAAGTGTCCATAACCTCCGCTGAGGGAGGATTATTGAACGCCTCGACCAGGCGGTCCTTGCAGACTGTACAGTTCTGCGGGTCCCAAAACTTCAGATCGCCTTTCTTGTTGGCGCAAGGGGCGTGGGTCCTACACGCCGTGTGCCCGTAGAAGTGCGGGCGCTTCACTCCACAGAAGCCGTGGTCGCATTTCACGTACTCCTCCTGTAAGAGAAAGAGAACATGAGTATAGGGAAGTCATATTAATGACTTATATTCTAAAGTTAAATATTAAAAGGTTAATTTTTAACTTAATCTTAAGTGATATAAACATTGGGATGTTTGAGAGTGGAGCGGGAAATGAAGTAGATAGACACATACTCCGTGTAACCCGCCCGGCTGGTTACCGTAACCTTATCCATAGGCAATTTGTTTGTGACCGAGGACACAGGGTAGAATTCTCCATAGATTGCCAGGGAGGCAAAGGAATTCTAGAAGGAATTGCCAAGGATATAGAACTGGGACTGAGACCACTCAGACCATTGAATTCGGATGTAGAAAACCCCATAGGGTAACGGTTTCCGGCAACCAGCCGTGTTAAGATACACACAGCATGCTGGAAAATTGTGATATGCAAGAAGACAGCACGGCTACTAATAGAACGGTAAGACAATACCTATCTATTTATGTAGTCAAACCATCTGGTTGCAAGGTAGGGCTATCAGCATGTGTTGATAGCTAGGAGGAGGGGTGCAAGTCTCTTGGCGCCTCCGGAATGCGCCAGCAGACCGGCGGAACGCCGGAGGCCGCTCCAGCAGAGTTTCTGGCATTAGGGAAGACAAATAGAGAAGTCAAGAGTAATGCCAGGATGGCGGCCGCCGGTACAGCGGCGGGAGGCGGCGGCTCCGGCAGCCGAAGGTTGCCGGCTTGGTGACAGGGACAAGGGTGAGCTATAGCAGAACCGGACTGCCGGCAATGGATGCCGGCACGCCGGGGGTCGGTCCGAAGGACGGACGACCGAAGGTAGGAGGTATGAGGGTAGGCCATCGGCTGTACGCCGACGGGAGGCGGCAGCCCTCCGGCACACGGAGGGCTGTCGGCTACGGGGGCAAGGAAGGTGTCACCAAGGGGGGAGGTCGGTATCGCCGACAGTAGAGGCGGCAAGGGACCGGCACCAGGACAGTGAAAGAGACAGAAGGAGGGATGTAGGAGTACGGACACGAACCCCAAGGCATCCCACCTGAATGGGTGTATCCATGATAGGGGCTAGCCCTATCACCCAGTGGCAGGGAGCCGGCGGCGGCCGGGAGCCAGAGTAGCCCAAGGGAGGGCTAGGGAACACCCAAGAGGGGGAGAACCCCTGCAGACAAAACGCATCCAGTGGCTAACCCCATAGGACACTATGAAGGGTATATGTACCAGAGCGGACTGCATACAGGGACTCAAGGAAGCCCTATCACTCCACCCTAAGGAGGAGTTGTAGGACAGGGGACAGATGGGTATAGGCTAACCTAAGTATAGGCTAGGCCATACAAGAGATAGGTGGGGAGGGGAGAAAAAGAAGGGTCTTCCATAGGGGAGGTTCTGTACCAAAACGGCCACCAAGGAAGGGAGGACGCTCCCTAGCCTAAGGTAGGCAGACTGGCTGAGAACGGTGCATGGGTACCGTTTCAAGCAAGGCACAGAACTAGCTCCCCCCAAGCCTAACCTAGAGCAGGGATATTACACCCTGAACCAGGAAGGTTGGAAGACGTATCGCTATTGCAGGGAAGGTCAGGAACCTAGCCTCAGCAATAGAGGAAGGGCAGGCCGTTCCTCATTCTCGGACGCAACCCTAAGGGGGGATCATTCCCTTAGGGAGGACAGAGAAGCGATAGGTACTCTGATATGAGTTTGATCCCCTTACGTGGTAGGGGGAGCAAGGCTACACAGAGGGAATGCCCTAAGGCAGGGGGTGAAGGGAGCATATAGGGGTCCTACATTTAGGTTAGGTTAGAAAGGCACACTATCAAACCTATCCCCTATATGGTCCCTGAAGGCGAAAACACTTGCATCTCAGTAAACAGTATCATAGAATAAGCCACTATCTTCATAACTTAACCTAGGATCACTGTAATATATCATGCATGAACACTGATGATAGGCACTCTGGCCTAGGGGCTAGGCTAGCGATCTGGTATGGGGTCAGGCGATGACCAATAAAAGAGCGTCAAAACACGATATATAAAGTTCCTAGCTATGAAGACTAAATAACTAATAGTATCGATTAGTTAATAAGGCCGGAGAAGCTGTTGAGGCTAGCTAAATAAGGCATGCAAGACAACAGCGACGCCATAAAATGGCGTGTCCGGTAGCAGCACAGCTCTGCCAAAAAACATAAAATATCTCGAAAAGTAAAAGTTACTTTACGGTCAGAGCTTATTTAAACAATACTGGAACCTGGTACTCAACTTTCCAGAAGAAGGCGAGGCCGAGGGTAGAGACATGGCTAAGATGCTAGTCGATAAAGTAAGCACAGGGAAAATCCGTCTTAGTAAGGCAAGCTACTATGCGAAGGATGAGGACGGACGTGACGTCATTTAGCAATGGCGCCAGTTTGTTTACGTTTCGAGTACCAAAAGTAGCCACGGACGAGATTAGCTGTGGAACGGCTCCCCAGCTATTCTCCGCCCCTACACATCGAAGTGTTAACTCTATGTGGGGTGCAGATAGCTATGTGGCGCGTTACTACATGCGTCCCCTGTTGATATACGATGTCTTAAAGGGAAACCTTTAGGATACTCGCTCCAGAAGTTAGAATTCTGTGATAACCTGTGGTTAAATTCTCTGGGAATATCTATTAGTTATTTACCCAAGGAAGCTACCAAAAAGGAACCTTCCATCAGGACGCCATGGCTTGAGCCCAAAAAACCCAATCATCAACTTCGCTTACAACGGAATCAGCCTTTCTGTGTCTCAAATTACACCAAGTTATGCACTTAGTTTTGTTTAAGCTTGCATCTAATAACCCAATCATCAACTTCGCTTACAACGGAATCAGCCTTTCTGTGTCTCAAATTACACCAAGTCATGCACTTAGTTTTGTTTAAGCTTGCATCTAATAACCCAATCATCAACTTCGCTTACAACGGAATCAGCCTTTCTGTGTCTCAAATTACATCAAGTCATGCACTTAGTTTTGTTTAAGCTTGCCTCTAATAACCCAATCATCAACTTCGCTTACAACGGAATCAGCCTTTCTGTGTCTCAAATTACATCAAGTCATGCACTTAGTTTTGTTTAAGCTTGCCTCTAATAACCCAATCATCAACTTCGCTTACAACGGAATCAGCCTTTCTGTGTCTCAAATTACATCAAGTCATGCACTTAGTTTTGTTTAAGCTTGCATCTAATAACCCAATCATCAACTTCGCTGACAACGGAATCAGCCTTTCTGTGTCTCAAATTACATCAAGTCATGCACTTAGTTTTGTTTAAGCTTGCATCTAATAACCCAATCATCAACTTCGTTGACAACGGAATCAGCCTTTCTGTGTCTCAAATTACATCAAGTCATGCACTTAGTTTTGTTTAAGCTTGCCTCTAATAACCCAATCATCAACTTCGTTTACAACGGAATCAGCCTCTCTGTGTCTCAAATTACACCAAAGTCATGCCCTTAGTGTTGTTTAAGCTTGCATCTAATAACCCAATCATCAACTTCGCTTACAACGGAATCAGCCTTTCTGTGTCTCAAATTACATCAAGTCATGCACTTAGTTTTGTTTAAGCTTGCATCTAATAACCCAATCATCAACTTCGCTTACAACGGAATCAGCCTTTCTGTGTCTCAAATTACACTAAGTCATGCACTTAGTTTTGTTTAAGTTTGCATCCAAAAATTGTCAATACCTCTTTATTCCACTTTCTTCTATTTGTCCCTTTATTACTTAAGCGAACTTCATGTCCCTCGTAGTTTTAACAATAAACACAATCCTGCTGAAATTTTTATCTCATCATACCTTCTATATTTACGTTTATTTGACTTAAGTTTATTTATCTCTTACCTGTCTATTTAATCGTTCACATGAAAATCACTTCACTGGAAATTTCATTAATTGCGTATCATTATGTATCCCTTATGAATCAGTTCAATTACATACCTTAATATCACTTCACTCACCCCTTTTTATACATATGTAATTACACACATATATGCTACACTTCGATAATATTCAAATATTACTTATCATTAATCTATGCATGATATCGGTTATCTGTTCTCCAAGTTAATTCCATTTCACTCGTCACTCGACAGCATTTGCCTCCCCTTTCCTTGTCCAACAAATGAAAAAAAAGTGGGGAGTAAGCACGCACGTATACAAACGAAATATTAATGGAAACCCTTCTAGCATATTCATAATCTGCACACATGTAACTTAAATAGGTGCGTGGTGCTATTCAGCAACGTCCTCTGTAGATACGATCCACTTCTGTAAGAGCAGTCCTCATAATTGGGGGAGATTCCCGTAGACTTGATTTCTGTCCGTACTATGATGCCAAGGTCCCACAACTTCAATATCCGTCCGTGTTTGATTGTAGTCGCCTCTCTTTCTCTAGCGACTAATGGTGGAGTAATTGATACCGCAGCGTTGAATTCACTATTTATTTGTTGTGATCAAACCTGGTGACATAGACAATATGCTAGTTAGTATCGTTACAAATTGACATGTTATTGATCTAAAATCCATGTGTCAGACAATGAATAACACAATGATTTGTATGTTGATTGTTATAGCCTCCTCTAACTTTCAGTTGTTAAAATATTAACATATTACATAATTGTGTACAACATTATACATACACGATGCAGTATTGTGGTAGGTTTGGAGATTGCTCTACGGTGTGTATTCTCTGCAAATTCTCGTTCACAACTAAATTATACGTTCGCACATCAATGGCTTGATTCTTTTCCTATGGTGGTGTTAAGGCTTAAGGTTAATGTGCCCGGGATGAGCGCTTTACTCAATAATAAGCATATTTTCTCTCGCTAGCTTTTAACTCTTTATTCTAGTTCCCTTTATTCAGTATAGTCATATTATTTATTTCACATATATACTTATTCTACATTCGCTGTTATGGCAAATACACTCTTGGTAAGGGTAGAAGGGACTCTTTAGCTATGGCAAGCACCTCTTCTAGGAGAAGGTCACTACAAAATCAAACCATTGTTCTCTAGTCTTGGGTAGTGCCGTAGACTCTATATCATGGTCTTCCACTGTTTTGCGTTAGAGTTCTCTTGCTTGAGGGTACACGCCGACACACTATTATATCCTATTTCTCTTCCTCTTGTTTTGTTAAAGTTCTCATAGTTTACATAGGAGATATTTGTTTTTATGTTACTGGTCTTAAAATATCTTATTTTTCCTTGTTTTTTTCCTCGCTGGGCTATTTTCTCTGTTGGAGCCCCTGGGCTTATAGCATTCTGCTTTTCCAACTAGGGTTGTAGTTTAGCAATTAATAATAATTGATGCCATTTTTGTTACCTTGTGCTGGGACCGTTAGCCTTCCCAGTTGGCTAGATTTCAGTGTAGGAACATGACGAAAGCCAATCCTAATCATTCTTCGGCTTCAATGAGATCCCGTCTTCAGACTACTGAAAGTCTCTTCTAATGATATTTGGTGAACTCTTCGGTGGGAAAAATGAAGAGGATCCATGACCTTTGCACTTAAAAGACATTGGTCCCAGGCGATGGACTCTGCTGCTCCTCCTAGAGAAACTGAGGCCTACGCTTCAAGGTGATCTCCGATTGCCAGTTTTAGACATCCTGGATGTTGAACTTGCTCCTACCGAAGCTCTCCCTAAATTTGATTAGAAGCGCCTTATTGCGTCATTGTCCTCTTTGATGCCCATGACCATTTATTCTTGTGATTAAGGATTTTGTGTCCAAGGGATTTGCTAATTCCTTTAGGAGTGAATGACGCAATAACATCAGATAGGCTAGGCTTTGCTCGAGTCTGTTGGACCTACGGGCTTGCGAGACCAACCAGTGTGTGACCAAGATCTACGCCAGCTGCATGCACGCAACCCATAGCCACAAGAGTGTGACCATTGACCACGTGTTCATTAATCTCGAACACGAGCATGCTATCCTCAGCCCAGACAACGAGAACGACTACATCCTCAGGAGCATGCTTTGATCTCGATTTGGCTCGACTTTCACCACAGGACAAACGACGACACAATGAATACAGTAGTCTGCAATAAGAAGGGAGCATTCAGAATATATGGCTCTTGAAGTACTCTTTGAAAGGAAGCCAAAGAAAGGTTGTTGTCTGATGAACATCCAGTCCCTTTTCCAAGAGTTGTGATTGACAAGAAGAGAGGCAACCCTAAGCTTCCAGGTTACAAGTCGTTCCCATCGAAATGGATAAGGAAATGGCACAATATACAGTGGTAAAACGCCCTCTGGAGTCAAGTTTTACTCCCCCGCAGGTCAAGAAAGAGCAGCCACAACCTGAGGATTCTTGGCTGAAGCTGCCAAGGTTATAAAGTTGGTCTTTGGTATTTGCAGTTCATTGATCTGTATAATATTTAAATAAAGTTTTGAGTATTTGTGATTAGGAGAGCAAAGCTGGAACACGTCGGTTAAAATTACTGTACTGTATAATGAGGTGTAAACAACTGATGAATAGTTAACCTTCCTCTCCTGCCTGTACTCTGAAGTCTCCCTTAAATTTCAGCCGTCGGTTAGAACAGACGTTCTTGCTGGCTGCTTTTCGGCATTGCTAAATTCGGTGTCTTATTTTTCCAGTATTTTTATGGGTTGTGTTTTGAAGGGCTTTTGGCCAATGTTCATTGCCTTTTTGAATGGATGATGTGTTCTTACATATTGTTTGACCGGTTCCAAGGGCTTCTTTGAAAGTGTATATGTTCAGAGCCTTTTAGGTTTGTCTCTACCTGGCATTAGGGAGTCTGGACTTCTTTGTTATGTGGTTGTCGTCCTTGGGGAAGCAGTCTTCAGTGCTTTCGTAGTCATCCTGGAGTTGGTTTGACCACGACCTCTCGCTTAACACTTGACTTGTCATTCCTCGAAGTAGGGAGGCCTTCCCGTTAGAGTCCTCCTCCTGAGGGAAGTCTTTATTTCAACTTGTGTGGGAGCCCTTAGGCCTTAGAGACAGACGAGACGTTGCTATGGGGGATCCCTACCCCTTGGAGGAGTAGCTCTTCCCTAAGGGCAGTAACTTCGAGTTTTCCTGTTCTTCCCTCGCTTGTACAGGGACCTTCAGGGAAGACGTCATCCGCTTGCGAGGTGTGGCTGGCGACTGCAGTTGTTTTCTTCAGCTCTGAACCCTAGGTCTTGGCCTTCTGGAGATCTCCTCCAGATCATTGGCTCTTTGAAGTGTGCTCACCGAGGGCCTTGACCTCCTGAATGCTGCCTACAGAGCGCTCCAAAGTTCTTCAACCTTGCCAGATCCTCCCTCTTCATAGGGGGAATTTAGATGCCTCGTAGGTACTAGGTTGGCCAGGGCACCAGCCACCCGTTGAGATACCACCGTTAGAGTGTTATTGGGTCCTTTGACTGGCCAGTTAGTACTACATTGGATCTCTTTCTCTGGTTATGGGTCATTTTTCCTTTGCCTGCACATACACCAAATAATCTGGCCAATTCTCCCCACATATTCCTCTGTCCTCATACACCTGACAACACCAGATTACCAAATAAATTTTCTGCACTCAAGGAGTTAACTACTGAACTGTAATTGTTCAGTGGCTACTTTCATCTTGGTAAGGGTAGAGGAGAGACTTCAGCTGTGGTAAGCATCTCTTATTGGATGAGGACTCTCCAAAATCAAACCATTATTCTCTATCCAGTCTTTGGTAATGACATGGTCTTCCACTGTCTTGAGTTAGAGTTTTCTTGCTTGATGGTACACTCGGGCACACTATTCTTTCTTATTTCTCTTCCTCTTGTTTTCTTGAAGTTTTTGTAGTTTATAATATGAAAGATTTAATATCAAGTTGTTACTGTTCTTGAAGTGTTTTATTTTAATTTTTTTATTACTTCTCTTGCAAATTATTTATTTCCTTATTTCCTTTCCACACTGGGCTGTTATTCCCTGTTGGAGCCCTTTGGCTTATAGCATTCTGCTTTTCCAACTAGGGTTGTAGCTTAGCTTGTAATAATAATAATTTTTCTTGGAGCTTCTAGACCTTCCTACAGCTGCGTTTTATGTAGTTGCAGAAGCCTTCCCACCCTGCTGCTGCTTCCATCATGCCTGTGGCGATGAGTGGTGGAGCAATGCCCCTGGATGCATCCCTTGATGTGATTGTTGACGAGCCACCACTTGTTACTGAGGGCCAGTTGGCTGTGAAATCTGTGACTGGTGAAGTAGAAGCATTTTCACTCCACGTCACCTGCTTCATCTGTTCCTGCATCTTCTTCCCTGCTGACCTTTCTCCAAACGTTTCTAGGGTTGAGAGGAGTTCTAATAAAGCGAAGCCTTTTCCGCTGACGAGGACACACACACTGACTAGCATGTGCACAATCCCTAGGATTAGGTCACCATGACCACAAGCACCATGCCTGAACGCACATGTAGATCCTTAAATTTCACCACTCTCACAATCACTGGCATGAGCTGGGAACACTCGCTGTAGGGACAATAATGGCTCAAGTTCTCCTGAAAGGAAACGATCGATTTCCCAATCACGTTTTTTGACGTGCTTAAGCATTAGCTTGTGTGCGTTTGCCTGTAAAGAACCATAAGGGAGTCAGCTGACCAATGCTGTTTTTAAAGGACAGGACTTTGACATTCATACCACTTAATAAGGTGACTTTGGACATCTAACCACATATGATTTTTTGCCTCGTCTTCAATTTTGTGATGTCAGTGCAATTTATCCCAAAAATAAGCATTTTTCAAATTCTATCTCCTCCTTTGATACCTATATCAAGACCTGTGATTACCACCATACTTAGACCTGATGTAAATCTCCGACCAAATTATGTTTTTCTTCGTCCTTTTTTTGGGGCTCGAGCCATGTCGTCCTGATGAAAGTTCCTCAAAGGCAGCTTTCTACTTGGGATATTTCTGCGAGTAATATACCAGAGAATTTTTCTTGTATAGGTATCACAGGGTTCTCTTCCCTGGAGCGAATGTCTTGAGAGATATCGTGTATGAAACGGGGACATGTCAACCTTGTCTCGAAGGATAGGGGATAGGATTGGATACTTGAGGGAGAGAGCCGTTACAGTTCCAATCCCAGTGTGCTTAAAACATGTTTGCAATTCCTTCTAGCAGCACCCTCTTGATAGTTTGCTCGGGAGTTTTTTTTTTACTTGTTTTCAAGTTTTTTCGAGTGGTTTTTTAGACCTTGGGTGTTCTTCCTTCTTCCTCATCATTTGAGGGGGGCTGCTGGCTAATACCATTTTAGGACAGGATTTTGACATATGGTGACTTAGGACATCCCCAAACTGCATAGGATTTTTGCTTCTGACCTTCGGTGTTGCGACGCCAGGGCGATTTATCTTGAAATTGAGTGTTTTTCAAGTTCTATCTCATCCCTTGATACTTAATTTTAAGACTTGGGATTACTACCCTATGTAGACCTGATGTAGTCCTCCAGTCAAATAGTTTTTTTTTTTAAGTAATTATTTTGCTGGATTTGAATTCTTTCATTATGGTAGAAAAAATAAACCTTATAAATCTGAGAAAAGAATTAAGAAATGAAATTGAGATGAAAATTTGAAAAAAGGGCTCTATTTGAATGTTTTATAATGTCTTTCTAAGTTATATACCAAATTTCAAGGCTATATCCTTAAAACTAAGGGAGAAGATAGAATATGAAGGTCAATAAGTATAGTTTTGAGATAAGGGAGCTCAAAGTTTTGCTTTCTGTTTTTACAAAGACAGGTTTAATAATTCATGATTATTATGAATTTTATGTTAATTTTTGGATACTGTATTAATAACCAAAAACAATGTTATTAATCATAATTTAGTTATAATTGAAGATACCTTTGCTCAATATCTTGCTTCTTTAGGTTCTGGAACGGTCGAGATGGTCACTCCTTCATCCTTCACTAACTCAGCTAATATCACTGATATTACCCACCTCTGAACTCATATTAGAGAAAATTTTCTTCTTTCTTTTGTTAACGAGATGTTGAAATTGTCTTTTCCTCTTTGGCATGATGAAATTCTTACCGAAACCAAGAAAAACAGACATAAAAGTGAACGAATGTTAGAAGTCAAACTCAAACATGTACTCTCTCTGAGGTTTGTGCTAGCCCTGAAGGGTGTAATAATAACTTCGTCCTGTGACTTATGGAATCTATATAGATGCAATTGCTCACAATTATTATTTTTTTAATATTAAAATGTAATAATTATCACAACTTACGATAACAGAAGAAATACTTCATTTTCTTGTAGGGATCAGTGTTTAAGCTTATTGTGTTATTTTTACTAAATACCCTGTAACTATGAAAGCAAGAGAAATTTTGACAAAATATTCGTATATGCATTCAACATTGCCATAAGAAGCTCAGTGAATTTTTTCAGGTTTTTGTGTTTTTCGTTGTTTACTCCCATATAGTGGCATACCGGCTGGGCCCCTTAAGTTGAGTACCCTTTCCTTCTCTGGTGGAGAATTTTGCATCTCCACCCTTGTGTTTTTGCGCTATGCATCCGTTGACTGTCCGCAACATGGCCAAAGCCGGTGGCTCATAGCTCCAAATTACTCAGAATTGCATAATAATTCTTATCTAGTCTTGTAAAAGTGTGTTAAATATATTCTTTTACAACTGTGGTATGGTTTTAGGTTAGACTTCTGCAAATTTTTGCATGCCTCATTAATCAGTCTTAACTTGGGGTAACCCCTACACTCGGCCCTTGGCCACGACTGTCTAATATTTACAAATGGACCCTCACCTTCTACCACATAACCACATGGTTCTTGTGAGGCCTCCGCCTCTCCCTTGCTATTGATACAACATAGTGGGGAGCTGCAACCCTGAAGGTACCCTCTGGGAGCGGTGCATGGTGTTTTACAGTTGTCTTTTGGTGACAGTATTTCACTTATCCACTTAACCTTAGTGTCTGGCTAGGCGGCCATGGTTGTGAGGACTTGTTCCGTGTCTAAACTCTGTTGATCCCCTAGAACGAAACTAACATTGTTCTAATATCGACAGGTAGACCTTCCTTTTGTGTCACCTTACCCATTTGCTAGGCTTCCTTTCTCAGTTTTTGGTATGATGGCAGCATGATGTTGGTTTCAAAGTCAACACTTCTTGATAGCACTTATCGCCCTCAAGTTCTATGTTGACTTTCTACATGTGTTCTGTCAAGTGTGGTGGGAAAAGAGGAGAGATAAGGTACGCAGAAAGATGTTGTGAAGGGAATCTTAATCCTGGTTCTACATAGCTTAAGAGATAGACAGAAAATATCGAGATGGGAAAGTTGTAAGTAAAGAAGGAAATCATTTGAAAAGGATGAGTTATGAATTTGATCAGATACAAATTCCGAAATGATCGGTTTGAAAGTAACATTATTAGAATACAAAGAACACTTCCAAACTGATGTATGAACTGATATAGATGTTCAATATGATCAGAAGAATCTTGAGATAATTTTGCTTCAAATTCTTCCAATTTGGCCCCATTCCCTCTTCCTATCTTCCGTTTTCCTGCCCAACTCTTAAGGTTCACTTCATCATATAATTCCAGTATTCCAATAGTTGCACAGGATCATGAAATGACCTTACAGACCCCAGCACTGGATTATGTAGTGCAAATTTGGTAAAGTCAATTAAAGTATTAAACCAATGATTAAGTGTTCAGACACATGATAAAGTGATTAAACTGCTAGTACAGATGAAGGAGAAAATGCAAAAGTGTTAGAAAATCAAGAATTAGAGAGTGGCATTTGCTGGCCTTGCCAGAATAGTGGAAGATAGGCATTGAAGAGTTCTTCATTTAAACAATTTCCCCTTCGTTTCTTCATAAGAAAAGTCAAAAGTTTGAAATAGTTTCAAAAGTATGCTAAAAGAGATAAAAAAAGAAAATTATTGGTTTGGCGTAGCTATTGAATTGAAGCCAGATTTTTGTTGCATGGGATACCTGTAAGAATATATGTTAAGGATTTAAAAGAATAAATACGTGGACACTAAAAGTACAGTAGTAATAAAAACATGATTAATGAAGTGACCGCAAATATACAAGTAAGTGTTTACTAACGTGTGTGCAAATATTAAACCAGCAAGTGTTCAGTGAAGTGACTGCAAAAATAACAGCAGGGAGTGTTCAATAAACTATTTGCAAGCATTACAACAGGAAGTGCTCAATAAAGTGTGCAAATGTACCAGGAAGTGTTCAACCAAGTTTTGTAAATATCACACCGGGAAGTGTTCACTTAAATGTTTGCAAATATTACACCAGAAAGTGTTCATTAAAGTGTCTGCAACTATTACATCAGGAAGTTTCAATAAAGTGCCCAAGTATTATTACATGAGGATGTGTTAAAAAATTGTATGAAAATATTTGCATACATCAGGGAGTGGTTGGTGCACAAACGCACAAGAAAATTATAAAGGGGCAGGAGTGGAACTGTTTGTTAATATCGGAAAGGTATATGTAGGAAGCTGTGGGAGAAACAATCACGTAGGAAGGGCCTTTTGAGGAAAGAGAGTCCTTAAGCTATAACAATAAATGCAGAGAGATAAGACAATATTATAGGAAAAAAAGAGGAAGAAGCTCTTAAAGCAAGTGAAAAGACAGGAAGATGTTTTGGGGAGGAAATAAAGTCTAAATGCACTAAAGTCGCTGCAAAGATTCTGGCTGAAATAAGCCCCACCCCTTGATGACGTCATAGCCAATCATGTTGTCTCTCACATTAACAGTGGTCATAACACATCCCCTTAAAGTGATTATAGGTTAGTATAGTTTTAAATTTGTTAATTGATGTATTGTGACCACTGCTAATGCGAGGAACAATGTAATTGGCTATGACATCATCATGGGGTGGGACTTATTTTGCCCGGAATCTTTGCGGCGACTTTAGTGTAGAGGGAAAAGCGATTATGATCTCAGTGATAAAACTAGAACTTGTCTTGGGAAACATCACTGAATCCCCCATAGGTCGTTATTACTGTCAGTGCACCCAATATGGTCTGCTGCATTGAGTCTTTGCCCCATCCCTTAACCCCTCCCCCCCTCACATTCTCTACACTCTATTACCAAGAATCAAACCAGTTTCCTCTGTTGTGGGAGCTAGTCTAACCAACCTACTGACTTTACTTACTATAAATCATCTACTTAGAAGTTAGGGTAAATAAACGAGTTTTATATAAAAAGATCTTATTTACTGGAGTTTATATAATAGCATCAGATTTATAGGAGTTTTACGTTAGTGCAATGAAATAACATTACAAAGAAACATGTTTTGAGAAACTTATTAAAAAATCATTCTAGTCTTATTGCTTTCACCTTTTTTAAAGTTTTATAGTTTTCAATTATACTAGTTTGAGGTTTCAAACTAGTATTAATTGTATTATTATGGTTGATCATGAAACTGATACAAGAAAGAGAATTTTGTCTGAAGAATGTAGATGTAAGAATATATGTTAAGGATTTAAAAGAATAAATACGTGGACACTAAAAGTACAGTAGTAATAAAAACATGATTAATGAAGTGACCGCAAATATACAAGTAAGTGTTTACTAACGTGTGTGCAAATATTAAACCAGCAAGTGTTCAGTGAAGTGACTGCAAAAATAACAGCAGGGAGTGTTCAATAAACTATTTGCAAGCATTACAACAGGAAGTGCTCAATAAAGTGTGCAAATGTACCAGGAAGTGTTCAACCAAGTTTTGTAAATATCACACCGGGAAGTGTTCACTTAAATGTTTGCAAATATTACACCAGAAAGTGTTCATTAAAGTGTCTGCAACTATTACATCAGGAAGTTTCAATAAAGTGCCCAAGTATTATTACATGAGGATGTGTTAAAAAATTGTATGAAAATATTTGCATACATCAGGGAGTGGTTGGTGCACAAACGCACAAGAAAATTATAAAGGGGCAGGAGTGGAACTGTTTGTTAATATCGGAAAGGTATATGTAGGAAGCTGTGGGAGAAACAATCACGTAGGAAGGGCCTTTTGAGGAAAGAGAGTCCTTAAGCTATAACAATAAATGCAGAGAGATAAGACAATATTATAGGAAAAAAAGAGGAAGAAGCTCTTAAAGCAAGTGAAAAGACAGGAAGATGTTTTGGGGAGGAAATAAAGTCTAAATGCACTAAAGTCGCTGCAAAGATTCTGGCTGAAATAAGCCCCACCCCTTGATGACGTCATAGCCAATCATGTTGTCTCTCACATTAACAGTGGTCATAACACATCCCCTTAAAGTGATTATAGGTTAGTATAGTTTTAAATTTGTTAATTGATGTATTGTGACCACTGCTAATGCGAGGAACAATGTAATTGGCTATGACATCATCATGGGGTGGGACTTATTTTGCCCGGAATCTTTGCGGCGACTTTAGTGTAGAGGGAAAAGCGATTATGATCTCAGTGATAAAACTAGAACTTGTCTTGGGAAACATCACTGAATCCCCCATAGGTCGTTATTACTGTCAGTGCACCCAATATGGTCTGCTGCATTGAGTCTTTGCCCCATCCCTTAACCCCTCCCCCCCTCACATTCTCTACACTCTATTACCAAGAATCAAACCAGTTTCCTCTGTTGTGGGAGCTAGTCTAACCAACCTACTGACTTTACTTACTATAAATCATCTACTTAGAAGTTAGGGTAAATAAACGAGTTTTATATAAAAAGATCTTATTTACTGGAGTTTATATAATAGCATCAGATTTATAGGAGTTTTACGTTAGTGCAATGAAATAACATTACAAAGAAACATGTTTTGAGAAACTTATTAAAAAATCATTCTAGTCTTATTGCTTTCACCTTTTTTAAAGTTTTATAGTTTTCAATTATACTAGTTTGAGGTTTCAAACTAGTATTAATTGTATTATTATGGTTGATCATGAAACTGATACAAGAAAGAGAATTTTGTCTGAAGAATGTAGATGTCGCTCAGAATTTATCTAATTTGTTCTTTGCTTCTGTAACTTTTATCCAGTTTTTTACCCCTAAGTCGACTTTAGACTGAGGAATAGTAGGGAAATTCTCTTTTATTTTGTCAGACAATTCTTCATAATTAATCCGTTTCTTTAGTGCGTCATCCATTGGACCAGTCAGGAATGACTGGTTCTTGAAGGCCACCATCATTCGTTCATTCGTTCCACACGATGGAAAACGAACAGCTCTAAGCGTTGTGTGGAAGTCGCTTCCATGTTCTTCCAAATAGATTCCTTCCATGTAGGGATGGAAGTACTCATAAGGAACTGGGGTTAGGTTGAAATGGAAGACCTGGCGCCATCCTTCACGCATAACAGCCTGTCAGAAATATAGAAAATTTTCATTGGTATCGTCACTTATAATTGTTGAGTAATGATTTTCATTAGATTATTATTATTATTATTATTATTATTATTACTTGCTAAGCTACAACCCTAGTTGGAAAAGCAGGATGCTGTAAGCCCAGGTGCCCCAACAGGGAAAATAGCTCAGTGAGGAAAGGAAAAAAGGAAAAATAAAATATTTTGAGAATAGCAACATTAGAATAAATATATCCTATATAAACTATAAAAACTTTAACAAAACAAGAGAGAAATTAGATAGAATAGCGTGCCCGAGTGTACCCTCAAGCAAGAGAACTCTAACCCAAGACAGTGGAAGACCATGGAACAGAGGCTATGGCACTACCCAAGACTAGAGAACACTGGTTTGAATTTGGAGTGTCTTTCTTCTAGAAGAGCAGCTTACCATAGCTAAAGAGTCTCTTCTACCCTTACCAAGAGAAAGTAGCCACTGAACAATTACAGTGCCGTAGTTAACCCCTTGGGCGAAGAAAAATTGTTTGGTAATCTCAATGTTGTCAGGTGTATGAGGAGGAGAAGCTGTAAAGAATATGCCAGACTATTCGGTGTATGTGTAGGCAAAGGGAAAATGAACCGTAACCAGAGATAAAGATCCAATGTAGCACTGTCTGGCCAGTCAAAGGACTCTAACTCTCTAATGGTAGTATCTCAATGGGTGACTGGTGCCCTGGCCAACCTACTACATACTATTTATAGATCAAATGAAATAGTTGCCAATTTGTGAGCAACAGCCATCAAAATCTAATTAAAATTATAATCTCTTCACATCGGGTGCTTAAGTAGTTTTTAAGGTACTGTTGTGTAAAAAGAGAAAGCTTTGTATTTATAAACAACTCAATTTTAGAGAGGCTGTGTTGGCTTGAAAGGGCCAGGCAATCTCGAACAAATCCGTAGGGAATTAGTGCCTGGAGTAGGAGCACTTTAGGCATTACTTTTTCCTTATCTTGTATCTAATAAGTATATCTTACGTAGTTCTCAAACATGGAAGTAAAAATTAGAATTTAGAGCTCTTATTATAAGTGACTAGAACGTCTGGGAAGTAGGTTGGCCAGGGGACCAGCCACCCGTTCAGATACTACCGCTAGTGAGTTATGGGGTCCTTTGACTGGCCAGACAGTACTACATTGAACCCTTCTCTCTTGTTATGGTTTACTTTTCCTTTGTTTACACATACACCGAATAGTCTGGCATATTCTTTACAGATTCTCATCTGTCCTCATACACCTGACAACACTGAGATTACCAAACAATTCTTCATCCTCCATAGGGTTAACTACTGTACTGTAATTGTTCAGTGGCAACTTTCCTCTTGGTGAGGGTAGATGAGATTCTTTAGCTATGGTAAGCAGCTCTTCTAAGAGATGGACACTCCAAAATCAAATCATTATTCTTAAGTCTTGGGTAGTTCCATAGCCTCTGTACCATTGTCTTACACTGTCTTGGGTTAGAGTGCTCTTGCTTGAGGGTACACTCTGGCACACTATTCTATCTAATTTCTCTCCCTCTTGTCTTGTTAATGTTTTTATAGTTCATATAGAAAATGTCTATTTTGATGTTGATACGGTTCTTGAAATATTTTATTCCTTGTTTCCTTTCCTCACTGGGGTATTTTCCCGGTTGGAGCCCTTCGGCTTATAGCATCCTGATTTTTTAACTAGGGTTGTAGCCTAGCAAGTAATAATAATAATAATAATAATGATAATAATAATTTGCAAGTGAAGCCTACAGTAATATCCAAACGTGTTTGTGTGTGTATATTATATAGTTTGTGTGTATTTGACCTCTAGTTACAACTAATTTTCACCATATTTACCTCTGCTCCTGCTTCCTTTTACAAATAGTGTTGCATTTAAGCACTGAGTGGCCTTAGGCTTTCAGCTTCTCCTATAGAGTTTGGTCTTAAACCTCACCTTCCTATTCTCAGTCTTTCCAACCAGTCAACAAATTTTCACAAATCAAACTATTTTCTTCGTTCGAGGCCTCATTTCGGACGGTATCTATTTTGCAAGGGTATAGAAATAGCGCTGCTATAAACAATTCCTCTTCACCCAAGGGGTTATACACTGTAATTGTTCAGTGGCCACTTTCCTCTTGTTAAGGGTAGACTCTAGCGATGGTTAGCAGCTCTTCTAGGAGGACACTCCAAAATCCAACCATTGTTCTTGGGTAGTCCCATAGCCTCTGTACCATGGTCTTCCACTGTCTTTGGTTAGAGTTTCCTTGCGTGTGGGTACACTTGGGCACAGTATTCTATCTTATTTCGCTTCCTCTTGTTTTGTTAAAGTTTCTATAGTTTATATAGGAAATGTTATTTTAATGTTACTGTTCTTAAAATATTTTATTTTTCCTTGTTTCTTTTTCTCACTGGGGTATTTTCCCTGTTGGAGCCTCAAGAAGGCTTATAGCATCCTGCTTTTCCAACTAGCGTTGTAACTTAACAAGTATTAATAATAATAATAATAATAATAATAATAATAATAATAATATCTTGCAATTTGCAATTGTTTCTAAGTATTATAGTTATAAATCTGATATACAGGGGTTAACTACTGCAATGTAATTGTTCAGTGGCTACTTTCCTCTTGGTAAAGGTAGAAAAGACTCTTTAGCTATTGTAAACAGCTCTCCTAGGAGGATTCTCCAAAATCAAACCATTGTTCTCTAGTCTTGGGTACTGCCATATCCTCTTTTTAAGGTTTTATAGTTTATAAATGAAAGATCTAATTTAATGTTGTTACTTTTCTTAAAATATTTTATTTTGATTGTTTATTGTTTCTCATGTAATCTATTTATTTCCTTGTTTCCTTATTTTTTCCTTGTTGGAGTCCTTGGGCCTATGGTATCTTGTTTTTAAAAACTAGGTTTATAGCTTTGATTGTAATGATAATAATAATAATAATAATAATAATAATAATAATAATAATAATAACAACGAAGTAAGAGCAAGACCAATTACATTTAGACCTACTTGAGCGATTTTTTTTTCTACATGAAAGCATATAATTTTGGAAGAATCTTTATAATCATGTCTGTTAGGAGCAACATCTTACAAGTTTTATGAGAGAACGTATTTGACAATGTTATACTGGTTCTATTGACAAGAATCTCGACGACTCAATTACGATGGCATATGGCTGTATACTTTAAATAACGAGTTAATCATATAACAACTTATTTATTCACTGTCACTGAAAACGTGGCAAAAATTAAGACTAGAAATATTAGGCCTACTTACATTTTCCCATTCTGGGATGTCGTCACCCAGTTTATGCAACCTGAGTATTAAACCACCGTTGTTGTCTTGCCACTCGTATTTGTATTCCAGTCCAGCACAATATCGTGTACAGGGAAGTTCGCTAACAGCTATTGGGTCTTCAAATGGAAACCCACTGCCTACATCGATGATGTAATCGTCCCCGTCGTGCCTATGTGGGTATAAAGTAATTTTTGTTTTAACATGGAACGACTTTTGTAATTCGGACAAACCAACTCTACAATTTGGACCAAAGATAGAACTGTATATTGGCAACAGCACGTTTTCTTACTCGTTTCAGTATCTTGTTAAACTACGCACGGATAGACAAAATAGTTCAAATCGAACCTGCTCTTTAACGAACACGCTGACTACTTAGATGGAGCAAAGCTGGTGACTAAACCTCTGAAGATGAAATGCATCCTTTGTCTTACAAGTCTGATAAAGAATTTTTATTTCGGTTGTGATTTAGAAAGTTCAGACTGTGCTAGGTGAGCCAGGAATTATTTATAACTAAAGAAAATAAATGATGTGAAGGTCATAGGGTAGTGAGAAATTCCTAATGTTTTTTTTGTGTATATATTTGGAAGAGTAATATTTAGAAACAAATATATATTTTATAGCGAAGCCAATAAACCATGGTAATTACATGATCAGCAATTAGAGGTCATGGAATTGATTCCAGAGTGAACCAGAGCGATTAGAAATACTTATAAATTTCATGCTTCTGTTTGACCTGAAGTAACACGATAGTTATTAACTGCATGGACCAATCATCCTCATTCAATTGCTGAAAATTAAAAGCAAAGGCCTAGAACTATACCTTATATCTGTACGGTTTACACACACACACACACTATATATATATATATATATATATATATATATATATATATATATATATATATATATATATATATATATATATACTTACAAAGCTGGTCTTCATGAGAATAGATTATTTTTTTCTCATATTTCATTTGTGCATTTAAGAGATGTTTAGCTAGCTCGTAAGGCGAGTTCCACTCACATAGGATTACGTAATGTATATAAATTAGATAAGACTTTCGTCATTTCTTTAGTTGTATTTTCATTCGGTTTCTCATATGTAAATTTACGTTATCTTAAAGAATTAAATATTCCTTTCACGAAGTCTTGTGTAAACTTGTTAAAAGGTATTCTGTATGACACACATGCTAGGGATTGCATCATATTTCCACGTGGTTGGAAGTTGCAGGTAGATTCTAGACTAAAGTTTAATCTTTATTTTAATGTTATGAGAGGAGGTGGGCGGAGTTAGCTAAGAGTTGCCTCGCAAGCGCCGATAGTACCCTACTTCCATTATGCCAAGTAGGCAACCTTGACGCCGCTAGACCGTGCCCCCATGCTTTCAGATGGCCGAACTGGAAGATTCTGGAATTAATTAAGTTGATATGTATATATATATATATATATATATATATATATATATATATATATATATATATATATATATATATATATATACATACAGTGATACCTCGGTAGTCGAACGACTCTAAATTCGAACAAATTGGAGTTCGACCAAAAAATTAGAGTAATTTTTGCTGTGGTGTTCGAACAAAAATTCGGAACTCGAACACAGCCAAACGTGTCGCCGAATGAGATGAGCAGCCATCTCGGCTACTCTCGCCTGGTCGGGTAGCATCATTTCAAGAGAGATCGTCAGTCCGACAACACATGTTAAAAATTTATTGTGATTTAGTGCGTTTTATTATCTTTTTTTTGCCGATAATAATGGGCCCCAAGAAAGTTAGTGATAAGGGGAAGTATAAGAGGAAAACAGTGAGAACAACGATCGAGTTGAAGAAGGTAATTATTGCGAAATATGAGAATGGTGTACGAGTGTCTGATCTAGCCTTACAGTATGGCATGGCGAAATCCACCATTTTTACCTTTTTGAAAAATAAGGAAGTGATAAAGAAAGCTAATGTTGCACAGGGAGTGACAGCAATTAGTAAGCAAAGGCCACAAGTAATTGAGGAAATGGAAAAGTTGCTCCTTATATTTATTAAAGAAAAGCAGTTGGCCGGGGAAAGTATAAGTGAAGCTTTCATTTGCGAGAAAGCTCTTCATATTTATGAAGAATTGGTGAAGAAAAGTGCCAGTACTAGTGAAAGTGATTCGTCATTTACTTTTAAAGCAGGCAGGGGCTGGTTCGAGAAATTCCGGAACAGAACTGATATTCACCGTGTGACTAGGCATGTTATGTCTCACTTTAGAAGAATAGTGCAGAAGAGAAAGAAGCAGCTGACAATTGACATGTTTTTCATAAAAGAAAAGAGAGTAGCTACATCCCAGCCTGATTCCTCTCCAAAGAAGAGAGACAGAAGAGAAAAAAACCCTGAAGGAGATTTGCCCGACCTTTTACTGGAGAGAGAAAAAACTCCTGAAGGAGAACTACCCAGCCACTTCATAGAAGGGGACACTCCTTCCAAGCAGTAACCTCCCCCTTCCATCCTCTCCACATCCATTCCGGTATGCCATCAAACCGCTATTCAAAGGTACAGTAAATGGTTTAAAATTCTTTTATAGGATTTTCCGACCAATTTCGTACACTTTTAAATAATTACTGTTGTTTAGGTACACGTTTTATTAATATTTTGGGCATTTTGAAATACGTAGGAACGTATAAAAATAAATACCATTATTTCTTATGGGAAAAAACGTTTCGGTATTCGAACAAATCGGTGGTCGAACACTGATCCCGAACGGATTATGGTCGAGTACCGAGGTATTACTGTATACATACATATATATATATATATATATATATATATATATATATATATATATATATATATATATGTATATATATATATATATATATATATATATATTATATAGAGCCTAGCAATGCATAGGAACGAGAGAGATCCAGCCTGACTCCGAAAGAGCCAATGTCTGACGATCTTCTCGCCAGCACCCCTTCCAGCCATCCATCGACTTTTTTCTCCAACGTGCATAGTGTTTTCTCTCAAATGTGATTAGTTTTTGTTCTAACTCTGGTTTTTGTGACTAGCCCTGTGAGATTAGGTTAAAAAGTGAAGTGTTTTTAATTTTGCCTAACAGTTTGGTAACCATGTGTGAGCCTAAGGACATAAGAGTAAGTTAAGTATATATATAGTTTAAATTTGATTTATTTTCTATAGGGATAAAGTGTAAACTTTTTTCATTACTTGTCAAAATTATTAAATATTTTCATAAATTAATATCTAATGAAATGAGTGATTGTATAATTCTTTTGAAGTATCATTTGTGTCATGGTCTAAGGTCTAGTTCAGATTTGATATTTCGAGTAAATTATTTTTTAGTTATTTTTTTTTAATTTGTTATTTTCTTATAGAATAAATTTATTTTTTGTAAAGTGTTTATTATTTCGACCACCAATAATTATTTCAGAGCTTTGCTCATATCCCCTGACCAAGAACCGAAGAGGTTGATTTAAGAATAATTCCTGTTAAAAATAAAGTAATCATCCAGTTTTGGTTTGAGTGTAAATTAAAGAGACCTTTTAGATATTCAGTGGTCATATATATTATTGTCTGGAAATTGCATATTATTCTCAGAGGACTTAGGTTTTCTATTGTGTATCAAATTATGTAATATAAAGCAGGTTAGTTTTGGAGCTCGGGAATTTACTTAATGCTCTAGTCGTAATATATATATATATATATATACATATATATATATATATATATATATATATATATATATATATATATATATATATATATATATATATACAGTGTGTGTGTTAACCATTGGATACTAATGGCTAAAAAATATTCTATTACAGGAATAATTAACACGTCTTGAAATACCCTGTTCAATTCTTAACTACACAGACATGCACAGATATGTATGTTTGTACTAAAGAAATCATAACAAGAAAACTCCTAATTAAGGCAAAGACTTACTGTGCCTACGGCTGCCTGATTTACCTTAGATCTCTTATCAGAACTATTACGTGGTTGTGAGAGTCTCCGAGAGAGCTATAGCACCCTGCAATGAAGAGAAAGAAAGAAGTTAGCAATTTGCATATATGTAATTACAAGCTTGGAAGGAAATCATCCAGAGTGTACTGAGGCAATTAGTTTTACACATTGACGTCTAACAAAATCGATTCCATTTACTGGCAAGTATTTTTTTAATACCTGAGTGGAAATGATGGTGCTTTTAATGAAAGACAAACATTAGTGATAGAGTTAATCTGTTCTTGGAAACGTTTGAAAAATGTCGCTACTGCTGATGTTCAAGGTTACTCTTATGTTTGGACAAGAATGTTGTGGGTAATATCAATATTGATTATTATATCTTTGTAGGTAGTAGGTTGGCCAGGGCACCAGCCACCAGTTGAGATACTACCGATAGAGAGCTATTGGGTCCTTTGACTGGTCAGACAGTACTATATTGGATCCCTCTCTGGGTACGGCTTATTTTCCTTTGCCTACACGCACACACACCCCTCACAACACTGAGATTAACAACAATTGTTCTTCGATCAAGGGGTTTGAGCAAGAATAGTGTGGGTGTTACAACCCTTGGGGTCGTAATTAAAGTTCTTATTATGATTGTTGTCAGTAAAATTGTAACTCTGTGCTAAAGGTCAGCGGAAACAAAACACTCAATAAAACTTCACAATATTTAATACTTAATACTAACAAAAATTCAGGTCAACCTTGTCTGATATACACAACCAGACCACCAGGAATAACAAGTACACATAATTTGAATCACTATGGATTCCCTAAAACTAATAAACTAAATCCTAACCAAGATATAAGAAATAAACGTTATAAATATTTAACTTGTTTGGATCCCACAACTTAGCTGGCCAGACCAGACTACTATAAAACTAAACTCAAGAAAGAAAGAAGCCGAGTACAAAAACACATGAAAACAATTATAAATCCTACCTAGGAACACACGTCTAAACACACCAAAAACCTCCACTATAGTATACTTACATATGGCCACGACAAAAAAAAAAAAGGACAAAATATATATACACACACACACACACATATATATATATATATATATATATATATATATATATATATATATATATATATATATATAGATAATCAAATTATCTTAACTTACACACACAAAAGATACAGTTCTCCTCACTTTCAAATAATAATATAATAGAGGAGACAAAATTAAGGCCGTTATCCACTCCTCCTACCAGCAAGCAGGGCAGGACCAGTGCGCCAGGGTAGAACCCGCCAGGTACAACGATCTCTACTCGATAAACAGAGATACTCTGTCTTACCTGGCAACGGCCTCCATACGGGCCACCTCACGAAATAGCAAGCTCCCAACACCACTGCAGCTGACACGAGATGACAGGGCCAGTAAGCCAGAGATGAAGCCAACTCCCTGGGTACTCCTTAGTGTCAAAGAATGGCAAAGCAGACTCAAGACGCAAGGGACAGGAGCACCTGCGAGTCTCTCTCCAAAGTACATTAAACTGGCGTAGATGCAAGAAACCACTCGAATCGCAGGTGACAAGAGCGCCTGCAGACTATAAACCAAGGCGAGGATCATCAAAACAATTTCCAAAAGCGTAGTCCAAATCACAAGCCTAAACGTCGTCATCCAATTTATCAATTTCGTAAGCAGCTTAGGGTATGTTGTTGGGGGAGTGCTCAAGCCTAAACTGTCCTCTGTCCGAGCACCCACCTCCGACATCAACACGCTTTCATCATCACTCGGGCAAATAAAATACAATCGTTAACACGATAGTTCAAACAAGGTAGTTGAGCGGGGAGTAGGCGAGAAACAATCAACAACACACCACTTTAAAACTACTTTAAGCTATAGTGGAACCCACTTAAAACTAGAACAAGTTTGACGTAAACAAATGAGAAATTTACTTTACTCTGATAGTGGGTATTACCAATATTGATTATTATATCCTTGAAGGTAGTAGGTTGACCAGGGGACCATGCAACAGTACATTGAGATACTACCGCTAGAGAGCTAACCATGGGTCATTTGACTAGCCAGACAATACTACATTGGATCCCTCTCTGGTTACGGCTTATTTTCTTTTGTCTACACATACACCTGACAACACTGAAATTATCGAACAATTCTTCTTCGATCAAAGGGTTAACTACTACACTGTAATTGTTCAGTGGCTACTTTCTTCTTGGTAAAAGTAGAAGAGACTCTTTAGCTATGGTAAGCAGCTCTTCTATGAGAAGGACACTTCAAAACCAAACCATTGTTCTCTAATCATGGGGGTTGCCATAGCTTCTGTACCATGACCTTCCACTCTCTTGGTTTAGAGTTCTCTTGTGTGAGGGTAGTAGACTCGGGCACCCATTCTTATTTATTTCTCTTCGTCATGTTTTATTTATTATTATTGTAAAAACAAGAATAGCGCCAACGTTATCCCTGCGAGTCGTAAGAGGCGACTAAAAGGGACGGGACGAGGGGGCTAGGAACCTTCTCTCCTGTATCTACATCCTGTGAGACATCGACAAAGAGATGGAGCTGGGGGGAGAGTGACTGCTCCCCGCACTCTAGTTTTGGGGTGTTTGAATGTGCGTGGATGTAGTACAATAGAAAGTAAAAGATGTGAAATTGGAAGTATGTTTAGGAATAGAAGGATGGATGTATTGGCCTTGTGTGAGACGAAGATAAAAGGAAAGGGTGAAGTGATGTTTGGTGAAATGTCTGGTAGAGTGTCTGGGATTGAAAGGGGAAGAGCGAGAGAGGGTGTGGCTTTATTTCTGAGTGAATGGATGACAGGTAAAGTAGTGGAATGGAAGGAGATATCATCTAGGTTAATGTGGGTAAGGGTTAGGTTGGGTAGGGAATGTTGGGCGTTTGTCAGTGCGTATGGGCCAGGTAGTGAGAAAAGTGAAGAAGAGCGGAATGAGTTCTGGAATGAATTAACTAGGTGTGTAGAAGGACTGGGTAGAAGGAATTATGTAGTTGTCATGGGTGACTTAAATGCTAGAGTGGGCGCTGGAGAGGTAGAAGGTGTCATTGGGAAGTATGGCGTACCAGGTGAAAATGAGAGTGGTGAGAGACTGGTAGATATGTGTGTTGAGCAAGAGATGGTGATAAGTAATAGCTTTTTCAAAAAGAAAGATAAAAATAAGTATACATGGGTAAAAGTGGCAAATGGAAGAGTAGTAGAAAGGGCATTAATGGATTATGTGTTGATAACTAAAAGAATGTTTGGAAGATTGAAAGACGTGCACGTGTTTAGGGGTATGGCTAACGGTATGTCTGATCAGTTTTTGGTGGAAGGAAAATGGAGCTGGGGGGAGAGTGACTGCTCCCCGCACTCTAGTTTTGGGGTGTTTGAATGTGCGTGGATGTAGTACAATAGAGAGTAAAAGATGTGAAATTGGAAGTATGTTTAGGAATAGAAGGATGGATGTATTGGCCTTGTGTGAGACGAAGATAAAAGGAAAGGGTGAAGTGATGTTTGGTGAAATGTCTGGTAGAGTGTCTGGGATTGAAAGGGGAAGAGCGAGAGAGGGTGTGGCTTTATTTCTGAGTGAATGGATGACAGGTAAAGTAGTGGAATGGAAGGAGATATCATCTAGGTTAATGTGGGTAAGGGTTAGGTTGGGTAGGGAATGTTGGGCGTTTGTCAGTGCGTATGGGCCAAGTAGTGAGAAAAGTGAAGAAGAGCGGAATGAGTTCTGGAATGAATTAACTAGGTGTGTAGAAGGACTGGGTAGAAGGAATTATGTAGTTGTCATGGGTGACTTAAATGCTAGAGTGGGCGCTGGAGAGGTAGAAGGTGTCATTGGGAAGTATGGCGTACCAGGTGAAAATGAGAGTGGTGAGAGACTGGTAGATATGTGTGTTGAGCAAGAGATGGTGATAAGTAATAGCTTTTTCAAAAAGAAAGATAAAAATAAGTATACATGGGTAAAAGTGGCAAATGGAAGAGTAGTAGAAAGGGCATTAATGGATTATGTGTTGATAACTAAAAGAATGTTTGGAAGATTGAAAGACGTGCACGTGTTTAGGGGTATGGCTAACGGTATGTCTGATCAGTTTTTGGTGGAAGGAAAATTAGTTGTAGCGAAAGAATGGGGGAATAGAGTAGGTGGATGTAAAAGGGAGGTAGTGAGGGTTGAAGAGCTAATAAAACCTTGGGTAAAAAGTAAATATCAGGAAAGGTTGAAAATGATATATGACGAAGTGAAAGTAAGAGAAACTGGCAATTTAGAGGAGGAGTGGAAGTTAGTAAAAGAAAATTTTGTTGGGATTGCAAGTGATGTATGTGGAAAGAAGGTGTTGGAGGCAGCATGAGGAAGGGCAGTGAATGGTGGAATGAAGGAGTGAAGGTAAAAGTGAAAGAGAAAAAGAGGGCTTTTGAAGAATGGCTGCAGAGTAATAATATAGAGAAGTATGAAAAATATAAAGAGAAAAATGTGGAAGTAAAGCGCAAGGTACGTGAGGCAAAGAGGGCAGCTGACCTGAGGTGGGGTCAGGGATTGGGTCATTCATTTGAAGAGAATAAGAAGAAGTTTTGGAAAGAAGTGAAGAGAGTAAGGAAGGCTGGCTCAAGAATTGAAGAGACAGTGAAAGATGGAAATGGAAGGTTATTAAAAGGAGAGGAGGCAAGGAAAAGATGGGCGGAATATTTTGAAAGTTTACTGAATGTTGAGGATAATAGGGAGGCAGATATAATTGCTGTTGCAGGTGTTGAGGTGCCAGTGATGGGAGATGAGAATGAGAGAGAGATTACAATAGATGAAGTGAGGAGAGCACTAGATGAAACGAGAGTAGGAAAAGCGTCTGGTATGGATGGTGTGAGAGCTGAGATGTTGAAGGAGGGGGGTGTGACTGTACTTGAATGGTTGGTGAGATTGTTTAATATGTGTTTTGTGTTGTCAGTGGTACCAGTAGATTGGGTTTGTGCATGTATTGTACCACTATATAAGGGTAAGGGAGATGTGCATTAGTGTTGTAATTCAAGAGGTATTAGTTTGTTAAGCGTAGTTGGAAAAGTGTATGGTAGAGTAATGATTAATAGGATCAAGGATAAAACAGAGAATGCAATCATAGAAATACAGGGTGGTTTTAGAAGAGGTATGGGTTGTATGAATCAGATTTTTACAGTTAGGCAGATATGCGAGAAATATTTAGCAAAAGGTAAGGAGGTGTATGTTGCGTTTATGGATCTGGAGAAAGCGTATGATAGAGTTGATAGGGAAGCAATGTGGAATGTGATGAGGTTATATGGAGTTGGTGGAAAGTTGTTGCAAGCAGTGAAAAGTTTCTACAAAGGTAGTAAAGCATGTGCTAGGATAGGAAATGAAGTGAGTGATTGGTTTCGGTGAGAGTGGGGCTGAGACAGGGATGTGTGATGTCACCGTGGTTGTTTAACTTGTATGTTGATGGAGTGGTGAGAGAGGTGAATGCTCGAGTGCTTGGACGAGGATTAAAACTGGTAGACGAGAATGACCATGAATGGGAGGTAAATCAGTTTTTGTTTGCGGATGATACTGTACTGGTTGCAGACACAGAAAAGAAGCTTGGACGATTAGTGACAGAATTTGGAAGAGTGTGTGAGAGAAGGAAGTTGAGAGTTAATGTGGGTAAGAGTAAGGTTATGAGATGTACGAGAAGGGAAGGTGGTGCAAGGTTGAATGTCATGTTGAATGGAGAGTTACTTGAGGAGGTGGATCAGTTTAAGTACTTGGGGTCTGTTGTTGCAGCAAATGGTGGAGTGGAAGCAGATGTACGTCAGAGAGTGAATGAAGGTTGCAAAGTGTTGGGGGCAGTTAAGGGAGTAGTAAAAAATAGAGAGTTGGGCATGAATGTAAAGAGAGTTCTGTATGAGAAAGTGATTGTACCAACTGTGATGTATGGATCGGAATTGTGGGGAATGAAAGTGACGGAGAGACAGAAATTGAATGTGTTTGAGATGAAGTGTCTAAGGAGTATGGCTGGTGTATCTCGAGTAGATAGGGTTAGGAACGAAGTGGTGAGGGTGAGAACGGGTGTAAGAAATGAGTTAGCAGCTAGAGTGGATATGAATGTGTTGAGGTGGTTTGGCCATGTTGAGAGAATGGAAAATGGCTGTCTGCTAAAGAAGGTGATGAATGCAAGGGTTGATGGGAGAAGTACAAGAGGAAGGCCGAGGTTTGGGTGGATAGATGGAGTGAAGGAAGCTCTGGGTGATAGGAGGATAGATGTGAGCGAGGCAAGAGAGCGTGCTAGAAATAGGAATGAATGGCGAGCGATTGTGACGCAGTTCCGGTAGGCCCTGCTGCTGCCTCCGATGCCTTAGAGACCGCGGAGGTAGCAGCAGTAGGGGATTCAGCATTATGAAGCTTCATCTGTGGTGGATAATGTGGGAGGGTGGGCTGTGACACCCTAGCAGTACCAGCTGAACTCGGTTGAGTCCCTTGTTAGGCTGGGAGGAACGTAGAGATTAGAGGTCGCCCTTTTTGTTTTTGTTTCTCTGTTGATGTCGGCTACCCCCCAAAATTGGGGGAAGTGCCTTGGTATATGTATGTATGTATATATGAAATATTAATGTTAGTGTTACTGTTCTTGAAATAGTTTATTTCATTGCTTCTCTCCTAGTATATTCATTCCCTTTCCTCGATGGACTATTTTCCCTTGTTGGAGCCACTGGCCGTATAGCATCCTGCCTTTCCAACTAGGGTAATAGCTTAGCTAGTAATAATAATAAGCCTGAGTAACATCTCCTTTAGGTTTGTTCAAGTTAAAGGCATACCTCTTATAGTATAGGTTATGAAAGTAACCATTATATTTTTTTATTTATAGGTTGCCTTACCATTCCGACTCCACGCCGTCTGCAAATTTGCAGCCAACAGGGAACAATTACTAGTCTGACATTAATACTGATTAACTATTCGTAAAATGCTGGAGGCTGACTTTTTAATTTAATTTACTTTTCAGTGCACTGCAACCTAGTCAGTTGAGGGATGTAGTCACTCTGATTTTACTCACCATCGACAACCACAGTTCTAAAGCGAAGGGCGCGTAGCAGAATGCAGGCGAAGGTGTTCAGCGTGAAACAGAGGCCACCTTCCAGGTTGAGACCAGCTTCCACCACCTCTTCCATCGTCGGGACGTGTTTCTCCTCTTTGGACTGGGCCAGGATGCTCACGCACTGACATAAAAGGTATGTTCCGAAAGAGAGAGAGAATATTTTTTTTCTAGTATATAACGATATTGGATAAGCGGGTAGATACCGATCAACGCATTCCAATTCAGTAGACGTTACATTGGATTTTTTAATGGGAAAATTATTTAAGCTAAGAAGGAAATTGTAGTTGTTTCATGTAGTCATTTAGCTTACATGGTTCTAGTTTTCGTACAACTGATGTATATATATATATATATATATATATATATATATATATATATATATATGTGTGTGTGTGTGTGTGTGTGTGTGTGTATGTGTGTGTATGTGTATGTGTGTGTGTGTTAAGCTGTTTCTCATAACTTTTAAAAAGATACAAGACAATAGTCATTCAATTCACAAGGAAAGCATTTATAATCCCTAAAGCCTTCTCAGCGTAATGCTAAGGTAACCGTCAGGATTTGCATTAATGAAGTGTCCTTTGAAAATTAACAGAAAACTATTTTATAAGAACTTACCTGAAATGGCATATGTTCTTGATATCCTTTGACGAAACTTTTGAGGAATGATAATGGGTTCTTTTGTAGGAGTTCCTCTGGTTCTGTCATACCAATCTTTTCCAGAAATTTAATAGCAGCATCATAATCCAGTAGTTTTTCCATATCAATTCTTTCTGTGCTGAATACCTGTAAATACCGTTGTGTCATCAAGATCGGCATAGGGTTAAATGTAATAATGTAATTTCATTGTTATCTGAGAGTTGAGATCGGACTTTGAGCTATTCTTACTCCGTTGGCTCTTTGTGGTGCAATGGCCGCTGGCACTTGACTCCTAAGATCTATTATTGAGTCTTGTGGGTAACATGGTGTAGGAGAACGCTTTACTGAATATTTTCTTTGGCCCAAATTGTTTAAAAGTATATTTGTGGAAAGCAGATATAAACCTAGCGATAAAACGCCTACGGAAAGACCAAGGAATATGTTACATGATGGGGTTTTCTAGGTGTAAATACAACCCTATGCATAGCTTATTGTAATTTTACGTATCTATGGATCAGACAGTAACATTTTATTTACGCCCAATTGACGTCTTCGCCTTGAGGTAATTTTGTTGTTTGGATATGTATAGATCGCATTTGTTAGAAAAAAAATTGCAAGGATGAATATCAATTACAAATAAAATCTACGATTCATTTGCACGCTTCTATTATATGCTTTAAAGTGTGGAACTTTCGGTGGGTCCGAGTTACTTTGGTGAGGAATTACAAATAGCTGTCAGATTTCATCAGTCATTAGCAGGGTAGTCTTTTAAAACATATCAAACGATGCATTTTAACTGACGATAAGACTTTTTATCCGAACAGCTTAGCCAAAACTATTAGGTGACCATATTTTTTTCCCTGAGCGACTTGCTTCAACATTCCCTCGCCGATACAATACCTTGGAATATTTTGATTTGTCATCCATTAATTTCTTTGTGAAATAAGCTGTAAAGTAATTACTCCTGTGGAATAATGGACACAACAGATTTATATTGTGAAAATGGAAAACTGATTTCTATTTATTTACGGGCAATCAGTGTTCAGGTGTATGGTTAAGGGCTTTCCTGTGTTTAACGGCGTCTATATAGTTCTAGCACAGCAATACATGACGATACGGAGTTTTTTTTTTTTTTTTTTTTCTTTTTTTATTAATAAATTTGAGTAAATGAAAAGAAACCGAGCTAATAATGAGACGTATTGATTAGTACATGTGTCAGTAACCATGTCAGTAAACCTTTTAGACATTTATTATTTCGACATTTAACGTTTTCTTTCCATCTAACTGCCCAGTTTTATAACTTTCACATCCTATTACAACTGGAAATACATTTCAGTATGACCAAACGTAACACGAAAATAGTTGTATGTAAAATAAGCTCAATTACTGAGATTATAGAGTGATTTAATATAATAAAGGTAGACAGGATAAATCAATAAAAACCAACGGATGTTCATGCTTGATGGAAGGACAATGCAATTGCAAAAATAGATGTAAGCTTAAGCATTCCACCATATGCTATTAATATATTATTTATCATCTTGAAATGATAGATCGCATATATATATATATATATATATATATATATATATATATATATATGTATATATATATATATATATATATATATATATATATATATATATATATATATATATATATATATATATATATATATATATATATATGGTAAGGTAGAGCGGTAAAACTTGAAGGTTTTGATACGTATTATTATTATTATTATTACTATTATTATTATTATTATTATTAATATTATTATTGTTGTTGTTGTTGTTGTTGTTATTATTATTATTATGATTAGAATAACTGTTTTAGTCAAATTGTGAGAATATTTTTCACGGAACAAGATTAAAGGCCATTGGTTTGCAAAGCACGCCTAAAAAAAAAAAAAAATGGCGTAGAGAAGCAAATAACCAGTTTTTAATCTTAAAACTGTATTGTATGACAGCATACAACGACAATTTGGAGTAATTAGCAAACATATATCATTGTCCATCTATTTTCATATATACAGTAGAATTGTAATATTCTTATGTTGGTGTAGTATTTATAAGTATTATGAAATGTACGTACAAGTATTTTGGGATTTCTTCGTCTTACAAGTGAGTCATCATCGATAACTATTGTAAGGGAACCCCAGATTAAGATATCAAATCAAACGAATACATAGGAAAAGAGAACGAAACAGTGCTAAATAAACAAATCAGTAAACCGGGTCTCACCGACCAAATTAAATAACTACAGAAGCATTTCTCGTTTCCCATGAGCACCAAGCAACGAACAATCCACACGAATCTCTGTTGCTAATCAGTGAATCCCATCATTTACTCTCTTATAGTATATTCGCACACGAGGTTCTCTCGCATTAAGAAAAATGAAAAATAGCAAAATCAACAATCATTAGCAAATATTGGCGATCAAATTAAAATCACTGTTTAAGGCGGTCACTTATGCGAGTGTGCGTCAGTTCAATCAGCAATGTTTGCTCGTGGAACAAGAAAGATATAAAAGAAGCTCATTAAGGCCTTTGACCGAATGAGAGTTATGATAATGACGATTGACAAATCGTTCTTATATAGTTATTGCATTTAGCTTACCTACTAGTAGTGGAAAGGTGCGAATTAAAACGGTATCATTGGAAAACTGCTGTAGTTATATCATGGGATGGCCTTCAATGTATCTGTCAACACCAGAATGCACTTTAGAGAATGTGCCTCTTCGAACGTTCCGTATTTCACCATCTTTAAAATCCATTTGAAATCTGTATATTACTTTTGCCACACGAATGGAGAGACGGAAATCGTAAAAACATTCATACTGCAACACTGAACACATTTCTTTTTACTGATATTTCGTATTAGAATAAGTTAAAAAAAATAAAAAAAGAAACAGCATTTTTACCTTCTTTGCGAGCAAAGTAATAGCAGAGCTTGTTGATCAGACCTCTCACGCGATTATTCCGTGGACTTTGTATACCTCCAAGGTGCTGAAAGAGGAACTGTTATCACTGAATTCACGAAAGAGTTCAGTGCCCAGACTGGCTTAAATAAAAGGCTCAACAATGGTCCACAGAAACTCTGCTACAGCTGCCATTGCGATGCCATAACTTTCTCGAAAGATTTCAGAGTTTTATTTCAATTGTGGTTGATTATTTGAGGCTACAGATTGTAACATAAGAGCCAGTGTGAGAACTGCGAGAGAGAAAAATTATGATGGAGATTTTGCATATTTTGATTTAGTAATGAGTCGTGGAAAAGTTTTAAGTTTTTTCTAAAGTTGCCAATTCACAATTATCATAAATTATTTTAGAATATGCCCAAAATCCGCAAAATTTAGCTCAAATTTATGAGAACTGTTATAGATAAAAAAATTATTTGAATAATTGTAGCTTTTTTAGCATTTTTAAAAAGTGAAAATTGCCTAATAATGAGCTTCAAATGAATTCACTTAATCAGAAAATCCTCGGGCTGCAGACAGTGTATGACTCTGCACTATTTCATAAGATGCAGCAAGAATTGAATTGCATAGCAACAATTTATTGTAAGGCCATGAGAACAATGATCCAACATATACTTTGCTGAAGGTTGTGTATGAACAACCAATAATTATAAACATTTCATATTTTTTTAAATAATTCTGATAACTATTCAGACAAATGGGCTTCTAAAAATATTATCTTTAAGAAAAAATAAAACCTGGATTAATCAGAATCTTTTCAAGCATTAATAATAATAATAATAATAATAATAATAATAATAATAATAATAATAATAATAATAATAATAATAATAATAATAATAATAATAATAACCGTTATCAGACACGGCATACCCCGCCCGTCACATATGTGAACCTTCAAAAAACACTACATTGCTCTAAGCGTTTTTGTAGAGTTGCAGTATCCGTGAATAATAGTAAACGATCTCAACATTCTTACGGGGTGTAAACTGGGGACAATCTCCACAGATTTGGATCTCTACGAAATTAATCAGACAGCTATGCAGTGGATACAATGTTGGCGCGATAAGATATAATGATGATAGTAAACGACTTTGGATGTGAATTTACTGAAACCAGGTGATGTACTCGTTTGAGATTTATGTCACTCTGAAATTTGGCGACCTTGAACTTTGAACCTGTAAATCTTCTAAACTATGCGTTTTTTACTATTTTTATATATAGAATTATAATTTCGACTCTGAAAAATGAATATATTAGTCTTGGTTTCAAGTAAACTGGATAATGTTGGAGGGAGTTATAGTAAAAATCGTGTCTGATCTATCGGGTTACTGTGGCCTTGACTTTGATCGCATGAGACCAAATCTAAATGAAGTCTATTAATATCTCTCCTGAACATTTCAAGTAAACCGGTCTAGTGTTTTTTCCCGCAAAATTGCTAACAAAGAAACAAACAGACAACGAGAATCAACAACTTTGACAAAAGACGTTGTAGTTTATTGAAGATGTAATGACAAGATCATTTTACTTAAGCCTACCAGACTTCGTGTTTAAACCATTTTTTTTTCCTAGACCGTAGTGCATTTTTTCCCCCTTTTGCTGAGTGGGTCTAAGTGCATGCGTTTATGTAACAATGTTTTTTTTTTAACTCTAATAGCTAAAGTTTTAATTTGTTTCATTGTCTCTATTATTTGTTTTATAGTTTCTTTCTGTACATATTTGCTTTTTCTAAATGAGGGGCATGTGATTACTACTACAGCTACTAATAGTAATAATGATATGATAATAAGCCCACGTCGAGTGTTGCATAATGACAATGTTGAATTTAAATGGTATAATTTCGAGAATTGTACCGGGCAATAGATGTTTCTCTGTACTTAGCTCTGTTGTTTAGAGGACTATTTTAAATAATGAAAAACCACAATTTTGCACTATAGTAATATTCAACACCGTTTTGTAAAGTTTCAAGAAGACCAATTAGATAAATGTCAAAATATTTATATAATTGATTTTCTTTTATTTAGATTTATCAAACAATCTTATCAATATGATATACTCATATTTATTCTAATAGAGGTTCCATTCACGTACGGCGATAGGATGCTAGTGAACCACAACTTTATCAACTCAGTCTGCCATAGCTGGCGTGCGTAAGTACAGTATAATGAGACTTAATTAGCCGAGGAATTTAGTCACTGGCTCTATCAAAGCAGAGTAAATAATTTATCCTGATTGTTCTTATATCAGTGGTGCTTCATCCTTTGTGTCTCTCCTCGATAGGACTAAATCAATGGCAAGGTGATCACTTCCTTAGGGTTGAAACCTCACATTTTTTTTCTTTTTTTTTTTAATTTTCTCGATTTCTTCGGGTTTGCTCTGCACAAAGGGTTTGATTATAAGCATGAATATCAAATATAGCTGAGATTCGCATTTTGTTTTCATGATGGGTCTATACGATAACTAAAATGAGCTAAAACATTATATTTGAATTTGAGTCGAAAAATGACGGGGGGTAGGATTTTGACTTCCAAGTTTTTAATTGGAGATACAGACGAATTGAAGATTGATTCAGTCTTTGGACTTTATTTCATGATAATGATTTCATTTTTCATAGATAAGATTGTAGTTTGCAAGTTCATCTACGAGACGTAAGAACAACCATACGTATTGCTAAATGAAACTGATCACCTAAGAAATATATATATATATATATATATATATATATATATATATATATATATATATATATATATATATATATATATATATATTATCCTGAAAACTAATTAGAAATTAATTTGTCTAGAGAGATTACGTCTTCAATTTTTGGATGCCAGTGAAATATCTGTTAATTGTACCTCTCTCTCTCTCTCTCTCTCTCTCTCTCTCTCTCTCTCTCTCTCTCTCTCTCTCTCTCTCTCTCCATATATATATATATATATATATATATATATATATATATATATATATATATATATATATATATATATATATATATATATATATATACATATATATATATTTACAGTATATATGAAATCGGAACCTTTCGTCATATGAGTTGATAAGGTGTAGACATATGGCCACATTTCCCCCTTACTTAATACATAAATAGGCGATTTCATTTGATTATAGATCTCCGTCTGACTTAGAACATTTGGGCTTGCGTGTGGAGTCTTGTTTGTAACTTTTGCGCTGTATTTAATTTTTGTATAATTTTAATGGACATCGGATGCGATTTAATCGATCGACCTTCATGTGTTTACTAGTCTATTTATTCACGAGATAGAGTAAATTTTTATCAACTATCGCCGTTATGTTTTACGTTCCTTGTCTAACCTCTTGTTTCAGCATTTAACTTTGCACATCCTATTATGTGAAGGCCTTTTAAAAATAGCATAATTTGTAAGAACAAAGGAATGAGATAGGTTAAAGGAATCTCCGATTTTTATCAGACCAATTTTAATTTTATTTACCCATTTCAACATGTTATTGAGTATAAATTGAATTATCAGGCAAATTCCTGTCATTTATATAGAGTTTTGGATTCCTCCCTCAGAAGCAATGCAAATATTCGCATGCCCCAACCACAATTGTTTAAAGGATTTTTGAGTTAAGAAAACAGTCCTGTGTGGTTGGTTATAAACATACAAACGGAAGTGTACTTATTAAAATAGCTGTACTGCTGAAGTGAACGGTCCTTAATCCATAATAGTACTCCCTACCACGCTCCTGTGTTATTCTTTCCATTTTATTATTGTGCAGCACTCTCAGTTTGGGTGCAGTACCCCATGCCAGGTGTAGCACCTGAAAACTGAGGTGGTATATATAAAATCACAACATTGTTGGATTCTGACCTGTTGGTGCTCCAATCCTACAGGTTAAGATCTTTCATAGGTTATCTGTACTGGTCAGGATTCAATCAATATTTTCATTTTCCATGTATTTTCCTTTGCATCTGGGCATCGCGTGTTTTTGTGAGTTTCATATATATATATATATATATATATATATATATATATATATGTATATATATATATATATATATATATATATATATTTATATATACATATATATATATATAAATATATATATATATATATATATATATATATATATATATATATGTATATATATATATATATATATATATATATATATATATATATGTATATATATATATATATATATATATATATATATATATACACACACTCATATAATGTACCATAATTCCTCTCCAACACGGAATACGCTTTAAGAAAGGGACAAGCGAAGGTCGATTTGGCGTGTCATATTCAAATTTGATGTGTTTTAATGCAAGAAGGTTTTCCTCCCTTGAACTGTATAATAGCATGTTTCTGTACAACTAATTATAAGAAAAATAACTTAAAGGGAAATTTGTGCTTTAAAATAGTTCAAATAACTGTGGACAAACACTGCCTTTTAAAATAAATGATAATAGATTTTTTTTTTTTTTTTTGCACAGAATACTGCAAGGATCATTAAACTATAGTCATTTTATTTAGTGAGGCAGATTTGCACTGACTCGTAGGATTGCCCTTTTAGCTCGGAAAAGTTTCCTAATAGCTGATTGGTCGGAAGAATTTTTGTCCTAATACTTCCGACCAATCAGCTATCAGGAAATGTTTCCGAGCTAAAAGGTCATCCCTTCGAGTCTGTGCAAATCTGCCTCTCTAAGAAAATTGACTTATAGAGCTCTGAAGCATAGCTTATAATATATTAGGAGGACGGGAATAGAATTCTCGACATTGTGAAGTCCGTTTGCAGTAATCATACACAATAGCGGCCATATATTTTGTGCGACATTAGGACTTAAACCTATTCTTAAACACACAAAAAGTTTGTATTAGGGAATTTGAATATGGCACTACTGGGAGAGAACATTCTTAAGTGAAATCGGGGTTTGGGATGCCGGGTCTGAATCTCAAGTTGGATTCAAAAGTTGAGACGCAACTATAGGTTTTTATTTTACATTAGTTACTTTTCCCAAATGGATGACGTAGGTTACACAGCAAATGTTAAGATTAGATGTTCACATTAATCAGTCTGCTATTCCCTGTGTCTCATGGTAATCCATTACTTTCCACCCCAACCACCTAATAGGTCTTTAAATTTCAATGGTAGGCCTACGCAGAAGTGTGTGCTGTTTATTTTATATTTTTCTACAGATATATTTAAACCACAAAAACGACCCAAGTTAGATTCTCTTCTCAAAATGCTTCTTTCACTTCTCTGTATTCTTCTTCATTCCGATCCAGTTACGAACCGCGAGGTCAACCTTGCTAGGCGGAATGGTTGGAAAATTCTCTTTGATCTTGTCAGCCAAATCTTCGTCGCTGATGTGCGTCTTCTGCGCTGCATCCATCGGACCGAACAGCAAAGTGTTGTCCTTGAAAGCCACCATTATCCGCTTCTGGTCTCTATCTCTTGAGGGCGGGAAGCGAACGGCTCTGATAGTCGAATGGAAATCTGATGATGAATCGTTGATGTAGATATTTTCCATATAAGGTCGGAAATGGTCGAAGGTCACTGGAACTAGGTCGAAGTGGAACATTTTACGCCATTCGCCGTGCATAATAGGCTGTAGAGAAAAAAAAATCAGGGATTGATTATCAGTACTGAAGATACATCAAATGTATAAATCCGCGAAAGCATAAGTACTATAAGGCTTCTCTATTGCAAAGCAGGACACATATATTTTTTTTTCATTAAGTTTTGTTTATCAATACAGAAAAGGAGATGAGGCAGATACAGTGAAATTTCAATAGATTAAAGACAAAAAAAAAAAAAAACCAGCCAATATAGAAATGTCACTTATTCATCAGAAGAAAAGGCAGTACTGTAAGATAACAAATCAAGAGGTAGAAGCCGTCGTAAAAAAAAAAAAAAAAAAAAAAAAATCTGAAAGATATGTACACAATTGATAGACAAGGATTTGATAATGTGGTGATATAAATGATAGGAGAAGAACTAACAGAAAGTCTGACGTTAATCCAAACAGAAGTGAATGAAAATATTTGTATTCCGGAAGAATGGAAGATGTTGATTTTATCAATACATGATAAAAAGGGGAAATAAAATTTAATTAGACGTCAGAAGAGGAATATTTATTATAAGTGCAATTAGTAAGATATTTGACAAAATAAGAATGGAAAATTCAAAGAACAAATTCAAGGAAGAAATGACCAAGATCTAATGTCCAGTAATCGACTGCAAGTAATGTGCTAACTCTGAATACAGTAATCGGTTATAATGCTTACATTGGAAGACCAACATACACATGTTTATTGTGATACATATAAGAGCTTCGATAAGGTAAATCTGGAAGATTACATTAAAGAGATGGGAAAAGGAATAGAATGGAAAGATACACCAGCAGAGAAGAATATTAATGGGAAATGTATAGCAGTCGTTAACTGTCCTGCAGGAAAAACAGAACAGAGAACATTGAGATTGAGGGAAGAGTAAGACAAGGTGTACTATATTTGAACCCAAGCTATGCAGTATAGAGACAGTCAAATTGAATAACATCAGTAAAAAAAAAAATATAACATTGAAAAGGAACATTGAAATGGAATCCCTGATATTTGGTATTTGTGGGCAATATTATGTTTCCCACAGGAAGGAAAGGAATAGAATGTGCTATAAGTTATTGTCATAGCTTGGAGATCTTGATAAAGTTCACAATTCGTACCAATCCCCCTAAAATCTGATGTATTAATAATTAGCAAAATAAAGACGAGATTAACGCAAAAGTGAAGAACGGGCCAGTAAGTATTGTTAAGTAGTATACAGAAAGTATCAGGGAGAATAGTACACAGAGAAAGGAAACAAGATGTAAATATAAATAGACAAAAATTCTACGGGCCAACCAAGGGAAAGGCCCGTGCCAACAACAAGTGTTGGCTTTAATACCCCAACAACAACAGACAAAAGCAAAGTGTCGTTTATATAATCCAAGAAATGCGTAAATAAGGACAGAGGAGGAAAGTAGGAAAAATGACATTGGAAGTGAGAAAGAAAATATGTGAAACAGTGGTTGTTCCAACAGTAATTCTTAATGTAGTAAAGACCTGGAGTGAAATAAGAGATAAAGATATGAGAGATCTGGAAAATTTTTTAATACAGAATGATAAGAAATGAGTATGAATGACCCTCTAGTGTCCCATACTGGGCCATCATAGCAAAAATAGGAATATGACCAAAGTCTTGAAGAATAGACTACAAGAAAACAATGCTATTCCATAACATCATAAACTGATGAAAAATATATTAATCAGAGAGATAACAGAAAATCAATTGCAGAACCTCTATGGAAAGTGCTTGTAAATATAGAATGAAAATAGGAGAAATAAGATATTGTTGGAAATGCCCCTTAAAAAAAGAAAATTAAGAAAGGAATTATGGAAACTAGGGGAAACAATTGAAAATAAACAATTGATGAAAAAAAAATAGTCTTAGAACAGTATGACCCACAACCTTGTATTAGAGTAATGAATATATAGTTAAGTCTTTTGAGAGTGACGATTTAACAGTAAATGAACAATATGTGACTTGAAAAGATAAATACTGTGAACGAACAAGGTAAAACAACAGTGAAGGTCCTGTAGAGAGTGGGGTACCCCTGCTGTATGGGACCGGAAAAGCAGCCATCAAAGTAAAGTAAGTAAAGTAAGGTATTCCTGACAATGAAAGTAAAGTTAAATACGCTGAAACTAAAAGCAAATTCCATGTGAAAAGTACACAGATGATGTGTGCAACCTATGCAGAGAAGATGATGCAGAAATTTATTTTCATGCCCACTGATAGGAAAGTTAAAATAACAAGATATAAGAGTGGATATGTTGCAAAATCCTGGTAAAGAGTTGGTGGAATACGGAAGTCTGGCCATAAATCTGAAAGAAGAGTTTAAGAATACCACATTGTGTTGCCACAACTGATAACTAATTTCAAAGTAATAAGGGATAAAATTAGAACTTATAAAATTTTCATCAAAACTGTTGTTTATTAAAAGAAAAAAAAATAAATTACAATAAAGTGTATGCACTTAGACGCTGTTCAACTATATATTATTTGATAGAGTGGCCGCAAACTTATTTTTGTGGAGTGACTGTGAACAGTCATGATCCAGGTTAATAAAAAGAAATTAGCGATTACGGAAGTCAACTTCTAAACCTAGTTAACCTACAATTTCTCCGGCGGTGGCTAATTCATCTTTAGGACGATGCAGTCGCCAAATGCTGTTCCCTTTCCGCTCGTATCTGTACTCCTGTCCTGCACAGTAACGAGTGCATGGCACTTCACTCAATGATATCGGGGCTTCGAACGGGTAGCCAGTTCCCACATCAATGATGAAGTCGTCGTCGGCACATCTTGGGTAGGGCAAAGAAAATGATGCTAAGAAGTTATTTGTTAGTTCTTTTTTTTTATAGTAATAGAAAATCCCATATTATTTTATTTTCAAAATTAAGAAAATATCTCTCTCTCTCTCTCTCTCTCTCTCTCTCTCTCTCTCTCTCTCTCTCTCTCTCTCTCTCTCTCTCTCTCTGCAGTGAATAAATAGAGCTAAACTACAGAATTACGTATTAACAAACCACATACAAAAGATCACCAGTCCTTGCCTAGATAAAATTACAAGACTTTCTTACCGTAAATCTTTGAGTAAGACAACGACATGAGTGTGTGTATCTCCGTGAGTGCTATATGACCCTGAAAAGAAGCCAAGTAAGTCAGCAATATTCTGAGGAGTAGAAACAGAAACTTTTTATTTTGCATTAACATTCATATAAGTATAATAGTGTCTTTAGCTAATTAAACCTTTTATGATGTTTATGCATAAGTTGAACCTATATTTTTATGATAAGCTTAAACAAAAACATAGAAAACGAGGTAAAAAATAAGATAAAGTAACGAATTATAAGTATTAAATCTAAGCCTCATACACAAACTATACATACCATCTAGGACATCCGCTTTGAATCCCAATGTCCTGAGAAGGATGCACATGAATGTGTTCAATGTGAAACAAAGTCCGCCTTCTAGACCGAGACCAGCATTCACCACCTCCTCCAACGCTGGCACGTGCTTCTCTTCCTTTGACTGGGCCAGGATGCTCACGCACTGTATCGTGTGGCAAGAAACTTACATTATACTAAGTTAAAATGAAGGCCTGTGATTTAGCTAAATAAAAGAGATCTTCTTATACTACTACTACTACTACTACTACTACTACTACTACTATTGTGTAAGAAGGAAAGCTAAGAAGAGGAACTATATTTGGACCCAGGCTCTGTAGTATAATGACAAAGTCAATGGCATCAGTAGAAAAAAATATAACGTTGATAAGGAATATTGAAATTGAATCACTGATATTTGTAGATAATATTATGTTTCCCACAGGAAGGCAAGGAGTGGAATGTGCTATAAGTAATTTTCATTGGAGATCTTAAAAATGAAACAATCAGTACCGATCAAACATAAATTTGATGTATTAACAATTAACAAAGGCAAGAAAAAGAAAGATATTAAAATAAAAGTGAAGAACGGGTCAGTTAGTCTAGTTTAAGAATAAAAGTCTGGAGAATGGTACACAGAAAGGAAAGAGAAGTGAGCATCAGTAAGAAAAGCCAGAGGGTCGCGTATATGACCCAACATGGAATGGAAATAGAAATAAAAAATGGGGGAAAAGACAATGGAAAAAAAAATTGAGAACAGAATTATGGAAAAGATAGAGGAATTTATTAAAGAAAAGAACAGGTTCATGGAAGGAAATGGCCCATTGCCTTATATCATGGTGGCCCATTGGAAACGTCCCTGTGTGATGATAAATCATCAGCTGCTATTGCCTGGCCTTCCCTGGCCTAGACTTAGGTGCTGATCATATGTACATATGGCCAGTCTCTAGGGGATTGTCCTGCTTGATAGGACCAAGCTCGGGCAATGTTACTGTCTCTTGCCTCTACCATTCATGAGCGGGCTTAAAAAAAAGAAAAAAAAAAAAGCTTCAAAATGGATATGGACAAGGCAATCCTTATAATGAAGGCAAGGTTAAACATGCTCAAACTAAAAGCAATTTTAAGGGCGAAATACATAGATGATGTAGCCACTGCTGATAAGAATAAAGATACACGTAGTAGTACTTATAATGTTTGCAAGTCTTGAGCCATGGTATGTTATAAAGGAAAACGAAAGGAAAGAGATAGAGGGTTTAGGCTACAGCACAAGATTTTGAAAAGAATATTTGAACAAGCTGCAACTACATCTAATTGGGATTAATAGCGGAAACAGGAATATGGCTAGTTAAAAATAGCATAAAGTAGAAAAAGCTGATGCTGTTTATAACATCATTACATGAGATGATAAGCGATTAGTTAAAGAGACAATGGAAGACCAAATAACCATATGGGCAATGCTGGGGAAAAGTGTTTGATATATATATATATATATATATATATATATATATATATATATATATATATATATATATATATATATATATATATATATATATATATATCTGTGTGTGTGTGTGTGTGTGTGTGTGTGTATAAAATTGAAGAAGTAAGAAAGTATAGAAGACAAGAACTCAAAAAAGAAATAGAATGTAAAGTACCAAATGAAATTAAAAAAAGATATCTAAAAGGAAAGAAAGCATAAATGACCAAGAAAAGGTTCATTAATGGTAATGGCAGAAGAGAGTACATAGGTGAACCTAACACTAAGGAAGCTGTCATAGTAATGAAGACAAGGTTGAATATGATAAACTTAAAAGATAATTATCGAATCAGGAATGAAAATGATAAGCTTTGTGAGTTGTGTAGAAAGGCAGATGATACAACAGAGCATATGTTTAGTTGTAAAGAATTATGGAAATTTAGAAGCAGTAGCATAGAATAAGGAAATCTTAATCGCCAACCAAAGAAGTTGCTTGATATATTAGAGAGGCTTTGGAAGTTAGAAATAAAAGTATAAAAGCTGTGCTGAGTAGAAGGTAATTATAATGACAATGAACTCCTTGTAAATTGCAGAGCTTTGCACCTACGCTACAGATCTAGTAGTGTGCCCACAATCATATCGTTTTGGAGTGAGCAACGAGAAACCTTGAACTTACTATACAGCAAGTAGAATATATTGAAATCACGTGAAACATTTGAAAAACATCGTCTACTTTGGTGAAGTGCAAACACAAAATGATCAGTCTTGACCCTGACCTGGAAGGGAAGGTGCTCCTGGTATCTTTCGATGAGGATTCCAAGAAACGATAAGGGGTCGTTTCCAATGAGTTCTTCTGCATCCTTAATTTCAATCTTCTCCAGAAAAGTGAGAGCAGTGCTATATTCCATTAAGGGCTTCATTTTTCCCAGCTCTCTGCAATATTTTACGTACAAAATACAATGGGTTTTATTTATATTTTAACATCAGTTTCATTGCCTCTGCAATGATACATGGGTTAAATTTTCATATAGGAAGATATGTGATATATTCTATTTACAACGTTGGACTTTCAATTTTCAGTTCCCCCTTCCTTTCTTGCAAATTACCATAATTTCATATACACCCGTCCATCCTCTATTGGTAACCGCCAACAGAAGGAAATCAAGACAATTTACACTATGTACAGTACGTAGCTTACATAAGCTTGTTACTGAGAGCTACTGCTCGGTGCTATTTTACTTTTTATCATTTAGTTAAGTATCAGGGTGATAACAAGAAGACATTGTGGTACCAAGCGTTGCATTAAGTTGAAAGTATTAGTGACAAAATTGAAAATATTAAAGATAATTTGCGTGTACTATATATAGTACATACCATAACTGCATTTCTTCCGGAATGGTGATAGTAGCTCTATGACGAGATCACATACGTTAAAATTCTTGGAAGTGGGTGGTCTTCCTACAATAAATTTCACTCAAGTGCTTCAAATTTATCATTTACAATCATTTGCAATATGATCTTATGTAAAATGCATTATAAGATTCTACTTATGATAACAGTTTCACGCGTTAAATGAGATGAGAAAGCCTGTGAAGTTGCGCGCTTTCCCCTGTTAATTGATATTCTGCTCACGAACGGGTTAAGTTTGGTTTTCAAGACTCAGCATACTATTAAATTACAATGGTGCTTCCACAACCTAACTTACATAGAGACTCGTGTATGTTCTTTCATAACGGAAATTAAGTTGACAGTCCTCGCGTGTATTCAAATGAGCAAGCCTTAAAATCCATCGGTATATTAAGCCACGGAAGAATTTCATTCAACAAAATAATTTCAACGTTAGAACGCAAGGACGACCTTTATGAACTTCACAATTTACAATACCTGTTTAAGCGACGTTAATAACCACATAGTTGCGGAGCCAGAAGGAATCCTAATCAATTGGCAAATACTTAGTCTAATTATAGATATGTTAGCAATAACGGCAAAATTACACGGTTGACGAAAATACAGTAAAGTTTGTATCCATTAAAACTGTAATGAGAAACACTATATGGCTTTAGACTTTTAACTGGGAACACTTACGGGTTCTTGTTCTACCCTGAAGCACTATCGGTCAGCCAACCTGATCCAGACGGTCGAGGGTTGCCAGATAAC